>NW_028270155.1:27921526-28233465 GCF_037043375.1 Chiloscyllium plagiosum | reverse complement strand
GCAGATAGAAAATGAAGCTGTTGATGTTCCTGCCAAAGGTCGAAGGTAGGAAATGCCAGTTTGCACTGATCACACTGGTAATGAATCATCTGTGGAGGTAGGCTTCCAAGCTGTTGTGGTGTTGAAGTGTGAAGTGGATTTAAAGAAACATGAGGAAGCTGAGATGGGCTAGGGATGGCTTGGGGTACAGAGCACTGCTGCTGTGACTGTGGAGGGGATGAGAGCTGTGGAGCCTTCTGCTGTGTTCCCTGCGTTTTCTGATCTGGTTGCTGCGGCTGTGCCTCAGGTTTTGGTTGTAACAGCTTCTCTTGTGAATGCTGCTGCTGTGTATCAGGAGATTCAGGCTGCTTTGGCTTCTCATCAGATAACTCTGGGTTACAGAGGCCTTCCTCTTTCTCGCTTGAGGTGCAAGGCATATTTCCAGACGTTACACTTGCTGTTGCCACTGAAGATGAACCACAGACAGCTGAGGTCATAGGAGTGCTGCAAGATGAAGCAGAGGGCCCTGACAGCTCAGATGCATCCATGGAGTCCTCTGTCTGACTGTCATACTGACCATCATCATCTTCATCTTTATAGCACAGTTTTTTTTGGTGTTTAATGAGGTCAAAGATACGCTGAAATACCAAACTGCATTTCTTACATTGGTAATTCAAATTACTCGTACGGATGTAACGATCGTTTGACAGCTCACGGCGTTCACCTTCCTTTCCTTCACCTTGGTTTTCATAATTCTTGCGTGCCTTCTGTCGTGCATTTTGAAACCAGACAACAATCACACGGGTCGGAAGGTTCAGCAAATTAGAAAGCTGCTCAAATTCGTCATCTTTTGGATAAGCGTTCGCATCAAAGAAATCCTGCAAGACACGCAGCTGATAGTCAGTAAATCTTGTCCTGGTTGATCGATTGCTTCTGTAATACTCAGCCCTTGCAGGTTCTGGAGAGGGAGGCTTCGAATCTGCCTTAAGGTCTTCAAGTGATGTAACAGGAGGATTGTTGAAATTGTATGGGGAGTCTTTGTTGCGCTGTCGTTCTTTAAACAATGTATTTCGGAACCAGTGCTTTATTACTTTCTGTGGCAACCCTGACTTGTCAGACATTTCTTTGATTTGGTCTTCATTTGGTGAATTATTTATATCAAAGTACCCTCTGAGGATTTTGAGCTGTTCATCAGTGATGCGTGTCCGTGGCCGTTTGTTTTGCTGTTGCTGAAGTAGGTTCGGGTTGAGCTGCTGCTGATAAAGCTGAGCCAGATCTGCAGGTTTTGGGTCCACCGGTGTTAGCTGGGAGGGTATCTGAGGGGGTAAAGACTGTAAAGGCATTGACTGCATCAGAAGAGGTGAAAAAATAGGCAAGTCCATTGGCATAGAGAGTTGAGAAATTGAGACAGAAGGTTGTGATGTTGAAATAGCAGGTGGTGTGTGAGGTGGCGCAGTCGATGTAAGATTCTGAGCAGGAGATGACTGAGGTGGTGCAGGCGGAGGGGGTGGGGGTGGTGGCGGAGGAGGGGGTGGAGGTGGCGGAGGGGGTTCCGGTGTTTGTGGCCTCAGGGGATACAGTTTATCATAGTTGTCTCTGTACTGTTTGGCAAACTGCTCAAGCTCCTCAAATGGCAAAAACTGCTGATGCACATGCTCTTGATGGCTCTTTAGGATTAATATATTAGAGAATAATTTTCCACATGTATCACACTCCAACTTATCCAGATTATCACTCAAGCCGTTTTTACTTTTCTTCTGAACTTTTTGTTTATTTTCATTGTACTGAATGACAAGTTCAAACCCAAAATTTTCAAGCAAGGCTTTGGTGGCATTACCCCGAGCATCAGAGGGAATGCGAGGAGGGAGCAGAGAAGATTCACTACCACTATATGCTGTTTGGTCTTTCCTTTCTTTGGATTTATGTGCCTCGATGGAAATTTCCTTTGACATCAACCCTTCATCAGATTTCTCGTAACTTTCTTTGTCTTTCTGCCCATCCTTGTCTTTGTCTTTTAGAACTGCTTTTGGCTTCTTGTCCAGCTGTTGGCTTTGTTGGAGCAAACTAGTATGTTGCTGTGTTAGAGAGGAGTGCTGCCCTTGCGGCTGAATCATTTGGTGCTGTAGGTTTTGACTGTGGGGTTTCACATCTTCAAGTGAAGTATTTGTCCCCGGTATTGTTAATGTAGCACTGCTCGCTGGTACATTGATTTCTGGGTTCAGCTGGAACTCTGTTCCAGGAATATAGAAAGGGAATAATAGCTGCTGTTGCTGGAGCTGCAGTAGAGCCTCAGTGGTCATGGGGAAATGGGGGAGTAAGGCTGGATTGAAGAGCTGGGGCTGGAAGAGAGCAGCTTGCTGAAGTTCTTGTTGTAGCTGAGCCTGGACTTGAGCCTGAGCCTGAGCCTGGGCCTGGGCCTGGGCCTGGGCCTGGGCTTGAACATGAGCCAATGTCTGCACCTGCTGCTGCTGCTGCTGTGGTTGTCGAGAAGTGATCATATCAACTATTTTTCTCTTGCTGGCATCTTTCTGTTCTAACGATGTGGCAATGCTCGTTGCAACAGAGTTGCTAACTGTAGATGTTCCAATGGAATCAGCAATGATCTGGCTTCCACTCATTAAACCCAAGCTACAGGTAGCACTATATGTAACTCCACATCCACTGCCACTTAAACTAACATCAGCATTACCATTGCTATTACCACTTGGGCTTGGACTAGATGTTGACAATCCTAAAGTGGCATTACTGCTACTAATGGTGCCACCAGCACCTCCACTGCTACTAGCAGCTTCTAACTTTGCTGCTCGTGCTTTGGTCTGGTGTAACACTGATCTCATATGGATCTCTAGGGTTGAGCTTTGGCTGTAGGCCACATTACATGTATTACACTTGAAAGGTTTGTTATCTGGGCTGCTTGTTGGTTCAGATTGACCAGTAGCAGATTCCTGAAGTGCCCTTTTCAGCTTGTGCAGGTGAGACACAGAATTGTAATGGACAAGCAAGATGTTCTTTTGCGTAAATGACTCCTTACAGACTGTGCACTTATAGGGACGAGAGGGATCCAAAAATTTCTCCATTGTGAAATTAGGACCTTTCCTAAATGGCAGGGCCCGTTTTGGCTCAGAGCCAGAATCTTCTTGAACAGATCCAGAGTCACTTCCAACAGGGCTCTGCTTCTCATCTGAATCACTTTCCTCATCTTTATCTTCATCTGCTCCAAGAGTTGGATCTTCACTCAGAGATGCATCACCTAGGGCTATAACATCACCATTGATTGCAAGTCCACTATAAAGTTGCTGGATGTCACTTTCACTCAGTTCCAGGTGGCTTGTCTCAAGGTGCTTTTTCAAGGCTTGAAAAGTACGGAAGCTGCGCTGGCACAAACTGCACATAGTGGCAGCTCTAATTACATGATACTGAGAGTGCAGTTGCAGTTTCTCAATGGTCTTGAAGGCTAGGCTACACTGATTACAGCGGTATTTGTAGACATGACGATCTGATACAGGTAGTTGGGGCCTTTTTGCGTGAATCTCATTGAAATGGGCCTGAAGTGCAGTGGAAGTCTTAAACAACTGGTTACATCCTTTCTTCCAACACAGGAACCCAGCATCATCCTTCACTAAATTCTGGTCAATAGAAGACTTTGGTTCCATGCTACGCTCTGTATTTTCCGAAGGTACACTGCTCTTTTCTGGTGGATCTGATGTTTCTAATGAAAACAAATTTAATGAGAACTATCAGTGGGTAGTGTAAATTCTTATAAGTCCCACTTCTAATTTGTTTTTACTGATAAAAGACTTGTCATATTAAATAAAAGTTTAGATTTACAATACCAGTTGTGCATTGTACCTCTGAATACCAAGATACAATAAGTTACCACTTTATTTAAGCACCTTAAATGTTTTCTGGTAATTTGAGTTGAATGATTTTAGAAACAGATCAAATTGATATAATTTACTAGTGTTTGCTTTTCTTGCCCTGAACCAATAACTAGTGCCATAGGTGTGAGGTAATGATGTTTCTATTATAGATTTAGATTACTTACAGTGTGGAAACAGGCCCTTCCGCCCAACAAGTCCACACCGCCCCGCCGAAGCGCAATCCACCCATGCCCCTACATTTACCCCTTACCTAACACTACGGGCAATTTAGCATGGCCAATTCACCTGACCTGCACATCTTTGGACTGTGGGAGGAAACCGGAGCACCCAGAGGAAACCCACACAGACACGGGGAGAATGTGCAAACTCCACACAGTCAGTCGCTTGAGTCGGGAATTGAACCCGGGTCTCAGGCGCTGTGAGGCAGCAGTGCTAACCACTGTGCCACCGTGCCGCCCACTAATTTGCATTATATTGCATTATTTGCACTATATTGCATTCAGACTTGTATACACCCGCATTCTGGACTTCAATACCATACATTTCATTACATAAGTATTTACAGTACTTTAAAATTCATTTTAGTTTGCCACTGTGCTAGAAAGTAGTGAATTGGATATCCAGCTAGTTTTGAAGCACAGTTTGGTTTTTGCAATTGGCAATGATGTATTTAATGGAGTATTAGGTGCAAATAATAATATTAATTGCTAATGAGAACCTGCCACTTTTTTAAAGCAGCCTGAATCAATACCCATCAGGAAAAACATTTTTAAAACAGTGGTGACTCCATAATCTGACATTTGCCAAAGGTAGATTCTGATGGAATAACAAGCCTGGATGAACACAAATCAGGCAGCCCTCATTCTAATAAATTTAAAGAAATATCTACTTCATTTCCCACATTAAGGGATAAAATTTCAATAAGTACAACTAATTCTACAAAATACTTTGATGTTCAAATTCAGAATTGCTGGCTGATTATTTCATTTTGTATTGCCATTGAGGTTCACTTCCTGCAGTCTGAATTCAATTACAATAAAATAAACCAAATGCCATTTCCGTGGAATAGGAGTTGCAGAAATTAAAAAAAGGCATATTCTGTAGTGTAAGAGTTAAGTGGGCACATTATAAAATGAATGTGCCCTTTCTAGAATGAAGGTGTCAGAACAAAATAACTGAACTGAACTGTAAAATTCAGATAATGTTGAAATCAAAGGTGCTGGAATGCTGAGGCTTACAGAAATCTTTGAAGACACAATCTGACCTTAAAGAAAGTACAGATTATGGGGTTCACACTGATAAACAGACATAAGGCTCTACATTAACTTTTACGGTATTGACCAGTGGAACAAGTTGTCAGTTAACTCATTTGCCCTCAAATCCTTAAATAATTGCCAGTGGAAAGAACAAGCCTCACTTTTTGGATGCACAAAATCTAAAGCAGGACAAACTAACTCATATGAAACACTCATAACTCTTTGTTATTGTGGGAGTAATTGTAACTTTTGGACTATAGTGTTAAAAGAGCAATACAGGAGCAGAAAGCCAACATAAATCATGCATAAATTTTCTCTACTCTGACTAAGTTTTGGGACACAATCAATATTTGATTGGCTAAGAACACATTCTACACAGCAATGATCCATCTAATATCTGGACATTTTCATTTTGCAATGTTGCCCCAGAGGAATCCAAGATTAGAGCATTTGTCAGGGTACAAGTGACACAAAATAAAAGCAAGTACTATAGATGCTGGAGATCTGAAATACAAAAAAAGTGCTGCAGTAATTGAGCAGTTATGGCAGCATCTGTGGAGAAACAACTAACATTTCAAATCTGATATGACTCTTCTTTAGAGCTGGCTTCTGAAGAATAGTCAGATCAGACTCGAAACAGAACTTCGTTTCTCTCTCCCCACAAATGTTGCCAGACCTGAGTTCATCCAGCAATTTCTGTTGCTACATATCAACCTAACAGTGTCCCAAGGTGAAAGTGAAAATAAACACTGAGATTTGGTCCTGGTTTACTTGGGATTGTTCTTAGAAAGGGATCTAAACCAGGATGTTCAGAAATTAATGTGTAGACTAGTTATTAATTTTGGGTTATTTGCTTGTAATGTTGCCTAATATACAAGTGACGGACACAGCTTGGCTGATAATGAGATGATACTTACTTGCTGCAGGCAAATGAGCAATGGTTAATGTAGAGCCATTAAACATTAATAATAAACAATTAATTCAATTTACGGCATTTAATCTTTTTCTTCTGAAAATGCACAGTTGTTCCATTCTATAGCTTGATTTGTGTGAATACAATGACAATACAAGCTACAGAATGATATGTACCCGGCAGTGCAATTTGAAATGGAGCAGGTTCCCATGCAGCTGCTATCATCCAACATACCTTGTAGTTTTGTGGAGTCCTCTGCATTGGAACTTGTTGCAGTCACTGCATGGCTTTCTCTCTCTGGAACAGTTGTAGGAAGAAACATGGTGCTTGGCATCATCATCTCTGGTGTGGTTACCTATACAGAAGAACTTTAATTGTTAGGAAGAAAGATCTTATTTGTTCAATCTGGTTTCAGCAGTACGTTGTTAGCTCAGTAACATTATTTTTGAAATAATGTGCCAAGAATACAAGTTTCTATGGAGACAAAAAGATCTAAACAACACGGAAGACCTGCACTAGACTTCATTAGTTATGTTTTCCTAAAATTCATATTCTAATTACTGACAATGATTTTATCACGTATTCAAAGTCCTGTGCTATAACTAGTTATAAAAGACTAGTTGAAAGTGCTACCTGACTTCAGAAAGGTTGCTATTAAATCAATCCTTCTTAAATATAACATAAATTATTATACATAACTTATAAACAAGAGAGCTTGACTGAAAACAAATTAGACACAATTTTCCTCTAACTTGAATATTCTGTTAAGCTAAATACATTAATAGTTTTCAATTTCATCTCTTAATTACATTAAAATTTCTCACTGTTCAATTAATTCCTTTTATTTGCTTTGCAGACTGAGAATTCTCAGTAGTTTTGCCCCTCGATGATCTGGTTCTTGCCTTCTGAATATTTTTCTTTGATACTTCGAAGCTTTTAATGTGGTGTCCTATATACTCATCCTCTTTATAATACCATTCAATATTCCCACCACATTCTCTACCCAGTTCCCACCTGCCTCCTCCAGCCCCACCAACCTAGACCTTCCCTTTCTTCTTCAGATTGCAGAACATTACAATCCATGCTTGGCTTTACACAGGTTCATAGAATCATAGAGATGTACAACATGGAAACAGACTCTTCTGTCCAACCCGTCCATGCCGACCAGATACCCTAATCCAATCTAGTCCCACCTGCCAGCACCCGGCCCATATCCCTCCAAACCCTTCCTATTCATATACCCATCCAAATGCCTCTTAAATGTTGCAATTGTACCAGCCTCCACCACTTCCTCTGGCAGCTCATTCCATCCACGTACCACCCTCTGTGTGAAAAAGTTGCCCTGTAGATCCCTTTTACATCTTTTCCCCCTCACCCTAAACCTATGCACTCTAGTTGTGGACTCCCCGACCCCAGGGAAAAGACTTTGCCTATTTACCCTATCTATGCCCCTCACAATTTTGTAAACATCTACAAGGTCACCCCTCAGCCTCCAACGCTCCAGGGAAAACAGCCCCAGCCTGTTCAGCCTCTCCCTATAGCTCAAATCCTCCAACCCTGGCAACATCCTTGTAAATCTTTTCTGAATCCTTTCAAGTTTCACAACATCTTTCTGATAGATTAGATTAGATTAGGTTGCCTACAGTGTGGAAACAGGCCCTTCGGCCCAATAAGTCCACACCGACCCGCCGAAGTGCAACCCACCCAGACCCATTCCTCTACATTTACCCCTTCACCTAACACTAAGGGCAATTTAGCATGGCCTTCACATCTTTGGACTGTGGGACGAAACCCACGCAGACATGGGGAGAATGTGCAACCTCCACACATTCTAGTCTGAGGCTAGATTGAACCTGGGACCATGGTGCTGTGAGGCAGCTGTCCGAACCACTGAGCCACTGTGCCACCCCAGAATTGCACGCAATATTCCAACAGTGGCCTAACCAATGTCCTGTACAGCCGCAACATGACCTCCCAACTCCTGTACTCAATACTCTGACCAATAAAGGAAAGCATACCAAACGCCTTCTTCACTATCCTATCTAACTGCGACTCCACTTTCAAGGAGCTATGAACCTGCACTCCAAGGTCTCTTTGTTCAGCAACACTCCCAAGGACCTTACCATTGACCCGGGTTCAATTCCTGCCTCAGGCGACTGACTGTGTGGAGTTTGCACGTTCTCCCCGTGTCTGCGTGGGTTTCCTCCGGGTGCTCCGGTTTCCTCCCACAGTCCAAAGATGTGCAGGTCAGGTGAATTGGCCATGCCAAATTGCCCGTAGTGTTAGGTAAGGGGTAAATGTAGGGGTATGGGTGGGTTGCGCTTCGGTGTGGACTTTTTGGGCCGAAGGGCCTGTTTCCACACTGTAAGTAATCTAATCTAATCTAATTAAGCGCATACGTCCTGCTAAGATTTGCTTTCCCAAAATGCAGCACCTCGCATTTATCTGAATTAAACTCCATCTGCCACTTCTCAGTCTATTGGCCCATCTGGTCAAGATCCTGTTGTAATCTGAGGTAACCCTCTTCGCTATCCACTACATCTCCAATTTTGGTGTCCTCTGCAAACTTACTAACTGTACCTCTTATGCTCGCATCCAAATCATTTATGTAAATGACAAAAAGTAGAGGACCCAGCACCAATCCCAGCACTCCACTGGTCACAGGCCTCCAGTCTGAAAAACAACCTTCCACCACCACCCCCTGTCTTCTACCTTTCAGCCAGTTCTGTATCCAAATGGCTAGTTCTCCCTGTATTTCGTGAGATCTAACCTTGCTAATCAGTCTCCCATGGGGAACCTTGTTGAACGCCTTACTGAAGTCCATATAGATCAAATCTACCGCTCTGCCCTCATCAATCCTCTTTGTTACCTCCTCAAAAAGCTCAATCAAGTTTGTGAGACATGATTTCCCATGCACATGGCCATGTTGACTATGCCTAATCAGTCCTTGCCTTTCCAAATACATGTAAATCCTGTTCCTCAGGATTCCCTCAAACAACTTGCCCACCACTGACGTCAGGCTCACTGGTCTATAGTTCCCTGTCTTGTCCTTACTATAGACCAGTGAGCCAGACGTCGGTGGTGGGCAAGTTGTTGAAGGGAAGTAGTTTCTTTGCTTCCTTTGAACAGCAAAGAATACAGGCAATAATGGACATAGGGCAAGTTAGAAAGTCATATTCATCTTTGCTTGCACTATGGAAAGTCATGCTAGTCTGCAAGACTTGGCTTCACACAAATGTTGGTTTGTCATCTTTTCAACAGGAGTAATGTGCCATATTTGGTATCTGCTTAAGTTTTAAAAATAAATTTTTTATGGTTGAGGAATCACTCTTGTTTTACATAGGTGACAATAAGCAATCTGCTAAAATGTGTAAAATTGTTGTCAATTTCCCTTTGGCATCAAAAGTTTTGTGCATTCAGAGTCATTTATTATTAATTCTAATGTCGCTGTAGAGCCCACCTGCAGACTTGGATGACTTTCCATAGAGCAAGCCAAGATGAATATGGCTTTCTAACTTGCCCTATGTTCATTATTGCCCCTATTCATTGCTGTCAAAGGAAACAAAGAAACTAACTACTTGAGATAATTTCCCAGATAGTTTTGTCTATGTTTTCTCCCAGTCTCTGGAGGGCTTGCTACATTACCTGAGATTCACCTTCAAGGTATATTTGAACTCATTACCTCAGCCTATCTCACAGATGGTGTCCAAGTTGCGAATACATGACTACTTTAGTGATATTATCATTTATGATACAGACTATAGTTCCACTCCACTTGAGTTGTTCTCTTGCTGTAAGTGCATTAATTTCAGATATGTCTGCCTAACTTGGATACTTTGTCCTTCCATATAATGTTCACAATGTTGTAAATGCATCTCAGGTGCAGCCTAACCAACTGCTTGGTACGCCTGCAATACATAGTCATGTCTTACATATGGGCTTGTTGATATAATCCCAGATTTGTATACAACAAATTTTTAGTTGCACTTTGATGTTCTGTTTTCCTCCACAGTCTCTTCCATAAACAGGCAAATGCTGAGCTTGCTCTGATCATTATATTTGTCATATGTCTGTCAATGCAACCGTTTCTGGAAATTGTGCTTCCAAGTTAGGTGAAGTTAACTATGGCCTATAAATATCATTGGCATTTATAGTATTTAGGTTATAGTCAGAAATTGGTGCAGGTTGCTGTACAAAGGTTATCTTCCTTCAATTAATAATTAGCCTGTAGTCAACAGCTACTTTTGAAAAACCATATTTAGTTTATTTTATCCTACTTGAAACCATTACACTTTATAATTTTGTTACATTACAACAGTGATTTCACTTTGAAGTTAATTCTTCATTGACTATAAAACATTTTCAATTGCGCTGTGGTCATTGAAGGTACTATATAAATGTAAGTCTTTTTAATTATATTAAAAGTAAACAAATAATCTTCACATTATTAGCTTCTCCATAAGCTAATCAACAGGGATGTGTGTTATGTTCACCAATATACTGGCATTGTGCTCCACTTGTAAATAACCAATAGAAACAACACTCATTATCAACAGGTGAAATATGTGGCAAATTTAGGGGTTAGAAACCACACCACAGGGCATTTAATAACTTTTTTCAGAGTCAATACCCTTCATTCTCAAATGCACAGTGGGAGGCAAGGGGTTCTCATTATTGTGATGTGATTCACATATCTGCTTAGTAAATCTGAATTCCTCAGGTTGACTGTGTATTGATTACTTTCAGTCAGATATCACTAACAAAATTATAACAGCATATACAATGATATTGTGACAAAGAAGGATGGATCTGTTGTATCAGCAATTTTACTAGTTCTAAGGAATGTTTAATGTCAAGGAAGAAGCATTTGTGCAAAATTAAACTTCTTCAACACTTATTTACATCGTTATAAAATACAGAATTCTGAAATACAGAAGTCATTAACTGCTTAAACTAGTAAACATACAGAAGGTAGGTTTCCTAGTCTAAATTAATAAGTAAGATAACCTCTCCAGGCGCAACTACTCAAAGATTCGTTGAATAATAATAGTCTTTCAAACTGCATAACTGCAAATGAAAACAAGTTGGCCAAATAATATTTGGATATTCTACTGAAATATTGGTATTAGAATGTAAGCTTTAGCTGCCATAATGCAAAAAATGACTTTTGTACTTGAAAGGTGAAAGCCAATCATGTGTGAATGACAGCAAGAATAGACAAAAATTCATCAACTCTGTTATTACACAGAACCTATTTAATCATAATCAGTGATTAAGTTCAGAGAAAGCAGTGTGGCTGCACAGTGCTTGCCTTCACTTTCATTCAATTAACTGTTGAAAAATAATAATCAAGTTCTTTTGCTACTCTGCATTTTAATCAGAGAGGATGTTTTGCAATCATTAACCATTTTGTAAAGCAGCATCTAAAGACTGGTCAGTCATTTGTCAACTGAGACTGAAATGGAGAATTTAAATAATTTTAAAATTATGAAAACAGAAGATGATATACTAAATGTGGTTGCTGAACTAAGTTTATCACATTGCATACTACGTTAATATGTTAACAGCAATTACTTGTAGTGGGTATCTGTAAAGCAAAGATGATATTTCTATTTGGGAAGCTCTGCACTAACACATATAAGCCAGTGAGATCTGTAGGAGTGATGAGCTGCAGTCCCATAGACATAGAGTCATATGCTCTTTCAGAAAGCCAGTGTAGATTCAAGGGCTGAATGGTCTTGTGTGTTGAAACCATTCTACAAAGCACACCATCCTCTTGCAGTACTCATTAAGAATATTCAGGAAATCAAATACTGTCCTATGGGCCCTGTAGCCTGGGTAAAACTTCTAGCAGCAGCTCCTATCACCTGGTTGTTGAAGCTTTTGCTGTTCCCCTCCTTCAATATTTCATTTACTCAAAGAAATGAGTCAATAATAACAATAATAACTATGAAAAGTCATATGTGCTTAATTTATGTGAGCAAGGGAAAAAATTAGAAATAAAGTAATGACCAAACTCGGAACTGCCTTGTAAACAAATTAACTGTATTCACATAGAGATGCTTATTAAAACATGTAGGTTTCTTCAGGGACTTGACAGAGTTAATGCAGAAAGGTTGTTTTCCTTTGTGTGAAAGTCTAGGACCAGAGGATCTAATCTCCGAGCAATGGTTGCACTTTTAAGACAGGTGAGAAATTTCTTCTCTGAGCGAGCAGTGAATCTGTGGAATTTGTTACCACTGAGGGCTGTTAAGGCTCAGTTATTAAGCACATTCAAGGCCGAGATAGACAGAACTTTAACAGTAAGGAAATCGAGGGTTATGGGGAAAAGGCAGGAAAGTTGAGTTGAGGATGAACAGATCAACCAGAGCAGACTCGGTGAGCTGAAAGGCCTGCTTTTGCTTCAAAGACATGGATTTATTATCCTAATACTCAGGTGATTACCTTTTTATTTTCAGTTTCCAGTCACCTCAGCCAGAATTTGAAACCCATCCACGAAGGTTTCCACTGTGGGCTTGTCCCTATATAGGGATTTGGTCCACTCAGCTAAAATCATACTGGAGTCTTATTTACAATATATGGTCCATTTGTTTACTCCGCGTTAAGACCTTCATTTCATTTCCAATGGACACAGTTGACACAAAGGTTAACTCCTCATTTTAAAATGGGACAGTAGTCAAAATTTTGCTTTTTAGGTGCTCATGTGATCCATCTAACATGGATTAGAACATAGAACAATACAGCACAGAACAGGCCCTTCGGCCCACGATGTTGTGCCGAACATTTGTCCCAGTTTAAGCACCCATTCATGTACCTATCCAATTGCCGCTTGAAGGTCGCAAATGATTCTGACTCTGCCACTCCCACAGGCAGCGCATTTCATGCCCCCACCACTCTCTGGGTAAAGAACCTACCCCTGACATCCCCTCTCTACCTTCCACCCTTCACCTTAAATTTACGTTCACTTGTAACACTCTGTTGTACCCGTGAAAAAAAGTTTCTGACTGTCTACTCTATCTATTCCTCTGATCATCTTATAAACCTCTATCAAGTCACCCCTCATCCTTCACCGTTCCAATGAGAATAGGCCTAGCACTCTCAACCTATCCTCGTACGACCTATTCTCCATTTCAGGCAACATCCTGGTAAATCTTCTCTGCACCCTCTCCAAAGCTTCCACATCTTTCCTAAAGTGAGGCGACCAGAACTGCACACAGTACTCCAAATGTGGCCTAACCAAGGTCCTATACAGCTGCAATATCACTTCACGAATCTTGAATTCAGTCCTTCTGCTAATGAACGCTAATACACCATAGGCCTTCTTACAAGCTCTACCCACCTGAGTGGCAACTTTCAAAGATCTATGAACATAGATCCCAAGATCCCTCTACTCCTCCACCTTACTAAGAACCCTACCGTTAACTCTGTATTCCGCATTCTTATTTGTCCTTCCAAAATGGACAACCTCACACTTGACAGGGTGAAACTCCATCTGCCACTCCTCAGCCCAGCTCTGCATCATATCTAAGTCTCTTTGCAGCCTACAACAGCCCTCCTCACTATCCACAACTCCACCAATCTTGGTATCATTTGCAAATTTACTGACCCACCCTTCGACTCCCTCTTCCAAGTCATTAATAAAAATTACAAACAGCAGAGGACCCAGAACTGATCCCTGCGGAACTAAACTTGTAAATGGGCTCCAGGCTGAATATTTACTATCTACCACCACTCTCTGACTTCGACCAATTAGCCAGTTTTCTATCCAACTGGCCAAATTTCCCTCTATCCCATGCCTCCTGACTTTCCGCATAAGCCTACCATGGGGAACCTTGTCAAATGCCTTACTAAAATCCATGTACACTACATCCACTGCTCTACCCTCATCTACATGCTTGGTCACCTCCTCAAAGAATTCAATAAGACTTGTAAGGCAAGACCTACCCCTCACAAATCCGTGCTGGCTGTCCCTAATCAAGAAGTGTCTTTCCAGATACTCATAAATCCTATCCCTCAGTACCCTTTCCATTACTTTGCCTACCACCAAAGTAAGACTAACTGGCCTGTAATTCCCAGGGTTATCCCTATTCCCTTTTTTGAACAGGGCACAACATTCGCCATTCTCCAGTCCCCTGGTACCACCCCCGTTGACAGTGAAGACGAAAAGATAATTGCCAACGGCTCTGCAATTTCCTCTCCTGCTTCCGACATAATCCTAGGATATATCCCGTCAGGCCCGGGGGACTTGTCTATCCTCAAGTTGGCTTTTATCAAAGTGAACCCAGAATTTTACCCACTGATATCAATATATAAAATAATTCATATGCACATTTTTAATAATCTAATTAAATTGCTACGCTTGTATTTCTGACAGGAAATTAAGAAACTGTAAACTACCTGACACAAATGAATCTGCCAAATACCATATTAACTTATTTACTTTATCCATAGATATTGTTTAAATTAAAATCAAGAACTGAAATTGGTAACTTGAATAAGTTTATTAAGTTTGGAACAAAATCATTTTAAAGCTTTGATATATGGGATGGAAACAAAAATGTAACACCATCTGATTATTCCATGATATGCTTAAAGGGATTGTGTCTCCAGTGCAAGTATCCATTCAATACCCTTCTCTGTTTTCCTGATGAAGTGTTGTTGCAGTGTGAAACCAGGGGTATTAGTGCCTTTTTTCTACCTCACTAATATGATCCTTTCTCCTGTGTGAGCCCAGGTGATTGATTTCAGCAAGCTACTTGAGCATGCATGGGATCATAATTGACCCAATCCTCATTTAACATTCCCACCAGTACTTTTTCTCGGAGGTTTCACCAAATAGTGATCAGGAGCAGTGGTTTGGAAAATTCTTTCATCATTTGTCATAAATTGCAGACGTCCGTCTCCGGAAGTAGCCAAAGGCAATGAACATGTGAATGCCACGACTTGAAAGCTCCCCCTCCCAGTTATACTTTCACTATTTGCACTTCAGTGGTCACTGAAGAAGCCTTTACAAGCTGCAATGGTGACAGTATCATAGGCTAGGCTGCTAACAACAACCACTTCACAGAGTGGAAAGTAAGCAGAAGTCTTCTATTGAATAGAGAAAGTCAAAAGGCACTCAAGTGGAAAATGGACATTCTTCAGCGTTGGCAGCAAACCTTATACACCAGTGTCTGAATTTGACAGTTTGGACTATACGGGCTCTAGTCGTGGTCAGAAAATAGACGGATAGGAGCCTCAAATCTCCATCTGTTACTGCCTAGTGGGCAAAGTCCTCACCAGTAACTCATTGTTCTGGTATCATTGGAGATATTTATATTGTTAAATCTTTATGAACTAAATTCAGTAATGAAACCTACACATTAGGCTTGCCCCATTTGTACTATAGATTATTTTAGTTACTTATCATTGTATTTGTTGAAATAAAAGATAATGAACATACTGAAGAGACTAATAGGAGGGGTCTTGCGGTATAGCAGTAGCGTGCCTTTCTCTGGGCCAAAAGGTCTGAGTTCTTGTCCCACCAAACTTTAATGAAAGGCTGGAGTATTTATAAAGGCAATGTAATTTCTTGAATTACAATCTAGGTAGACCGACCTAACATAGGAACCTGTTCTTGTAAATCAATTCATGGCAGGTTTATGCACACTACTAAACTTAATGATCAATTAAATGATAAATAGAACAAACCCCTGCTGCAATTCCCACAATTGGCATTCAGTATACAATATCCTTATTTTAGTAAATGATTTGGACTGGAAGAGGTTAAGCATTTTTTTGAAAGTATTTGTCCCACACTCATTTACATTTAGGAATTGATTTACTTAGAATTAAAAAAAACTGATTCTTTAGTTATCAGCTGGCAACTAACAGAGAAATCCCAAGGTCACTTTTAATTTGGATGATTTAATTGGCAAACATAGTTCAAAATGGCTGTCATCTCACAGGGCTCCTGTTTAATGAAGCATGATCATCTTCATTACCTGCATTTGAGCAAGACAGACAAAAGAATACCTTTATGCATAGTACTTAAAGAAATAACATTTTTTTTCATACAGATTTCAGAAATCTAAAGTTTTTTTCAGATGAACAGCCTTGGAATTAGGGATTATTTAATCATGAATATGTGTACATACATGTATTAAGTCGATAAATATAGAGCTGGAAAAAAGACAGCAGGTCAAGCAGCATCAGAGGAGCAGGGAGCTGACATTTCAGGTTGGAACCTTTAAGCAGGACTGGGGAGGGGAGAGGGGGTTGAGAAATAAATACGGGGGGGGGGGGGCGCTGGGGGAATGGTAGTGGGATGGCAACAGATGGATGCAGGTAGGAGGTGATTGCGATCGGTCAGTGGGAATGGTGGAAGGAAGAGGGGCAGGTTAGGTCAGGTCAAGGGGGCTGGGCACGGAGGGAGGGCTGGACCTGGGATGAGGTGAGGTATGTGGAGATTTTAAAGCTGCTGAACTCTATGTTAAGGCCATATGGTTGTAAGCTCCCAAGGCGGGAGATGAGGTGTTCTTCCTTCAGTTTGTGTGTGGCCTCATTTTGTCCGTCCTGGGCGAAGGACGCCCAGGACAGACATGGCACCAAGGGAGTGGGAGAGGGAGTTGAAATGGCTGGCAACCAGAAGGTGGGGTTCATTGGAGCATATGGACCACAGATGTTCCCTGAACTGGTCCCTGCCTTTGCACTCAGTCTCTCTGGTATAGAGGAGATTACATCAGGAGCAGCAGATGTAATAAATCAGGTTAGAGTAAATGCAGGTGAATTTCTGCTGGTCATGGGGCTTTGAATGGAGGTAAGGGGGGGAGGTGTGAGGGCAGCTTTTGCACCTCATGTGGCCACAAGGAAAGATGTCAGGTATGGAGGAGAGGTTGGTGGGGAGTGTGGACCTAACAAGGGAGTCACGGAGGGAATGGCCCGTGTGAAAAGTGGATAGGGATGGGGAGAGAAATGTCATTTTAGTGGTAGGGTCAGATTGTAGGTGGTAGAAATGGCGGAGGATGATATGCTGGACTTGGCGATTGGTGGGGCGGAATGTGAGGACCGGGGGACTCTATCTTTTTTGTGGTTGGGGGGTTTGTTTGAGGGCAGGGGTGTAGGAAATGGATGAGACGCAGTTGAGGGCATCGTTGATCACGAGGGAAGGATTCTTGAAGTAGGAGGAATCTGGGATGTCCTTGAGTGAAATTGCTCATCCTGGGAGCAGATATGGCAGAGGTGGAGAAATTGGAAGTATAGGTCACATTTTTGTAGGAAGGGGGTTGGAAGGGGGTGTAACTGAGGGTTTGAAATACATGTCGGTGCTGAGTCGGTCGCTGGAGATGGAGGTGGAGAGATCTTGAAGGTGTCAAAGATGGTCCAGGTGAATTTGAAGTCAGGGTGGATGGTGTTGGTGAAGTAGATGAACTGTTCAACCTCCTCTTGGCAGCATTAGGCAGGGCTGAAACGGTCAGCAATTTAGCGGAGGAAAACGGAGTTGTTCCACATATCAGACACACCTCAGAACCAGGAGAGTACCCATAGCAATTCCTCTGGTTTGTAGGAAGTGGGAGGATTGAAAGGAAAGGTTGTTCAGGGGAGGACCAGTTCCACCAAGGTGGATGAGTGTGTTGATGGAGGGGGACTGTTTGCGTCTGTGGGAGAGGAAGAAGCAGAGGGCTTAGAGGCTCTCCTCATGAGGGATACATTGTGGAGAGTCTGGATGTCCATTGTGAAGATGAGGTGTTGGAGGACAGGGAATTGAAAGTCGTGGAGAAGATGGAGGGTGTGGGCTGTATCCCGAACATAGGTGGAGAGTTCTTGGACCAAAGGAGAGAGGATGGAGTTGAAATAAGAGATGCGTTCAGTGAGGCAGAAGCAGGCAGAGACAATCGGTCAACTGGGGCAGTCAGGTTTATGAATTTTGGGTAGGAGATAGAAACAGGTGGGGTGGGGTTGGGGAACTATCAGCTTGGAGGCTGTGGATGGGAGGTCTTCCGAGGTGATGAGGTTGGAGATGATGGTTTGGTGATGAGAGGTCAGATCACAATCAAGGGGATAGTAGAAAGGGGTGTCAACAAGTTAGTGCCTGGCCTCAGTGAGGTAGAGGCTGGTTCACATACATGCTAAAGCTATATGAAGGCTGACAATCTTAAAACAGATTGATAGTTAAACTCCTCATTCTTCCAGCACCCTACATACCCACACATCTGTTTGGTGAAACATACAGATATTAATTTAGTTTGGATTCTCAATCATAGCTGGAATGTGTGCAATTTCAAAGATTTTATCTCTTCAGTTTATCTTTCCAAACAAATTAGCATCTGCCCTATGCTCCTCAATTGGAAAAGTGGGTAGAGAGGACTCTTCAAATGCTATCTGGATAAACTCAAATGAAGCATGCTTAAATATTACAGGAAGTGATAAATGACTGGCAGGTTCTCATCTGTTCTTAACATGACTTGCTGCTAATTATAAAAGTTCCCAATGGAGGGACCTCTGTGATTTCAAGCCCAGATCTCTGAGCTAAGATTTCCATGTTGCTGAGATGGCATTTATTTAATTTACAATGTGAATAAAAGTTAATAAGTTAACAAAAATTAATCTGTTGCTCAATTGCTATTTTACTGGTCTAGTTCTGGCATCATAAGGTTAAACTGAACTTCAATGTAAGAGCTGTGGAGCATGATGCACACCACCAGTTTTTAGTCAATCTATCTATTATTCTAACATATTGCTCAATGACTGCCAACTGTAGGACTATACTGTGGCTGTAAGACAATGAATCATAAAACTATATGGCACCAAACTGCTTTGCTCTTACATTTTTTGACCAAATTAGCAATATTTACCTTTGAAATCTGATGAACTCAATTTGATATGATAAACATCACTTTCCTGTTACTAGTTTTTAGGCTACCTGTAATGTACTAAACACATCACACTGTAATGGATTTTATGTTGTTGTATTGTTGTCTTGGTACCATAGTTCCCAGCGCAGATGACAGAAACAGCAAATAAACGTGTGAGTTCACAAAGAAGATGGCTGGGATGATCCATTTTTATTTACTAGTTTGTTCTGCCCACTATCTCAATGAACTTGGCACACTCACAATGGGTTTGTGGCTAGCTACAGAAGAGTCATATGCAGGAAGCAGTGAGGCTATCACAGCTGTATAAAAAAGTGAATGTTGCAGAGATTCATTCAATATTTTATAAATAGCAAGAAAAAAATTCAGCAGTTCTCCAATTTAGCTACATATTGCATTTCGCAGCTTGGGGGGGTCGATGCATTGGTTGATCTTTCTAGATGCTAATGCAGCGGTACAAGCATCCTGCATTATGTATGCCTTCAGGCTGAAAGGTAAATGTACTTCATGAAGAAATACATTAGCTTTAAGGTGCACTGCACTTGTATTTTAGAGATAAAAACAGCAATAGTGTTTTCAAATTATTAATTATCAAAGCTAAAATGTTTTGCTGAAGAATGAAAATCCCAATGTATATCTCAGAATCACAACCATTAATCAATTAATACTCCTTCAACTAAAGAATCTTGTAAAAGTAGCGCTCTCTTCGTTTTCTTGTTGAATGATTTCTTTGTCTTTTTGTAGTGTTTATTTTTTGAATATTGATACTGAAACTGTCTGCAATGTACAATCAGAGTTACGAAGGAAGGAACAAAGCAGGGAAAAAATGAGCTCCCAGAAGGTTTGTATTATTCTTATTAAAAAAACTGGAACATTCTAAACATGTCATATATGGTTCAGGGATATCATTTGAGGCCTTGGAGAGCTCACATGCAGGCAAGTGGATTAAGTGTACTGCATACTTTCATTAAAAGGAGTTGCTGAAGACTTTTAGTAATGCCGGGAGCTCTGCAGCATAAGCAGGAAACAGTAACCATAACAACAACCATCTGAAAATCTGACTGCCAAATCATCAACTAAGCTGCTTTTTCTCTATCTGACAAATACAATGCTGTATTACGTTGAATGCCTAAATGTATTTTCTGAGTTAAGAGGTCACTTACAGTGTCTTAGAGTAGCAGGGCTTCCCCTTTACAAGCACAGAATTCTTTAATATATTTATTTCGCATTTTCCTTTCAGTTCAAAGTATATGTTACACATATGCAACACCTTTTAAATTCCCAAACTCACAAACTAACGAGTGATCTAGTTGCCTTTAGAGGTACTGACAAGATTTATCATTATTTTGTCACTTTGCACTAGTTCTTAAAACTTCACCTCACAAGTCATCTGAGAGTGTCACCATATGACTGTATACCTGAGCCTTTTGTTTACAAAACACACTCATTCTGTCTGAGACTCCTGCATTGTCATTCGCTAATTGACATTTCCATTGCTGCAAAAGCACTTCACTGATTATTCCACAGTAGCTGCACAAAGCCCAATTAGACTGTTTTAAGTAAATCACTTCACACCAGAATATGCAGGCCAAATAGCCATATTTCCATATATACAGTTTACCATTTAGCTACAGCATTATAAAAACAATTGTACTGAAGCTCTGTCTTACAGTGAGGTAACAAAATCAGTAACAATTAATAGAAGGTGATTAATATAAAATTTATACTTTCTCAATTAGACAAACAAATCTGTTAACATTTTATTACATTTTCCCTTTTATGAACAGAACCGACTCATGCAGGTATATGCAAGCCTGAAATATGGAATTTCCAACAATTCTCGCTGCACTAGAAGCTCCACTGAGTTACCCACTCTGCAGCTCTGACTTCTCTTTACAGCTAATACTCTTAAATCTCCTCATTGTTAAGATGAAATTGATAAATAGGTTTAGACAATCACTGTGATCTGAAACTGTCTCTTTTGTTGCTGTTGATGACTGACTCCTGTACTTGGCTAATCAAATTAACGTTGAGGTGGAACTTCCTGCTCCAGCCAATTAAGCACAGACATTAGATAGCACTGGTAAGGGACACCTTTCATCTGTCTTTCTACCCTGAATCTTCCTAATTCTTGAGTTGAAATACAGGTTAATGGAAAAATGCATGTCTGAAACATTAGATATTGCATAATGTGCGTGTTGCATTACTGCAGTGCTTTAGTTATTTCAGATAATGGGAACATCTCCTCACTTCTAAAGTGCAACACCAAAGACAGAAATGTATCTTATAGTTTAGATTTCTGTCTTTGCTATTAAAGCTTTATGTTTCAAAGATTTATTATTTCAACCTACTGCACTAAACAGACATATTAATATAGCCTGAGTATTGATGCATATGTATGAGCCTCTGGGGAGGGGTGAGAGAGGTCGAGACAGTTTGAAGTTACATATTAATTTCGCGTATAATGGTTTAGACACTTACTGCCACAATGAGTTTTTCAACACAGTCAGGTGCCACACTGTGCAAGTGAGTCAGGTGTAACTGTAGGTGGATCTTGTTGTTCAACATGTCCTGACAGAGAGGGCAGCGCAGCATGGGCTGCACGGAATGTTGAGATAATACATGCATCCTGATGCGGTTTACGTCAGTATTGCTGTACTTGCAGTATGGACATTGGTACATCTGTGGGAAAAATTGGGGAAAAACATAACTCTTAAACATTCTACAACACTATTACAAATAGTTGCACACAGTTTAGATGACTGGAGATGTTTAAAATCTTGTCTTTGCCTCAAAATTCTCTTTTCCAACCACCCATAGTTACCCCATTCCCTCCATATCCAAAAGATTCATCCAACACCCTAATGGGGAAAGATGCTCCTGCTCTGTTATGAATGCTGTTTGGATACAAGCTTCCAGGAAGAACATGAGAAAATTTTGGTCAAATCTTTCCAAATATCTTTTTTTTTTGCTGAGAAACATCTAGATTTGTCTGCACCTTCCTTCAGCATTATGTATCACCATTGCAATTCCGGTGTCACCCACAGTATGTTTTTAAATTGTTTCTCAATTATGTCTTACTGTGTTTTCCTTGTCTTTCATTTTCTTTCCTCCACTCCTAAAGGCACTTGCTCATGTTGGACCACAGTTTCCCAGGGAAGAATATTCTTCCTGTAAATTTCTCAACTCTAAACCTGAATATTCAAATACACTTCTAGCTGACCTTCCACATTCTATACTCCATAAACTTAAAGTCATCAAAAGATCTTAAATTGCAATAAGGTCCTTTCACTCATTGCCCATTGCTGGTGGACCCAAACAAGTTACTGCATAAGAAATACCCTGAGTTTAAGATCCTTATTCTTGTATTTAAGTCTTTCCATGGCCTCTCCCTATTTCTTTAATCTACTCTAATAATTGAACCCTCTGATATATTTGTGCTCCTCTGATTGTAGCCTTTTGAGCATCTCTTCTTCCTCATTTCTCTGCTCAGAAGCCAGCTTTTTTTTTGTCAATTATTCGTTGAACCACAGGTGAGTGCTGCTTTACTCCAAATAATATGAGGAAGCCAGAACTATAATCCTGATTCAGACAGTGATCAAAATGTATTGAACTCAAGTCTTGAATATACCAACATTGCAACACCGATACCGTCTGGTGTAAACAGTTAAAGCCAGCTCGTCAACTCATGTTATCTCAGATTCCTTCCTAGAATTTTCCATATTTTTCTTTAAATCACTTTTAATTTTTAGTAAATGAGTTACGAGCAAATCTAGTGACCTGTTAAGTAGTAAAGGTGGAAAGTATCTTGCACAGAAAATTGAATAGTGAGGTTCTGCCATTGTTGATTCAGAGAGAAATTTTGACTAGACTTTTGTGGAACTCATTGCTGTCCTTCAAATAAGAGGAACCTTGATTATCCGAATATTAGATTATCCTGCAAGATCACAAGGTCCGATGCTCGGCTAAACTATGTTATCGGGCATTCAATTATTCGGAATTTGATTAACCGAACGAAATACTGCACTCCCGTATCCACTGGGTAATCGAGGTTCCTCTGTAGTTCCCTGGGACTTCACAGATCCATCTAAAGCAAGAGGAGCAGTGATCTCATGTCCAACTACATGAATTAATTGCCCATAATGTGTTAAAAGGTATTTAAGATAATTCTAAGATGCAAATGCAGTGAATACACAGTAAAACCACAAAATATTGGCGATGTCTTTCAAGTTTATCAGCATCCAAAAGGGAAACAATAATTCAAATTTGCACACCACAAGCTACCATATATTCCCATCCCCCACCTAAATCACTATGAATATGATGAATGGTCTACATGTAAATACCAACCAATCCCCCTTCCCTCTCAGTTGCCAATGGAGTCACTTCGACATCCTTCTTCCAGTTTTCAAATTTCTCAAATGTCCTTTTCAACAGAATGTTGAACGATCGCCTAAATCATTTATGAGTACTAAAAAGATGTCATGGTCAACAGTGGATGGCATTCAGGCTCCTCAAGAAGGAGGTACTTTGCCAAGAATGTCACTGTGTGAAGAAGGAACTGAACTAAGATAATTGATGTTGGGGAATGGGGAGTTAAAATGCATCAGACAAGCACTGCATAATTGAAACTGGAAACATCAGGCACTGAAGCTCCTTCTGAATGAAAGGTGTCTGAAATGTCACATTAAACGACAACTTGTAACAATTGTATGGTAAAAATAAACTTGCACATGGATTTTTTATATAGAAATTAATGAAAATGTACTCAGGCTAGATAGTTTAATTATTTTGTGGTAACTTGAAGAATAATGATTTCAGAGTTATGAGTATCTTTGAGAAATACCTGCTCTGTGTTTGTTTCTTCCGCTGTCCGTGGTCTTTTCGAAGAAAGAGGCAACTCCATGCTTCCTGGTAGCGATGGTCGTTTTGCATTTGCTGAGTCCTGTTGTTCTTTGTCTCCTATAGGTACTGCAAACAAAGGGAATTTGAGCCATCCAATTTAATGATTACATAAGACCATATCAATCCCACCTATGTGGTGTCAGCATAGAAAAAATAATCTACCAGCTAAGAAGATACAATATAAAGTTTTGGTTTTCTCAAAACAAACCTAAACATTTCTTCATTGGATGTGCTGAGATCCTAACTAATTTTGATTGTCGGCCGATTTCTTTCAAATTGGGGCCAATTTCTAGTAGTAGATACAGTTTAACCCATGAAATAACATAATTAATAGCAAAAATGAGGTATTCTGCAGCATGCACTATGCTCAAACTTCATAAGTAAAGCATTAATCGAATTTAACACTTAATTTATTTATAGATATCGCAATATGAAATTGTCAAAAACAGTACATAAGTGCACATATACACTCACATTCATTAAACTGAATTATGAGACCTGCAATTTCACACATTCAAGTCAATTTAGTTTTTATGATAAACATGCTGCCAAAGTACTCCCCTCTCCTTCGCAGAATATTGAATTAATCAGATGTAAGAGTTCATGATAAGTTCTAAACTCAACCTGGTTGATGATAATCCAGATAGTAGTAATGCAACACATTGCAATTGGAGACTTGTAACTAGTAGGGCCTTTGCAATAAAGTTTCTGGGCAAGAAACTAGGTTTCAGTTGGATTGTGATAAATGATCACCCCCTTGGGAATACATGGCACCTAGACTTTGAGTTGCCAGCTCAGCTAAATGGCTTCAGCAGCCCTGTGTGATTCATGGTACACACTCATCAGGTGGCCCAGCAGGGTGTGTTCCAGCTAGCCAAGACCTCTGAAAGGTAGCCTGCCTCCCTTAAAGATTCTTGCAACAGCTGCTACTATATCTCTCTGTGAAAGACTTGAGTGGAAGGAAAAGTACAACAAACTGAGCAACAGGCAGAAAAGACAATTTCTGGGCTTTCTTATAAAGCACTGGAGGGATTAGTGATGGAGCGGGACTGGAGGAAACACTCCATTGTTTCTCAAGGCAGCCAAGAGATACTCTAGACACAGCAGGAAGAGAATAGTAGCAGGGAGCCAGGGAAATCCGTTCTTAGAGTTCACCTGCAGTGTCAGGTGGAAACACTGATCTCCAAGATCAGTGAAAGTGTTGGGTATCTAAATCTCCTGTTCGCTGTTCCACCAACATATCACTCAGCTTAATGTACCTTATCCTCATCGTGACACTCATCAATCATCAGGAAATGTTTACCATTCAGATATTTCATTTTCTCTTCATACACATAACAATGCTGCTAGCTTAAGTTACTTCCACATATCTCCAGTGATTCTCCTGTCTCGGGTATGTCACTCAAACACTTTGCAGGCCATTCACTGACATCTTCCATCTCTCCTACAAGAAATGGAAGTCCATTACTGCAGAGAGGAGATGATGCTTGTGACGTGGGGCCAGTTGTTACTTCTTTTTTACTCACCGATGTAATTTTGTTGCCCATCCCTAAGTGCCTTTGAGATGTTAAATCTGGTATTACTCAGAATGTTCAGAATAACAGTATCTTCATGCCTTATGCCACTGACAAGCCTTTTGCAAGCTACAGATTGTGAAACTGTGGACTTCCTGCTTCTTGCCTATCCCCATTTCACTCACCCCCAATGCTCCTCTTCAAATGGCCAAGAGGGCCAGCTACTGCAGTCTCATAGTGAAGATTGAGAACAATTACAGACCTCTGATGAAAAAGCACCACAACTTGATTTGATGATCATAACCATCAGCTCAGACAGTGATACCTGCCACTAGTATACAAGATCCCCTAGTGATGAGTCATCAGGTGTAAATGAGCTGCAACAATGTGGTATTCTCAGAAGCTGGGCCCACAGAGCTCAGAGTCACTCAACACTGTCCTGTGAAGCTACCTCAATCACAATCAGCAGCTTTCCATCCACTCTGCAGTCACTTAGGGTAGGCAAGGGGCAGGCAAAGGCACTTTTAAGAAAGGTGCCAAAAGGGTGGAATTTCATTGTTGTATGCATTAGTGAAGGTATTATAAATGTATTCTTGTTGTTGCCATTTCTTTCAATAAAATGCTGCCTGTGAGACTGAAAGATGGAGAATTGCAGGGCATGTGAAATGGAGATCACATGTCAAAGGAACAAAGTCTGAGTACATCTACTCATGGAAAACCTGCCTGAAACTAGAATGCATACATCCTTCTTCTTCCTCCCAAAACTGCCTGTGAAGATGACAAAGCCTACATGCTCATGATAGGGGCCATGGAGGTCACATAAATGATTGGATGTTAACAGAATGATAGTCTAAGTAGTTAAGGAGCATCTCCCTCTAAATATGCGACTATTTACAATCTATATTAATGATTTGGATCAAGGGACGGAACACATGGTGGTAGCCTTTACTGATCAGAATAAGACAGGTAGAAAAATACATGGTCAAGAGAGGTAAGGAGTTTACAAAGGATATAATGGGCTGCAGTAATAGACAAAAAATTGGCAAATGGCATTTAGTGTAGGAAATATGAATTTGTGAACTAGCAGAAAGAATACAAAAGCAATATATGATTTAAACAGAGGAATACTGGAGGATTCACTCAATCAGAGGGATCTGAATGCACTGTGCATGGATACAGCGTGCAGTAACAGCAAATGATTTGGAGGGCACATGAAATGTTGTTGTTAATTGCGAGGCCAGTGGGATATAAAAATGGAAAAGTTTTACTGCAGCTGCACAGGACCCTGGTGAGGTCACATCCAGAATACTGCGTACAGTTTTGGTGTCTTTATTTGCAAAAGAAGCAGTTCAAAGAAAGTTCACTCAGCACATTCCTGGAATGAAGAAATTATCTTATAAACAGAGATTGAGCCTACGTGCATTGGAGTTTAGAAGAATGAGAGGTGATCTTGTTGAACCATAAATGATCCTGAGGGACATTGATAGAGTGAATACTGGAAAGTTATTTCCCCTTGTGGGAGAGACTAGAACTAAGAGACATATTTTAAAATAAGATGTCTCCCATTTAAAATTGAGATTAGAGAATTGTCTCTTAAAGATCTTTTGGTCCTGCAATTCTCTTTCCTGGAAAACATCAGAGACCGTGCCATTGAACTTAATTAAGGCTGAGAAAGATAGATTTTGATAGACAAGGCAGTTAAGGGTTACAGGAGGCAGACTTAAGTAGAGTTGTTCTTATGTCAGCCAGCCTCAACCTTATCAAATGGCAGTGCAGACTGCAAGGGCCACATAGCCGACTCCTGCTCAGAAGTCCGATGTCCCTTTGACTCACTCAGAGTCACTCACTTGCAGTCAATTGCACCATGCATCATTGAGAACTCTGCCAGCCAAACCGATCAATGTGCTCTCTCCTTCTGCTTCTCTCTGATCAGTGAGAAAATAATAATATCTGCCTTCCTCCCATACAGGACCCCTGTCATCACTGGACTGAGAAATGTCACCTGCTCTTGCCTGGAAGGATTCACTGCCACTGAAATGGAGAGTAATAGTTACCTTGACAATGATGTCAGAGTTGGAAACCGTGGTGTTGGGAAAAGCACAGCAGGTCAGGCAGTGCCCAAGGAGCAGGAGAGTCAATGTTTCGGGCGTAAGAATATAGAGAGGGAAGGGAGCTGAGAGATATATGGGGGCTGATGGTGGGGTTGGGGGAAAGATAGGTGGGATGGCAATAGGTGGATGCAGGTAGGACGATGTTGCAATAGGTTGGTGTGGGAAGATGGAATGAATAGGTGGAAAGGCAGATGGACAGGTAGGTCAGATCAAGAGGTCTGTGCCGACTTGGAGGGTTGGTTCTGTTGCCCAATCTGTTATGCTTTTCTCAATGCCATGCTTTTTGACTCTGACCCTCCTGTATCTGCAGTCCTCACTTTCTCCTATCTTGTCCAGATCCTGGTTTGAAGCTGGAATTCAGGGTTAGGAGGTAGCAAAGTTTAAGGAAGTGCTCCTTGAAGACCCTTGGAATGGTATGGTCTTCTTTTGAGTGTTCTCCTCCTCTCTCTGCAACCTGTGCTCCTTTTCCAAATCAGGCTGCAGTCTGAGAAGAACTGCAGCAAACTCCACACAGATAGTTGCCCAAGGCTGGAATCGAATCTGGTACCCTGGTGCTGTGAGGCAGCAGTGCTAACTACTGATCCACCATGCTGCTCCAATAATAGGACCCGAAAGACTTACTCTTATAAAGAACAACCAGTTATTGCAGGTCAAATGTACTCTTCCGATGGTCTATGGGTAAATGCCTCACTTGATGTGAAATTAACTTGTACATTATTACGACAAGTTTGATTCCTGGTCTCTGCTGAATTAGCTGGTTCAAGAAATAACAAGTGAAGCACTATACTTATCATTATTTGAATATGAACAAAGGAAATAAAGCAAGGATTCTACTTTTTTTCCATTATCCAAAAGGAACTGTCCTCTTATAAGCATTGGGAATATCCACCTAATATTGTTTTCACTTAATTTTTAGTCAAGATCAGTTAGCTCAGCAGATTTGGAGATTTGAACCTGTTTTCTGTTTGGTCTGTATTCATTAAGCTGTGTCTCTCCAAAAGATCATCAAGCATGAGAGGTTCAGAAATTAATTTCTAATTGCTGAAATTTCAATGCATTATTCCCTAAACTTTGTGTGGAGACCCATCGATCAAATCTGTTAAGTTCTTTGAACGTTCTAATTTTGTGTATGTATTAGCTATATTTTTTCAGTCTATTGCTGAAGTTCATTGGCCTGAACACTACAAGTTTTTTTCTAAAGAATATTTTATGTACAATTTTAGATGATAGCACTTAAATAATGGAAAATGAAAATCATACTTTTAGTTAAATATGTAAAATTACAGAATGTATCCCCTGCGACAAAGTCTCTAATTCTTTTGAATATCAGCTTGTCACCATATAAGCCAACTAATAGATTTGCCCCCAAGTTTTACTGAGAGGTAATTCCGTGGAGATATGGTACTCAGAGAAGGCAATTTAAATTTTAATGTTACAAGAATGTTTTATGAAACCCGTTTACTGCTCATAAAATGGGATTATTTGCTAACTTCAGCATTGGTTCATTTTATAATGAAAAGG
Source organism: Chiloscyllium plagiosum (assembly GCF_037043375.1). Classification (NCBI taxonomy): domain Eukaryota; kingdom Metazoa; phylum Chordata; class Chondrichthyes; order Orectolobiformes; family Hemiscylliidae; genus Chiloscyllium; species Chiloscyllium plagiosum. The sequence goes on along the minus strand of NW_028270155.1, from coordinate 28,204,534 downwards.
CTATATCCTAGGGCTCAGCTAACTCTGTTCCACAGCTTGGAGGCAAAGGTTTCAGTGGGTGGCTGAAAGGAGGACCAATGAGTAAGATCATTTTTTTGGAAGTGAAACCAGTATTCTAATTGTATTTAAATAAATCTTAACGCCTTCTTTCACATAATTTCTTAATTACTTTTGACACATATCATTTCTGTTCACCTGAAGACTAATTTGAGAATAGGCCAGACTTTTGTAATATGCATAAATCTAACATCAAAACAATAACCTGTTTTGACTTATTGCATCTAAATAGTTGCCATCCCTACTGTTATAATTTTGCACAATTAAGTACAAATAAAATCATGCAGAAGCTATTTTAATCTACATGGCAGTCATTCAACACATGTTCACCAGTATTCTTCTGTTCTGTATTAACTTCCTGTTGGGGATACATCAGCCAATCATCCATGACTCAAGTTTGGGTTTTGATAATGAGGACTGGAAAGCTATCTAAAAGCAAGGTATGTACAGTAAGGGAGTTGTACAGAGTGGAATGCCTTAATAGGCTTTCTGCTCTGTGCCCTATCAGCACATTGGATGTGATCAGATACCTCTGCTGAGACTGGAGAATGAAATGAGGGCACTTGTGGCTTCTATTGTACAACTATTCACCAGATAAACTTACTGATCCAGCTGGAGACAAAATACAACAATGTCAAAGAACATTGTGTGTTGAGATGAAAAATTCCTATAAAGTAGTTATGGGCCTTACTATGTTTATCACTGCAAGTCATATTCCGGCTTAAGGAATGTCCTTAAACAACTTTAATGGAAGAGAACAAGCTTGTATGGGTGTATGCCATATATTGAGGTCATAGTTGAATTATTATTTCCTAAAACTCGAGTTCCTCTAAAGCATTACAGCTATCTTATTTAATAATTACAGGTTAAAATTCCGTCAAAAATGTGATTATTTAAGAGCCAAACATACAGTAGTTCTCATGTACACACTGTGATTTACCACAGCTATTGACATAAAAAAAGTTATTTATTACTCTTCCAACAAAATCGAAACCATGAAAAACATAAACAAGCAGCTTTTGATAAATACATTTTTGAATGGTATCCAATAATAGTATTATGGTGGGTAAAAGTAGTTTATGCAAAGTATTTTTAGAAATGCTGCATGTAAATAGATCATATACAAAGTTCCAACATCTGCACTGTTTGGCTTTTTACACCATGTGCAAGTTTATGTTTCACTGAGTAGAGCATATGGATAAGTTTAGTTAATATAATTTAGGAGTGAAGATTGTCTTTCACATTTATTATTAAAACTTTTAATGTTCTTGACAGGGCCATTAGACTAACATTCCTTACACTAAGCCTAGATTCAATTGCTGATGATCTCATTCTAGTTACCAAACTGCATAAATCAATAAAAAAGTTTCATTATCAAATGGGAAAATTTGAATTCAGAAGTATACACTTTAAATCCTTAGAGATTTTTGTTCAAAAACCAAATAGCAATTTCTACACCAAAACCAACAAGTCTATTTTGAAAGAGATAAATATCTGATGAATTAGAAGTTCATTTATTACGTTTGATTAATAATTAATAACTGCTTGATAAATTAAGTAATACAATTCAATGCTAGCTGTAGTCACATGTAGTAAACACAAGTATGCTTACTAAAGGAAATGAATGAAAGAAATTTAGTTTTTAAGGTACTAGCTCAGATTATTCAAATAAGTACTAGAAAACTCAAACTTTTACAGTAAACCTTATGGCATTCTGCTAAGGAGTTAAAATCAGGATTTAAGCAGGCCTTATTATAAGTACTTACAAGAGAAAATAATTTGCAAAGTGTTGTTACGGATTCAGGATAAATACTCAACCAACAAAGAAAATACATTAAAAATAGCACTAGCAGAGAACGCATCAAGATTGGTGGTCCCAGAAATGTAAAAAAAAAGGCAACTCAGTTTTGAAATCTTTTCCAGTAGCTTCTAACTTATGTTGATTCCAAACAATGATTTATATTTCCAGTCATATGTTAATCTGCTTCTGTCCCTTCTGTTGCTTTGACCACTGCAGAGATTTATTGGGCAGCCTTACTCCTGCTGCTATATGGCCAGGTCAGCTGTACAGTAAAAGTCACACCAACTAATAGATCGCTTTGACCTTTGTTTAGTATGCTTTATTGGCTCTTTTCATGTCCAGGAGCCCCTATGACAGCATAAAAATACTTACATCAGGCCTTTTAAAGCAGAAATTCTGCTCCTCAACTTTTCCTTAGGAAAAAGAAACTGACCAAACATTCAAATTAATAAAATTCTTAATTGTTTTATTCTGAACAAATAAAGCATAGTCAGGTACATAACATAATTGCTTCCCTCAACCCCTGCACACATTCCCTTCCCTCCCCTCCAGCCCACTCTGGCTGGATTTCAGAAATTAATCTCTGACACTTAACTGTCATCTATACAATTGGTCCATGTTGCTTCATACTTTCACACTGGCATAATTCAGACTCAGCAACTTTGATGTTAAGTAAATATAAAATAATTAGAGGTATATTATATGGTGATGTCTGTGGCACATGTTAACATATTTCTTTGTCCCAATTAGCAGATTGTAAATGGCATCTTTAACACCCTGTCTTACAGCAACACAGCCCACACAATGCAAATGGAAAGAAATTGGCAGTTGTCCAAGATTGCCAAAGGCATCATCAACAAATTATAGGTCCAAAAAGCTCTGTTATGTGATAAGTGTGAGGGTGCAATGCAAACACAGCTGCTTTATATTGTGCAACAGGCACACTAGACCAGTCAGTATATGGATTACTGGAAAACAAACAAAAAGAAGTCAACTTGATAAAATAAAAACTTGGTCTATTTCTACGTTACATTTACACATTTTGCATCCAAAAATTTAGCTATAAAATGGAAATGCACCACACAGTAAAAATAGAACACATTGTTTATCTCCTTCTGGGCTGGTCAAATCAGAACCAGCAGGAAGATCAACAGCTCTTATAGTAGCTTTGCATTACTGTGATTGGAGCAGTTGAATTCTTAGAAATAAGAATATTAAAGTGAGCACAAATATGTAAGACTCTTCGATGATGTGTTTTGTGTGAATCTATGGCTTCTGAATTGGTTAAACGATTAGCAAAGTGGGTTACTGTATACTGCAAATGGCTACCAGCCTGAGCTACTGGAGCCATATTCTTTGTGAGGAAAAAGCCTAGACTGGAAAACATTAATTGAAATCTATGAGAGCCATGCATTCAGTGATAGGCTGTCACAAAACATGGCTCAGATCACACAAAGCAGAGGTGTGTAATAACATCTTTGGACAGGTCGATTAGAAAATAGCTATCCTGAGGAACTTTGTGGCTCTTATGGTGCAGTGGTAGTGTCCCTGTCTCTCAGTCATGAGTCTCAAAATGAAATCATACCTGTTCAAGGGGTGTGTAATAACATCTCTGAACAAGCTGATTAGAAAAATACATATTCTGAGGAACTTGGGGGCACTTGCTGGCTTGACGCCCACTGGCACTGTCCACAACTTGGATTCAAGTCCCATCGGCTCCATAGGTGTGTAATAACATCTTTGAACTGGCTGATTAAAAAATATCCAGAGAGTTGGTGCAGATATGATGCTGTGACCGTTGCTGTGGAGTTCTTATGATGCAGTAGTAGTGTCCCATCCTCTGAACTAAGAGTCTTGGGTTTGAATTCCACCTGCTCCAGAGGTGTGTCATAATATACGTGGACAGGTTGATTAAAAATACCTACCCTGAGGAACTCCTGTAGAGGTGCCCTGTGATGACTAAGCTCAGGCATAACATTCTCTCTGCATCTGGTGTCTTCAGCCCTGTTAGAATTTCATACTTTTCAATCTGATTCATTCTCGTCTTTCTAAGCACTAGTGAATACAATTGAACCAATCTCTACTCAAATGATAGTCCTGCCATCCCATTTATTCCACCTCTCTGTTTCCTATCTGTTATGCCAATTCTCACTCCTTGACAATTTATATTACCTCTATCCAATGTATTTTAACTTTGTCCACAAATCTCTTGAGGGACCTTGTCAAATGCCATCTGAAAATCCAAATACACACATCTACTGGTTTTTCCTTGTCTAGTCTACTACTTATATTCTCAAAAGCTCCAGTAGATATGTTAAACATGATTTACCTTTCATAAACCCATGCTGGTTTTGTCTAATTCTGTTAATGCTTTCCAAATGATCTGTAATCCAGTCTTTTATAATAGACTTTGGCATTTTCCCTACATTTCATGGGGGGAGGGGCTAACTGGCCTGTCATTCTGTTTTTTACTCTCTCTCCCTTTTTTAAATAGTGGGTTACATTCGCCACCCTCCAATCTGTAGGAACTGCTTTAGAACCTACACAATTTTCAAAGATGATCACCAATGCACCCAACATTTCCTGGATGACTTGTTCTAGTACTGAGGTATAGATTATCAGTCCCTGGTGATTTATCAGACTTTAAACACATTAACTTCCCAGCATCATTTTCTTCCTAATACTAATTTCCTTCAGTTCTGCCCTGTCACTAGAACTTTGGTTGTGACACCCTTGACAGCAGTAATATTAAAGAGTTGTCCTCCAGAATCAGCTGGAGATAGAACTAGAGTATTTGTGAAGATAGAACTGAAGTATGCATTCAATTAATGTGCCATTTATTTGTTCCCCATTCTAATTTCTCAGGCATTTGACTTTTATAAATGTTTGATCGGCCTTATCATAATCATAGTCGATCTGGACAATGCTCTCTCTCTTAAACAGCTTAGTTACATTAACCGACATGTTTGGACATGCTAGAACATGCTTTTGGGCAGGTGGGACTTGAACCGTATGGCTCAGAAGCTTGGGACAATGCTGCAATGCTACAAGACCCCTTCTAAGTCAGTCAATGGACATATTCACAAGTGGCTGCCGATATACCTTTAACAAGAGAACAATAAATTTTATTTGACAAATAAAAACTCAGAAACAATACTACACTGTACAAGAACTATAGTGAAATGAACTCATTACAAATTTCAGAAAGGAAGATTCAACACTTTTACCCCAACAACAACCTTACAGACATTCAGACCTCAGTGAATCAACACTACTGTCTCCACACTAAAGCTCCTTGTTCAGTTGGCATGGCTGTAATCAGGCTTTTTTTTCAGACAATTTATGCATTTAATCATCACTAATTTCTTTAGTTAATGCATTTTCCTGAGACCCTTACTGAAGCTGTCAACTCAGCTCAGTTCTTTAAATCCATGTCTTGCCCTCAGTCCCTCTCAATCTCTCTGGGTTTGAAACTTTAATCAACAAATACCTAGGAATTATCTCATTTGAGCTTTTAACAAACTCAATTCACCATTAACTATTTAGTTACATATAGTGGGTGAGCTGTCAATTCAACATCAGCCACACCCTCCGTATGATAGGCATGAACCTGGGGTGGGTGGGAAGCTAGTGTGTTGGGTGCACAATCTATTTTATGTGTTGTCCCCAGTCAAAACCTCCTGACTGGGCCACTTAATATCCAAAGTAGTGAAGAGGTGAAACCAAAAGGTGGTGAGGGATTCAGAAAGAAGAAACCAGACTTGAGTGGTACTTCAATTCCACCAATAACTAACTATAACTCACTGTAACTACACTGATTTTTAACACTGATAATATTACTGGTGACACACAGATTTTCTTTTATTTCACATATTAATACAGGAAGCTGAAAAAGTTGTATAAAATAATGGAATAGGTGTACTAATCATTTATTTCATTTAGATGGACTAGGGCCGACCAGTAAAATACTTCAATTCAATATACTTGAATTAAACAACAGCAGGAATAGGCTGAATGTTCAGTGGCTCCACTTTTCAAGGATGTGTTGAACTGTGTGCTGTCAACATGAGTCGTGTGAGAGAGCAGGCCCTGTCTGTACCTAGGGCAGAGATTGCATTTTATAAACAAATTAGTGATTTCACAGCTAATGTAATGTACGGCCCAAGTGAACCCCTAGGCTGTTTCTGAGATACTTGCAAGTGTCAGAATGCACAATAATTTTCATCCCTTTCTGAACTTGGTTTCTTTCTCTTCCAAGTTGACAGTTGGTAGATAAGAAGTGCCTTGTCATGTTGCTCCCGGCATCATAATTGTGGGTTAGTGCTCAATGATCAAGATGGTCTTTTCCTGCTCAGCAATTAGGCATGTTTACAATTCACTTTGGGTAATTTGCCAGAGTCAGGTTGGGTTGAAGTTGTTGCTGGGAGATTGGCCACATTAAAGCTACAAGCCATAGTCATATTCTAGACCAGATCAGCAGATTGACTTGGCTGCTCAATATTTGGCTCAAATTATTTTTTACATGCTCCTTCTTACATGTTTAATTTTAAATTTGGACCCCAGAAAATATTAATTGGAACACAAGTTGTTTGCATTCCACTGTCTTTACTTTTATACCATGTGTAAGTTACTTTAATTGCTAGTGAAGAATGAAACAAGAATTATTAATGGTACATTATTTTCTGTTGTACCTATTTACAAATTAATTTTGAATTAAAATAGGGAAAATGATTAAGATCACCTCCACTTATACTGACTTTAAGCACAATTAGAAACAGATTAAATATATACAGCTATATGAATTGTCAAAAATTGTAACTACAACTTCATGACTAGCTGAAGCAAGGAATGCATAAAACATCTGAGCACAGGTCTTGATATTGATAAATACTCTGAAATTTGGAAGATGTTCAAAGAATTCTCATAAATAAAATGTGGACTACAAGTACTTCACATGGTTGCTTTTCTAATGCACACCAATTTAAGCTGCAAAATGTTTTAGAATTGGAGTTGCTTAGAATGGAATGCACAGAGTTTTCTATTATAAATCCCCATGCCCATATTTTGAATGGAAAATATCACCCAGATTATAAGTGAGCCATTGGGCTTTCACAAAATTCTGAATCTATTCTATTATTCCCATGTGCTGATGTTTCCCCTCATTGTTTCTGAAATTTCAAATGCTAAAAATAAGTGTTTAATTAAAATACGAAATACAAATTCAAGTTTTAAAATAGCACGATTACATATATCCGCCAATTGTCTATTCAGTCTTTTCGTGCTTCACTAAGTCTCCCCCATAAACCTAGGTTTGAAGTTAATGTTTTTGACCAGGATCCTGGTGATGTAAGTTGAACTTGGACTGTGTGGACTGAGCTTGTGCAGCTTATTTAATTTCAAAAGATATATTGATCTGTTCAATTGATCATGCTGAAGAGTACTTTCTTTAGTTTCTGCCAGCTTCAACTCAATTGGGATTCAAAGTTAGTTTTGAAAGAACAACACAACATTACTGGAACAAAACGTACCTGTGTGCATGAAAGGAAGGACAAAAAGAAAGAATAACCATCATGACTGCAAACTTGCTATCAGCTTTGTTTTGTGCCCTGTGCACCTTTAAATCTGACAGAACTGGGCAGATATTGGGGTTAGAGATATCTTTCTTCATAAATCGCAGAAGGTTGGTTTGCAGGTGCAACAGGTAATTAAGAAGGCAAATGGAATTTTGTCCTTCATTGTTAGAGGGATTCAGTTTAAAAGCAGGGAGGTTATGTTACCGCTATACAGGGTCCTGCTGAGGCTACACTTGGAGTACTGTGTGCAGTTTTGGTCTCCTTACTTGAGAAAGGATGTACTGGCACTGGAGGGGGTGCAGAGGAGGTACACTAGGTTGATTCCAGAATTGATAGGGTTGGCTTATGAAGAAAGACTGAGTAGACTGGGATTATATTCATTGGAATTTAGAAGAGGGGGATCGTATAGAAGCATATAACATTATGAAGGGAATAGATAAAATAGAAGCAGGGAGGTTGTTTCCACTGGCGGGTGAAACTAGAACAAGATGGCATAGTCTCAAAATTACGGGGAACAAATTTAGTACTGAATTGAGAAGGAACTTATTTACCAAAAGGTTGTGAATGCCCAATGAAGTTGAGGCTTCCTTACTGCATGTTTTTAAAGCTAAAAAAAAATTTTTGAACAGTAAAGGAATTAAGGGTTATGGTGAGAGGATGGGTAAGTGAGGCTGAGGTCATGAAAAGACCAGCCATGATCTTATTGAATGGCAGAGCAGGCTTGAAGGGCCAGATAGCCAACTCCTGCTCCTGGTTCTTATGTTCTTATTAAAGGAAATAACTTAATTTTCATATGAATCTGTATTTTGGGTGACACTTGGAAAAGACTAATACTGTGGTTTACGCTGTGAGATGGACATCCTATTTCAGACAATGATGAGATGGAAACAGAAAGACACAAATACAAAAAGAAACCAGATTCTTTTCTTATTATATTTTATTTCAAATTTCCTGGATGTAGGTTTGTTCGCTGAGCTGGAAGGGTCATTTTTAGACGTTTCGTCACCATACTAGGTAACATCTTCAGTGAGCCTCCGGACAAAGCACTGCTGATGTTTCTTACTTTCTATGTATGTGTTGGGTTTCTTTGGATTGGTGATGTCATTTCCTATGGTGATATCGTTTACTGATGTCTTATGGTATCACCCCCTGAGAAAAAGAACAGGAAATGACATCATCCAGAACCTCAACCTGAGCTACAAATCTTCTCAAAACTTTCTAATTTCCTTGCAACTAAAACCACTTTGTGGGAAATATTTGATGCAAAGCAAACTCATAAAACTGAAGCAGTCTGTGTTCACATATAGTAAAATCTGCATCTTAGGTTTGGGCTGATGCTACATTGATGCTACATAAGTGCCAGCTTCAACTAAGCTTGTTTAAACCATCCGTGACATAGCTCGATTGGCACCCCATTCATTAACTTGTAACATACACACCTTCCACCAGCAATGCACGGAGACAGCAGCATGCATTGCACCAATCAGTCAGGTTCCTTTGGCAGCAGCTTGAAAATCCAGGACCCCAGCCACCGATAAGGATGGGACAGCAATTGCTTGGGAACATCACCATTTCCAACGGCCATTCCTTCCCTGTTTGGGTGTCAAAATCTGAGATTCCTTACAGCACTGTGGGTGCACCAACATGATATGGATTCTGGTGATACAAGAAGGCAGCTTGTCACCTTCTCAAATACTGGCCTTGCCAGCAAAGTCCAGACACCATGAAAGAATATAAATTTGACAATGGTGACTAAATCACACCAACAGATCTTGGTTTAATTATCCTTAGCCTGTAACCTTGCTATTTGTGGAGATTACAAGACGTCTCACTCTCTGTGTGCAATGTTAAATATGATTGACTAGTAAATTGCATGTGCTTCTCTCACTTGGCATTGTTCATGGTTAGCCACCAGGGACATGGCATTGCTTAACTGAGTGGGGTATTAACAGCAGATTATGATGAGCAGGATGTGACAGGGGGAGTATTATTACAAGTAATTGCCACTGACAGGAAATGCATACTATGTAACTCATAATACAATAAAGATTAACATATTTTTACAAGCCTGCGGGATAGCCAAAACATTATAGACTGCATCTGAACAATTACAGCAAAGATTCAAGATGATCTGATTGCATATGGCGTGTTGCCCTGGTCAAAATGAAATCAAAACTAGGTAGAATGCTGCAGCAGTAATTGACAAGAGCTTATGGAATTACTGAAGAAAACTAACCATTTTCACTGATTTTCATGTTTCTGTTTGTTCTAATCAGAGTGTAGCCGGCAGAATGGAAAACTGTAGTATTGGAAATTTATTTATGATTTCAGTTCAATTCATGAGAAAACTCACACGATGAAGGAATAAATCCTTAAAATGAAACCATAAATTCTCCTTACTCAGCAATATTTGAGCACAATTAATTTATCACAACATTTTTGATATAGCCTTCAAACTATAAAATATACCTAAAAAAATACTAAACTCAAAGCAATTTGAATTTCTTGAAGAACAAGAGATCCATAACATTTTCAGAGCCTCTTTTCACAATGAGGGCACTGGTTTATATGTATAAATAATTTCTCTACATGGATAAGCTGACTAGTGCCCATACCAGGATTAGGCCTGAGAAGTCCATTATTCTAAAATAACAGTACCAACAAAAATGTCATATTCTGTTCTCTAAAAATCCACTTTTGCTCAACAATAATTGTCCATTTTCACCTCATAAAAATAATGTATGACATCTGGAAATTTCAAATTATGGATAGAACCCAGATTGAACATGTGTTGAGACATTGAAACAACTGAAGCCTTTGAATTTTATTTGCCAGGAAAATAAATGTCATCTAAGTACTATTGTATGTATTGGACCTATTTTAGACTCACAATCCACAAACACAAAGCATATTTTTTTCTCATCCTTACAACTTTGTCTCTCCTTTTTTTGTTCCATAAGCGACTGTCATATGTGTGAATAATTAATGAATGATAGTGGAGGTCTGACTACCAGATGTGGCTGGAACAGGTCAAACAGGACAACGGTTTGGCAGAGGTTTAGTGTCAAGGAAACATATGCTGCAGGAATGCGGTTGAGAGTAAAACTGTCCATCTCCACTAAACTGCTACAGACTTTTCCAGCCTGAAACTGAAGAACAAACTCAGAGATTACCATGTTTAAATTTAAGGCGGTAGATTAGATTACATTACAGTGTGGAAACAGGGCCCTTCGGCCCAACAAGTCCACACCGACTCGCCGAAGCGCAACCCACCCATACCCCTACATTTACCCCTTACCTAACACTACGGGCAATTTAGCATGGCCAATTCACCTGACCTGCACATCTTTGGACTGTGGGAGGAAACCGGAGCAAACCCGCGCAGACACGGGGAGAACGTGCAAACTTGACACAGTCAGTCGCCTGAGGCAGTAGTGGAACCCGGGTCTCTGGCGCTGTGAGGCAGCAGTGCTACCCACTGTGCCACCATGTACTTTAATTTATCACATCCATGCAATGTTGCTACTAGTTCAGGTGCTCACTTCACACCTCGGATGGGCATATTTTGTAAGTCCTGATTTTGGCTAATTTTCCAAAACCCTGGCCAAAACTTATATATGTGTCTCGTGTAGCAGATTATCGGCACGTGTGTCTGTTTTTAAACTAATGTGCATCTCTGACCACCTGACACAGCAAGGTCAGAACTGAAATTGTGAAAGACTTTACAATCCTGTTTGTCTGCCAAACTGGAAGTTAATGGTAGCAATGGAAAAGCCTTTAAGGCCAAGGGACCATAGCTTTTTTCCATTGGTTTACTGGATCTATATTTCAAAGTACTAAATCAAAATAACGGGATATTTTTAAAGGGGTATTTATCAATCGGTGTTCAGCATTTTTAATTACGCCGTGGAACACTATGATGTCATTGTTTTCTTGTGTAGCCTAACAATGACAGCAGAGATGGCTGCTCCTGTAGGTTAATTCTCATGATTATATGAAGTAATATTTACAGGCATCTCGAAAATTAGGAGAAAGCATAAAGTATGCCTGAGAGCTGAGCCAAATGTAAATTCATTTTGAATGAGCTGCATGAGTAAATATATTTTTCACAAGTACATGCATAAACCTTTACCCAGATAATATAGCTCCCATAACTTGCATCAGGAGGGTACATTCTTAAGACATCCCACTGAGTCTGGCTACTCACTTTGCCTATTTTGTAATAAACATTAAACAGATTACCAGATTTTTTGTATCAAGTTTCTGATTAAAGCTTGCATGCTTGTGGGGATGGGGACATATATTTTTCCTGCATCTTCCAACAACCACACCAAATCAAGTACTTCTACTTAAAGTTTCCATGGGTCAGTGGATTGGCTATCACACTCTTCACTTTGTACCTGAAATATATCTCATTCATCTATTTTATTGCTTAGGCAGGAAGGATTGAAGCTGACAGGACAGAAAACCATTTTGTCGCTAGTGCCTAGACCTCAAAGAGTTAAATGTCGGCTGATTAAATGACATTGCTTTTCCTAGTAGAGGGAGGTTAGAAAGCCAGGTTAACCACATCTGACCTCTTGCACAGCTCCAGACATTAAAATGTCAGTCTCAATCAAACATCAGGCGTCAAAAATGATTACATTGCAGGCCCGATTTTACCCACACATACAACAATCTGCTGTAGCACCATACATTACATCAAAGCCACACAGGAAACCTACCCAGAAAACTACCACAGGAGTGTGTGTATATGTGTGCGTGCGCGTGCATGTAGTGGGGGGAGGAGGGAATTATTGTCTCTTTGGCATCTACATCAGTTAGCTAAAGTACTTTTGACAGGCACATCACATAAACTTCCATCTCTCAGTGAAAAAAAATCTAAGAGCCAATTAGGTAATTATTAATTCATGTCATTTTCCGTAAGTCTCGTGTTTTCAGCATTGTGTGTCTATAATACAATACCGTAAACTAATAAACTTTTGTGGCTATAAATTTGCCTGTCTTTCTCGCACTTATTAATAATAAAAATTCACAGTCGCACAACAGTTTAACCTTTTAATCACTGACTCCTGTTATCAGCATGAAGATGCCAGATTTAATCCATTTGTTTATGACTCTCAGCGACAACTTTTATCTATGAATCGTTCAAGTTATTTTCAGAAATACAATGTTTGAGGAGAAAGTGAGGTCTGCAGATGCTGGAGATCAGAGATGGAAATGTGTTGCTGGAAAAGCGCAGCCCTAAAGAAGGGCTAATGCCCGAAACGTCGATTCTCCTGTTCCCTAGATGCTGCCTGACCTGCTGCGCTTTTCCAGCAACACATTTCCATCTCAGAAATACAATGCACTTGGTTGCCGAAACAACCTAAGTAATAAGAAAGAAAGACAACTATAAGATTGAAATTGAGTTGGTCTATGCTTGCATTGACTCTCTCTTCGTCTCCACTGTAGGAGTTTAATGACTGACAGTTCTTGGCTAGAAGATATCTTTATTTGGTCAACATGGAGGAAAATGACCAACATTATTCTTAATTCGTCCTGATCACATAAATGCTTTAGTGTACTCTATAAGGTGACCTGCATAGATACATTCTTCACTGTGGAAGACACTAGTAGCATACCAGAATTTCAAGAGAGCCAGGGGTCAGAGGTGAGTATAGTGGTCATCACCAAGGGGAAGATGCTGAGGAAGCACCCAGACTGGATGGACTACACCCCAAGGTTCTGAAGGAAATTGATGAGAGATTGTGGAGGCATTTGTGGTAATCTTTGAAGAATCACTGGAGTCAGGGAGGGTCCCAGAGGACTGGAAAATGTCTAATATGACACTGCTGTTTCAGAAGGAAGGGAGGCAGAAGACAGTAAACTTTGGGCTGGTTAGCTTGACCTCATTTGTTGTTAAGATTTTAGAGTCCATTATTAAGGACAAACTCACAGAATATTTGGAAACGTATGGGATAATAGGGCTGAGTCAACATGGCTTTGACAAGGGGAGTCATATCTGACAAACCTGTTAAAATTCTTTGAGGCAGTATTGAGCAGGTTAGACAAAGGAGAGCTAGTGGACGTGATATATTTGAATTTCCAGATGGCCTTTGATAAGGCGCTGGACAGGAGGCTGCTAACTAAACTAATAGCCAATGGTATTAGGAGCAAGGTACTGGCATGGTTAGAGGATTGAGTGACTGGCAGAAAGCAGAAAGTGGGGATAAAGGGGTCTTCTTCAGCAAGGCAGTCAATGACTAGTGGAGGGGTCAGTGTTTGGAACACAACATTAACAATCTGGACTAAGGTACTGAGGACATAGGACATTGCTAAGTTTGCAGATGACACTAGAGGATAGGTGGAGGGACAGGTAGTGTTGAGGAGGTGGGGAGGCTGCAGAAGGACTTGGAGAGACTAGGAAAGTGGGTAAAGAAGTGGCAGATGGAATACAATATAGGCAAGTGTGAGGTTCTGTACTTTGGAATGCAGAATAAGGCATAAAATATTTTCTAAATGGGGATAGGCTTCCGAAATCTGAAGTATAAAGGGACTTAGGAGTTCTAATTCAGGATTCTCTTAAGATTAATATTCAGGTTCAGATGTCAGTTAGGATGACCAATACAATGTTAGCATTCATTTCGAGACTGCCTAGAATACAAGTACAAAGAGGTACTGTATTATAGGGATGGGGCTGTATAAGGCTCTGGTCAGACTGCGTTTGGAATATTGTGAGCAGTTTTGGGCCTTGTATCTAAGGAAGGACGTGCTGTCCTTGGAGGGGATCCAGAGGAGGTTTACAAGAATGATCCTTGGGATGAAGGACTTGTCATATGAGGAGTAGTTGAGGACTCTGGGTCTATACTTGGAATTTAGAAGGATGAGGGAGGATCTGATTGAAACTTACAGAATACTGAAAGAGGGGATATAGAGAAAATGTTTTCAGTAGTAGGAGAGACCAGGACTGGGGGGGGGGGCAAGGGCTTAGAGCGAAGGGACAACCTTTCAGAACTGAGATGGGGACAAATGTCTTCAGCCAGATGTGCGGTGAATACGTAGAACTCATTGTTACAGAAGGCTGTGGACGTTGAGTCATTGATTATATTTTAAGACAGAGATAGATAGATTTTTGATTGGTGAAGGAATCAAAGAATGAACATAGGAGAATGGGGTTGAGAAACATATTAGCCATGATTGAATGGCGGAGCAGACTTGATGGACCGAATGGCCTAAGTGTGCTCCTATATCTTCTAATCAACCTTTTCAGAGATATGGATCCAGTGTGACTTGAACCCAGGTCTCCTGGCTTAGAGGTAGTGAAACCACCACTGTGCCACAGGAGCTCCCCAAGGTTACCTGTTTATAACCAGGTTCATTAAATAGTGCTCCTGTCTGTACCACTTAAACATGCTACTGCTTAATTGGTTTCTCTTGTGCATTAAGTGCTTATGCAGAGAGTAATATAATTGAAGCTGGTTAATGTTGTTAGATGTTACTTGATGAAGTTGTTTGGGTGACTGACCTTTCCTGCATTTTATTTCTGCATTTTGGGAAAGCAAATCTTAGCAGGATTTATACACTTAATGGTAAGGTCCTAGGGAGTGTTGCTGAACAAAGAGACCTTGCAGTGCAGGTTCATAGCTCCTTGAAAGTGGAGTCGCAGGTAGATAGAATAGCGAAGAAGGTGTTTGGTATGCTTTCCTTTATTGGTCAGAGTATTGAGTACAGGAGTTGGGAGGTAATGTTGTGGCTGTACAGGATATTGATTAGACCACTGTTGGAATATTGCTTGCAATTCTGGTCTCCTTCATTTCGGAAAGATGTTGTGAAACTTGAAAGGGTTCAGAAAAGATTTACAAGGATGTTGCCAGGGTTGAAGGATTTGAGCTATACGGAGAGGCTGAACAGGCTGGGACTGTTCTCCCTGAAGCGTCGGAGGCTGAAGGGTGACCTTATATAGGTTTAAAAATTACGAGGGGCATGGATAGGGTAAGTAGGCAAAGTCTTTTCCCTGGGGTTGGGGAGTCCAGAACTAGAGGGCATAGGTTTAGGGTGAGAGGGGAAAGATATAAAAGAGACCTGTGGGTGGCACGGTGGCACAGTGGTTAGCACTGCTGCCTCACAGTGCCAGAGACCCGGGTTCAATTCCCGCCTCAGGTGACTGACTGTGTGGAGTTTGCACGTTCTCCCCGTGTCTGCGTGGGTTTCCTCCAGGTGCTCCGGTTTCCTCCCACAGTCCAAAGATGTGCAGGTCAGGTGAATTGGCCATGCTAAATTGCCCGTAGTGTTAGGTAAGGGGTAAATGTAGGGGTATGGGTGGGTTGCGCTTCGGCGGGGCAGTGTTGACTTGTTGGGCTGAAGGGCCTGTTTCCACACTGTAAGTAATCTAATCTAACCTTTTTCACACAGAGGGTGGTACGTGTATGGAATGAGCTGCCAGAGGAAGTGGTGGAGGCTGGTACAATTATAATATTTAAGAGGCGTTTGGATTGATATATGAATATGAAGGGTTTGGAGAGAGGGATATAGGCCGGGTGCTGGCAGGTGGGAATAGATTGGGTTGGGATATCTAGTCGGCATGGACGAGTTGGACCGAAGGATCTGTTTCCATGCTGTACATCTCTATGACTCTAGGATATGGGAAAAATTGGCAGCTAGAAGACATATGATAAAACACAATAATTTATTTCAATAAAATTTATTATACAACTGATCTGGTGGGCTGGGGTGAAATTAAATGAACAAAGAGGCCTCGGGATAACCTGATCTATTATTTCAGGTCTGTAAACAGGAATGCAGCAACTACAGTTTTGTTTAATTCTATCATGTCACTCAGGTATCTCTGGCATGGCCAATGTTTGTTGTTCAATCCTAATTGCCTTGAGAAGGTGGTGCTCAGCTACATGCTCGAACCATGGCAGGGTGGTCAGTTATCCACCTGCCTCCGACCTGCTCTTATAGTCACAGTGCTTATCTGGTTGGTGCAGTTTAGTTTCTAGCCATTTAAATCCTGAGAATATTAATAGTAGCAATGTAGTGATGTTAAGATGTTAATTGCCAAAGGGAGATTGATCCTTGACTAGCACTTGTGTGGAACAAGTACATTACTTACCAATTTTTATCCCATACCTGAATGCTATCCAGGTCTTTCTACAGATTGACATGGACTGTTGTTGTATCTGAGGTGTCACAAATGGTATTGTATATTGTGAAATCATGAGCGAACATGCCCACTTTTGGCCATATGATGGAACGGTCATTGCAGAAGCATCGGAAAATAGTCTGAGGAACTCATACAGCAATGTCCTGAAACTAAATCAAATGGCCCCCAGTAACACAACCATCTTTCTTTGTGTTAGGTTTGACTCTAATCAGTATACAATGTTAATTGTATACACTGATTCCCGTTGACTTCAATTTTACCAGGGTCCCTTATTTTGATGCCATACTTTGTCAAATGCTACCTTGATGTCAGGGCTAGTCATTTTCATATTTTGGACCAAGGCTGTAATGAACTCAGGAGCTGAGTGACCCTAGCATTTCTAAACTAGGCATCAGTATGTTTAATTACTGCTGTGTACGTGCTTCACAATAGCACTGTTAATGTCACTTTGGAAAATCTTTTGTGTTTTGTACTGACGGATCAGGCAGTCGTATCATTGAGGATGTTGTTGTGGTTCTGTTTGCCGAGCTGGAAGTTTTTGTTGCAAACGTTTCGTCCCCTGGCTAGGCGACATCATCAGTGCTTGGGAGCCTCCTGCGAAGCGCTTCTTTGATGTTTCCTCCGGTGTTTATAGTGGTCTGTCCCTGCCGCTTCCGGTTGTCAGTTTCAGCTGTCCGCTGAAGTGGTTGGTATATTGGGTCCAGGTCGATGTGTTTGCTGATGGAGTTTGTGGATGAATGCCATGCCTCTAGGAATTCCCTGGCTATTCCCTGTCTGGCTTGCCCTATGATAGTAGTGTTGTCCCAGTCGAATTCATGTTGCTTGTTGTCTGCGTGTGTGGCTACTAAGGATAGCTGGTCATGTCATTTCGTGGCTAGTTGATGTTCATGTATGCGGATTGTTAGCTGTCTTCCTGTTTGTCCTATATAGTGTTTTGTGCAGTCCTTGCATGGTATTTTGTACACTACATTAGTTTTGCTCATGTTGGGTATCGGGTCCTTCGTTCTGGTGAACAGAACCACAACAACGAGCACCCGAGCTACAAATCTTCACACAAACTTTGAGGATGTTGATATTTGCATAGTGTCCATCTCCTATTTATTGTTTAAATGCCCACCATTATTCACAACTGGATTGACAGAGCTTTGATCGGATTCTTTGGTTGTAGGATCACTTCATTCTCTTGGTCACATACTGCTTCAGCAGTTTGGCATGCAAGCTGTTCTGCGTTACTGTTTCACATCTCTTTTTCAGTTATGCACAGTGCTACTCCTGGCATGCCCTGTTGCACATTTTATTGAATCAGAGTAGTCCCTTGGCTTGATGATATTAGTAAATTGAAGGATATGCTGGGCTAAAGGGTCAAGGATTGCTGTTAAGTACAATTCTGCTGCTGATGACCCTCATACCTCGAATATACCTAGTTTTGAGCTGCAATGTCTGTTGAAATCTATCCCAAGTATTACTTGATAGTGCAACACAAAAACTCAAAGCTGGCACCCTGTCTTCACAAGAATATAAGATGGTTACTCCTACCCATACTATCATGGACGGCTACATAGTAACAAACATAGTAAGAAGAGATATAGTCAGTATTTCCCTCTTGTTTGTGCCCTCAACACCTGCCACAGATCCAGTCTGACAGAAATGTCCTTCAAGATCCAGATAGTTCAGTCAGCAGTGGTGTCACCAAGTGATTCTTGGTGGGCACTGAAGTCCTCCACCCAGAGTATACTTATGCTCTTCCCAATCTCAGTGATCCTCCAAATGGTGTTCAATATGGAGGAATATCAATTGGTCAGCTGAGGAAGAGCAATAAATTGGAATTAGAAGGAGGTTTTCTTGGTCATATTTGACCTGATGTCAGAAGATTTCATGCAGTCTGGGTTGAATTTTGTATTCTGATGGTGGAGTCTTGGCTGTAGGGTGTGATTTGATAAGCATGATTTTGTTACAGGCTGCTGCATGATTAATCTGTGGGACAGCTTTTTTTTCAGACAAGCCCTCAGATATGACAATCTTTGCAGGAACAGCCAGGCCATGTTTTTTCCAGCGTTTTATCGATGACAGACAGCACGTTGAATTTTACTAATTTAAGATTTTTCTGTAACAGGTTAGTGTCATTGAGTGGCTTGTTAGGCCATTTCAGAGGGATACTGAAAGTGAACCACATTACTGTGAGTGAACCACATCACTGTGAGTCCAGAGTCACTGGAATTAGTGATCCTGATAGACATTTTATGGCAATTAATGGTAGTTTCATGATCACCACTATCGATATTTTTTCTGGTCCCGCTCTCCTTGAGGTATAAACTCTCACTCAGTGCCCAGTTTTCTGGATGTTGGACAGAACCCTGACTGGCGCGATGGTTATCCCTCCCAGCAAACTGTTGTGCACCTCATTGTTGCAGATGACAAGATGCCGTGCTGGGGGATAAAACAAGTATTCTTGTTGTGCTGAGCTGTGTTGCTCACCACAGATCTCAAATGACAGGTAATCGAGGATGGTGGCTGGGTAAACAGGGGTCCTAGCCCACCTTATTTATCATAGTGATTCTTGAGCAGGGGCTGATGGATTCAGCCAACTGGGATCTAGAGCCCTGCTTGAGCAGAAAGGATCTTGGTGGTGGTGCATTTTTCCCTCTGGTTTCACCATAATCAGACATTCTTTGTGACCCCTCTAGTTAGTTTTCACCTCAATTTTTTTTTGATCAGTTAAATATAAATGCCATCAGCTGGCATTGTGGGATTTGAACTTGTGTCATTACCCTGTGGAGGGACCTCTGGATTAGTAGTTCAGTGACAATACCATGACGCCATCATCATTCTGATCACTGAATAATTATGTAAAATAGATTTTAGATTGAAATGTGGGAAATAACAAGTAGTTAATAGCAAAGGGACAAAATATCCTGCATACAAGAATGGAAATCTTATTCTCATATTGATTAAATTATTAGTGCTTCACGTCATAAGAGGAAACCCTGTAAGAACAAATGGATCACTGCAAGTGTTAAGAGTTTTTTTCATGAAATGGAACACCAGAATTGTTGCATTTTGGGGTGTGGAGCAAAGTCCCATTAAGCTTAATGGAAGAATAAAAATAGTTACATAGTTTTTAAGTAACTTCTGTAGAGAAAAAAAATCTCCCATATCTTTATCTTAAATTTTAGCTCATTTGGATGAACTGAAGTTCTTCAATACAACACATTAGGTCCTGCACTTTGGCTTAAGTGGAGACATAACTTGCAACACATTCGGTTAAGGAAACCACTGACAACACAATGGTAAGTCATTTTAGAGAATAAACAGCAGGTCAAGTACTATAAGCAAAATTATTCCCCTGCCTTACCCCAACCTAGCATTATATAACCTTAAGTATTGGTGAAAAAAAAATGCTGTCAAAGTTTTGCATTTTTGCTCATCAGAACAGAATCATAAGAATACCATATCTCAAAGGGACCAACACAGTGTGCTAATTAGTTGGCAAGGTAACCTTATTATGACATGATCTGATTTTGGTGAATAATTTATAGGTATTATTTACATTTCTACCTTATCGTGGAACAAGGTTGTGCCCGAAACGTCGAATCTCCTGTTCCCTGGATGCTGCCTGACCTGCTGTGCTGTTCCAGCAATAAAGTTTCAACTTTGATCTCCAGCATCTGCAGACCTCACTTTCTCCCCGAGGAAGGGTCACTCAACTCCAAACGTTAACTCTGATTTTGCTCACAGATGCTGCCAGACCTGCTGAGCTTTTCCAGCAATTTTTATTTTTGCCTCTGATTTACAACATCCGCACTTCTTTCAGTTTTTGTAAGTTAATTTATCGTTAATAGGTAAATTGCATTTGATCAGAAATGATAAATAACAAATTATATTTAAGAGGGAAATCAGGAGGGCAAAAAGGGGACATGAAATAGCTTTGGCAAATAGAGTTAAGGAGAATCCAAAGGGCTTTTATAAACACATTAAGGACAAAAGGGTAACTAGGGAGAGAATAGGGCCCCTCAAAGATCAGCAAGGCAACGTTTGTGAAGAGCCGCAAATATAGAATGTAGATAAATAGATAGTGACATCTTGAAAAATGCCCATATTACAGAGGAGGAAATGCTGGATGTCTTGAAACATATAAAAGTGGACAACTCCCCTGGACCTGATCAGATGCACCCTTGAACTCTGTAGGAAGCTAGAGAAGTGATTTCTGGGCCCCTTGCTGAGAAATTTATATCATCGATAGTCACAAGTGAGGTGCCAGAAGACTGGAGTTGGCTAATGTGGTGCCACTATTTTAAAAAGGTGGTAAGGACAAGCCAGGGAACTATAGACCAGTGAGCCTGATGTTTGTGGTGGGCAAGTTGCTGGAGGGAATCCTGAGGGACAGGATGTACATGTATTTGGAAAGACAAGGACTGATTAGGAATAATCAACATGCCTTTGTGCATGGAAAATCATGTCTCACAAACTTTTTTAGATCAGATTAGATTACAGTGTGGAAACAGGCCCTTCGGCCCAACAAGTCCACACTGACCCGCCGAAGCGAAACCCACCCATACCCCTACATTTACCCCTTACCTAACACCACGGGCAATTTTAGTATGGCCAATTCACCTGACCCTGCACATCTTTGGACTGTGGGAGGAAACCGGAGCACCCGGAGGAAACCCACGCAGACACGGGGAGAACGTGCAAACTCCACACAGTCAGTCGCCTGAGGCGGGAATTGAACCCGGGTCTCTGGCGCTGTGAGGCAGCAGTGCTAACCACTGTGCCACCGTGCTGAACTTGATTGAGTTTTTTGAAGAAGTAACAAAGAGGATTGATGAGGACAGAGCGGTGGACATCAGAAAAGCGGTTGACAAGGTTCCCCATGGGAGACTGCTGAGCAAGGTTAGATCTCATGGAATACAGGGAGAACTAGCCATTTGGATACAGAACTGGCTCAAAGGTAGAAGACAGAGGGTGATGGTGGAAGGTTGTTTTTCAGACTGGAGGTCTGATTGGGTTGAGATATCTGACAATAGACAATAGGTGCAGGAATAGGCCATTCGGCCCTTCATGCCAGCACGACCATGGCTGATCATCCACAATCAGTATCCTGTTCCTGCCTTATCCCATAACTCTTGATTTCAATGTCTTTAGGAACTCTATCCATCTATTTCTTGAAAGTGTCCAGAGACTTGGCCTCCACTGCCTTCTGGGGCAGAGCATTCCACATTCCACTACTCTCTGGGTGAAGACGTTTCTCCTCAACTCTGTTCTAAATGGCCTACCCCTTATTTTTAAACTGTCCTCTGGTTCTGGACTCACCCATCAGCGGAAACATGCTTCCTGCCTCCAGAGTATCCAATCCTTTAATCATTTTATACGTCTCAATCAGATCCCTCTCATCCTTCTAAACTCAAGTGTATACAAGCCCAGTTGCTCCAATCTTTCAACATATGATAGTCCCGCCATTCTGGAAACTGAACTCTTGAACCTATGCTTCATCCCTCAATTGCCAGAATGTCCTTCCTCAAATTTGGAGACCAAAACTGCACACAATACTCCAGATACGGTCTCACCAGGGCCCTGTACAGCTGTAGAAGGACCTCTTTGCTTCTATACTCAATTCCTCTTGTTATGAAGGCCAGCATGCCATTAGCTTTCTTCATTTCTGCTGTACCTGCACGCTTGCTTTCATTGACTTATGCACAAGAACACCTAGATCTCGTTGTACTTCCACTTTACCTAATTTGACTCCATTTAGATAGTAATCTGCCTTCCTGTTCTGCCACCAAAGTGGATAACCACACATTTATCCACATTAAACTGCATCTGTCATTCATCCGTCCACTCATCCAGCCTGTCCAAGTCACCTTGTATTCTCATAGCATCCTCCTCACATTTCACCCGGTCACCCAGCGTGTTGTCATCAGCAAATTTGCTAATATTACTTTTAATGCCTTCATCTATATCATTGATGTATATTGTAAACAGCCGCGGTCCCACCACTCAACCTTGTCGTACCCCACTGGTCACCACCTGCCATTCTGAAAGGGACCCGTTTATCACTACTCTTTGCTTCCCGTCAATCAGCCAATTTTCAATCCAAGTCAGTACCTTGACCCCAATACCATGTGCCCTATGGTCGAGCATGGACGAGTTGGACCGAAGGGTATGTTTCCATGCTGTACATCTCTATGACTCTATGATTGCTGGAGTGCCACAAGAATCAGTGCTGGCCCACTACTTTTTGTCATTTATATAAATGATTTGGATGCGAGCATAAGAGGTATAGATAGTAAGTTTGCAGATGACACCAAAATTGGAGGTGTAGTGGACAGCGAAGAAGTTTACCTCAGATTACAATGGGATCTTGATCAGATGGGCCAATGGGCTGAGAAGTGGCAGATGGAGTTTAATTTAGATAAATGCTATGTGCTGCGTTTTGGGAAAGCAAATCTTAGCAGGACTTATACACTTAATGGTAAGGTCCTGGGGAGTGTTGCTGAACAAAGAGACCTTGGAGTGCAGGTTTATAGCTCCTTGGAAGTGGAGTCACAAATAGTAGGAAAGTAAAGAAGGCGTTTGGTATGCTTTCCTTTATTGGTCAGAGTATTGAGTACAGGAGTTGGGAGGTCATGTTGGAGTTGTACAGGAAATTGGTTCGGCCACTTTTGGAGTATTGCATGCAATTGTGGGCTCCTTCCTATTGGAAGGATGTTGTGAAACTTGAAAGGGTTCAGAAAAGATCTACAAGGATGTTACCAGGGTTTTAGGATTTGAGCTATAGGGAGAGGTTGAATAGGTTGGAGGCTGAGGAATGACCTTACAGGCTTATAAAATTATGAGGGACATGATAGGGTAAACAGACCAAGTCTCTTCCCTGGAGTGAGGGAGTCCAGAACTAGAAGGCAGAGGTTTAGGGTGAGAGGGTAAAGATATAAAAGAGACCTAAGGGGCAACGTTTTCATGCAGAGGGTGGTACATGTATGGATTGAGTGCCAGTGGAAGTGGTGGAGGCTGGTACAATTGCAACATTTAAAAGGCATCTGAATGGGTATATGAATAGGAAGGGTTTGGAGGGATATGGGCCGGGACTAGATTGGGTTGGGATATCTGGTCGGCATGGACAAGTTAGACCGAAGGATCTGTTTCCATGCTGTACATCTCAATGACTCTAAAATAAATGTAGACACAGCTAAGAAATACCTTATGAGTTGACTTGACAGTCCACTTAGCATGTGTGTCATCAAGCTCAGTCACAAAATCCTTAAAAACTCTGTTCCTCATAAAGAACCTTTGCTTCTCTTTTTCTTGGATTTAACCTGCTCCAAAGCCAACAACAGCATACAATCAAGCCAAGCTTCAAGGGCATATCTTCAGCAGGTTTTCACCAAAATGGCACATGTCATAGAACCTTCTCAACTCTGCTTATAATGGTGTTAATGGCATATATTTTACATTATATTTTGGAAGTGGAATTTCATCAAACGTTTGCTACCTACTGAACTACTGGTATTTTGGTTGCAGCTGAATTAAATACATTTCCACCTATGGTAAAGATTGAATCCCAACGAGTCACAATACTTTTATTCATAAGGTTATACGGTGAAAAATGAAATCCTGCCATCAGAAGCAATTCAGAATATCAAAATTGCCCAATAAGAGAGATACATGATTAATAAAGACTTGCTTTGGTTAGGTGTTATTCTGAGACATTATCCCAAGACTGGGACGGGATTGAGAATTTTGGCCCAGGCATTGCATTAAATTGTAAAAACGCCTGGTTTCATGGAAAAATGTCAGTCAGGTACACTCTTATTAAGATATAATGTATTCTTGGATTAAGTTGTCTGAAGTGTCTAAAGTTTATTATTTATCCAGAATAGAAATATTGCAGCTCATTATTCTACCCTGCAATGCTCCAGGCATTCTGCATTACTTATAAAGACAGCAGACTTTTCATTGGTGCACTGTGCTGATGTTAAAAACGCAAACAATCTAACCCTTCTGACACTTTCCTTTATGATTCTCAGCTTCTCATAAGATTTTAGGTATCATCTATTAGGTTAATTTTTGCTGCAGTAATCGGCTTCTATCTTTATTTATGGCTCTATGCAAAAACTACCTTTGAGTGATTTAATTGAATGTGAAGGCTATGGTATATTAGACAGGTTTAATACTCATTAGTTCTGATTTTGCAGTCTAGGTAGGTCATCAAACAGGCACCAATGAATAAGATTCAAAAATCATACCTACATTGCATCTTCTTGCATTTTCCTCAGCCTTACCATTAACTTGTCAATTTATATTTATTGTGAAAGATGACAGTAGTGTTTTCAAGAGGTGGGTTGGAGTCTCAGTGGCTGCAACACAAGGGGATCCTGATTTTTAACAAAGGGACCCAATTTCACATTCCAGTCTCAGCTGGTGTTCACACTAAAGATTTCAACCTAGGGACATTTGCCGATCTTAGCCATATCATCATGGAAGCAGAAGGAAAATTCTAACCAGTAGAATATGTGGTGTTTTCTTCATTCAAAGTATTCCATGTTGAATGGCTGGTTGACTATGGGGCACAATTAGGTGACAACTTTGGAGATATTTATTGATGTGGTAATATATTCACTTACTCCAAATGCAGAGGGAAGGTGGAAGAAAAGGGAAAGAGGATGGGAGGTTAAAAATGCTGTTTTGCAATTTACAAAACTTGCTGTTCTGTTTCCTTATTCCACAGTGGATTTCTATGTTGAAAACATTAAGGTATTAGTCAGGAAACTGACATGGATTTAATTATGGTGCTGGCGAGTAAAACATGGGTCTGGCTTATAAATCTTGGTAACGCCACAGCTGACTGCAAAATTAAAAATTTAATTTAGAGTCAAGATTCTGTGAAAATAAATTATTGATATCGTATAGATTTGATAATTGAAGAATTTAAAATAAAACCCAGTTAAAGCCATAGTAAAGGAAACTGTCTCCTTCAATTTTATTATAATTATTTAAATAAATAATGCAATACATTACATTTTGAAAGTCCATTCTTTCTGCGTCCACAAATACACATGTGTATCACATTAAAGATGAAAATAAGTAAAAATATTCTCAAGCAGATTGTACAAGATATCAGACAAATGATTCTAATGTGTTTCTTTTTAAAGCTTGCCTGACAGTGCGCACAAAATCCTTTATTCCTTCCTTCTTCAGATCATTTAAATAAAATGATTTGCTTAAAACTCTGGAGAAATTAAAATAAATGCTTTTTTAATGCATTATTGTTCACCTTTACATTCTATTTGCCCTTTCAGCTGTTTGTCCAGCTAGCCCATTGTATCACAGATATATTCTGCACATCCAGCACTCAGAGAAGGGAAAAAAAATCTTGCTGTTCAAGTAAAGATGCGCATGACCTATTTTTTCAATTTCAGTAATTAGGGAGGCATGGGGCCTGAAGGAATTATTCATGAATGCAGGAGCCCTGCTGTATACATTTATGTTAAACATGTCAAAGCCTATTGAAATCATGCCTGCCAGCACTATACACCATAAACACACTTCCATGACAACTTTTCCTTGCTTGCAGTCCATTAATACCATCTTTAATAGCTATTTCTCCCTTCCTCTCTCTCCAACTCAAATCAGAAACGGTCCATTTCACTAATCGCACAACGTTAGGTGAGCAACTTCAACCTTTAGGCCATAGTTTCATAAATATTTTATTTTTAGTACAGGAACTTGTGGAGCAGAATAGGGCATAGAAACAATTAGACATTTTAGAATCAGTTTATTCTAGAAACTTATTATTAACCAGTTAATCAATAGGTTTGACAATATTGCTTGATACTTGTCTTTTGTCGGTATTACTCTTCATTTTTCATTTAATTCATTCACTTATTTTTCATAGTCTTCCATTAAACTGCTACTTCCTTATAAATCTGACCGTCATGATAGATGCTTATATTAATAGATTATAGTTGAGAGGTTGCTGCTCATTGCCTCGATATTTTGCTCCTCATACTACATGCGAATTTAGCATAAAGAATGCACTGGATGGAGGAATTCTCATCATCTTTTATGGTTCTTTGCAAGGTGTTGGTAAATTGCAATATTCCATGGGCTAGGCTCTGCTAGCTCAGAGGACATTATCTTCACTTCCACGTCTTCTAGTCAAAGGTTATTTAGTTGATGACATGCACACTTTCTACACTGCATGTAGGGAAGACCAGTTATCTATGTACATTTTTAAATATTGTCTATTAGATAAGTGTGAACAAAATCTGAACTTGATCCCTGAGACCCTCTGTAAGGGAGGGTTTGAGGCTCTTTTCTTTGCCACTGTCATGCAGAAAAGTATAAAAGTCCAGAAGAGCTGAAAAATTCAATTATACCTCCAGCAAATGAAATATTTTGTTGCCTGCCTCAACAAAGTTTGATGTAATTTAAATTGTTCATTAAATTAAATTTAAGAAATCGGTTGCTTCAACAACTGGAAATAGAAACGACTACAACAAAGATTAAGCACTACATCCATGAGCTGTCTCAGCCTTGAAAAATACATGAACATTTGTTAATTATTGAGTCACCTGGCTAATTGGAATTTCTATATTACCAATCAAAAATGAAAGCTCAAATTTACTAGTAGCTTCAAAAACAACTGTCCCTATGTTCTCATATCAGTGAAGTACCTCTGTAAATGTAATAGCAATGTTAAATAATTTGGCACGTTATAGAGCAATGAGTTCCTATACAAACTAAACTGTAAACCTATGTTCAATGTCAAATTTCAACACATTTTTAAATTTTGTATTTATATGAAATTACAAAATAAAACATTCATCTAACTTGATACTGAATTATAGTGCATACATGGCATTAAAATTACTTAGTAGTATGTAAAGTTACCCAATCTTCATAGTTGAAGAAATCTTAATTCACTGGTGAGGAGATATGGAACAGAATCAATGGCTCTCAAATGCATATAAAATGAAACATATCAATTCTGCTCATTTTGCCTCCATTTAGTTAATATGGTTCTGGAGCCCGTGTTTCTCAAATCACCTCCTTTCAAAGAAAACAAAGCTATACTCTAATATAGGAAGGGCTTAACACACCTCAATTTCATGGTAAATTTTGCTGTCAACAAAATTCCATGAAGTCTCAGTAATTCTACAGGGATTTGTCTCTTTAGAATGGAAATCATGATTTTACCAGACGTATGTGTGCTACAGGTGATTTTTGTCTGTGAAATGAGAGCCAGTAACAGCTTGGACACTAACCACCTTTTTAATCAGGACATAGAAGTTATACTGATCCTGAAAAATGCAAAATTATAATTGCTCTTCCCATATCACTGAAAGGAGAAGAATTATGGATCACTGATCGCAAAGCATGAAAAACCAGAGAAGGTTTTGTTACAACTGCTGATAAGTACTCTTCATCCTTTCACACGCACGGTTAGCTTTGAAACAAACAATATTATCATGCATGCTTGTGGACTAAGCAATCTTGGTGGTCAAAATATTCCTAAGTGTATAAATACTGTAACCGGTGTAAAATAAGGCACTGAATTGTAGGCAACACATTGTCAGAATGCAGTTCATGCTGTTATAGGAATCTTTGTTTTATTAGAGTATTCTAAGATGTTCCAATCCAGCTATTATTGCATATATTATGGAGTCATACACCTGCATGTACAAATATACTTACAAGCACAATGAATTCGATTCCCGCTCCATTAACTAGTAGAGCTGTGTGAAATTGGTTACTTTGTTAATGATAAGAAACAAACACAGAGAGTGCTGGAGAGACTCAGCAGATCTGGCAGCATCTTTGGAGAGAAAAACCAAGTTAATGTTTTGAGTCTGGAATGACTTTTCTGGGGAACTGAGGAAGTCATATCGGACTTGAAATGTTAACTCTATTTCTCTCTCCACAGATGTCAGACCCGCTGAGTGTCTCCATTAGTCTCTATGTTTGCTTAAAATTTACAGCTTCTGCAGTGTTTTGCTTTAATTCAGTCTGTTAATATTAAGAGTTCTTATAGAATAGATTAAAAAGCACCAAGTGCCTGCACACTGAAAGACTATTGTAAGTCTTATCTCACAGAATTGTAAATAAACAATGTTATTCTTGAAGAAATTGTGTGAAATAGGTGTTATTTTGAGTAAATTCAGCATTCGTACAGTTAAATTTTTTAAACATGCCAAATTTTTAATGATAAATACACATTTTTGTGAGGAGACCATTTGGAGCAAATTGAGTGAATAGAAAAGCCAAAGTGTAACCTTTTTGTGGCTCACTGGATAGAAAATAACACACAAGTGAAAAGACCAAATACGGGTCGGTGTTGTTTAGTTTTATAATTCTTATTAATCTTTAAATGCCCACAAAACTTCATAAATCATTTCATTAAAGTAATGCATCATTTTAATAAGGTTTTATTCATTTTTATGGCCTGATAAAGCAATTTTCATCTAAAAGAATTACTGTGCAATCACAAAGCATTTTGTGTGAAAAACTAGTTATTATGGAAATTGCGTTATCAGAGAATAATTTTTCCTATAGCAAATTGAGGCCAGACACAAGTGGAATTTAATAGAAGTGTGGTGCTGAAGTAAGCAACCATATTACGGAGAATGCCAGGCTAATATTTTAGACCAATTTCAGAAGAATTATTTTTTAAATTGATTGGCAATATTAATGGAAACTGCCTTTACATGAAATCCCAAACTCTTTCTATTATGTTCCTTCGATTTGTAGTCATTCTTTAAAATTTTTTTTTAAACTGAGACCACTACAGATTGCGTTGACTATGCAATTATGGCATTTAAAAAGGGTAATAGTTTCTCTGCACTTTTTCAAATGTGATGAATATTTAAATGTTTCATGAATAACTGATCATTTTAATTAATGTGGTTGTTTTCCATACTTTTTGATGTCACTGTGCCTATCTGTCATCATTATGCTATGATTGGTCCAGTAGCTTTTTCAGGTGATATGATATGGCAGTAAGTCTCCAGGAAGATTACTACCACCCATCAAAATAGAAGCAATTACAAACCACGTGTGGATTTGCATTTAGTGCTGGAAACCTTTGAGCTCAAATGAGTCCCAGTGTTCAGTTTTATTTGTGGGGAAAGCTTGCTGTCGTTCAGCATTTAATAAAAAATTAGGAACAAATATGTTCCAGAATAATGTCCTGAAATAATTATGTTGATTTGCAGCATAATGCTAATGGAAGTTTCAGTATGTCTTTGGGCTCATGCAATAAATTCCAAGATCATTACTCTACCCACAACATAAAAAGCGCTAAAAGACAACTTGGAAGAGTAAAATGCTACTTTGTCACCTGGCAACCTATCCATATGATAAAAGAATAGCCAAACACAAACTACAATGCAAAATACACTGGGCAGTCTGAATCCAAAGAGTTGGATCAAAGTTCTCTCACCTTTGCAAGTGCAGACCTATGTTATTTCAGCCATGACCATTTATTCATCTGTTTGCTTTGCTTAACATGCTAACTTTCAAGAACCTTTTAGATCAAACTTGACCAGACACAACTTAATCCAAACTACTGCACATTATTATGTAAACTATGAGACCATAAGGCAGAGGGGTTTATGTAGGCTATACAATGAGATCATAGCTGATCTGATAAACCTCAATTCAACCATCCTGCCATTCCCTACAACCTCTAATTCCCTTACTGATGAAAAATCCATCTATTTCAGTCTTTAATATACTTAATGACCCAGCCTTGATAGTCCTCTGTCAAGGTAAAGAATTTCCCAGATTTTCTGAAAATCTGAAAAGATTTTTTCTCAACTTTGCCTTCAATGGGGAATCTCTTATTCTGAGATTATGTTTTCATCCTACACTTTCCCAGAAGTGGGAAATTTTTTTCCCCACATCTACCCTATTAAGTCCCTAAGAATCATCTATATTTCAATGAAGTTGCCTCTCATTCTTCTAAACTCCAAATGAGACCAAGTCCAATCTACTCAACCTCTCCTCATAAAACCATCTCTGGGATCAATCTTGTGAACCTTCTTTGAACTATCTCCAAAGCCAATTTCTCTTTCCTTAGATAAGGGAACCAAAATTGCTCACAGCATTCTAGGTGTGGTCTAACTAATGTTTTATATAGTTTTAGTAGGACTTCACTACTTTTTATACTTTATTGCTTTTCAAATAAAAGCCAACATTCCATTTGACTTCCCTAATTCCTCCTGAACATGCATGCTACCTTTTTGTGATTTATAGTTTATTTTGACTTTCTTTTGAAATTCTTTCTACTGTGTAAGGAACTGTTAAATATTGAAGAAACAAAATTAAAAATGATACATTTTACATGCTGTCAGGAGAGTTTTTAGATGGTCACATTTCTGTATTCGGTGGCATGCAAAGATACAATTTGGAGACACCGAACCATTTCTGATAAAAGTTCTCGATAATCCTTCCCAGGATAAGGGATGGATACATTTAGATTGAAATAGCATATAATGTCCTACCTGTTTCTTTGATGGGTTCCTTCTCGCCCACACTGTCTTTGTCTTTGGTAGAATCTTCTGCTTCCTGCATGGACTCATTAGCACCCTCCACATCTTCATTGCTTTCTTCTGGAGAATGAGAAAAATGATTTTAAGTGTGCTTCTTCTAAGTTGAAAGTGGTTCATAATTCAACCTGAACGAGACAGTACCTAAATATGCGCAGAATGGAAATGTCTCACATAGGCTATATTGGGTTCTATTCTAAAATGCTGTAATAGTGCCTGAGATGGTTCTACAGAGTGTCTAACCTGCTTTTGCACCTGAACCAGTCAACTTGGATTAAAATATATCCATCATCACTGACACTTTATGCATGACACAGTGGAATGGTTGACTTTAACTTACCATAGAAAGTTACAGAATACTTTAAGGAAAAGGGAGAGTATGAAATATGTCCAAATTAATTTTAAGACTGGAACAAGAAACACACTATACCAGTAAACAATTGTTGTTTAACAGTTTTTTTTAGCACAAAGGTAACATTCCTACCTCTAGCCTAGAAGGTCCAGGAAACAGTCTTGCCTGCCCCAGATATATACCATAACGCTTCTGAACAGGTGGATTAAAAATATCTCCAATTGTTGTTTGACTGACCTATTCATTTCCACATCTAACCTATAGGTGTCACCCTAAGCAAGCAGACTTTCAAAGTCAACCTGTTTCCTCAGAACACCACCACCCTTCCCCCAACCTGTGCACATGGTAATAATATAACTCACCGTGATGTCTGGATACCAGGTTTGACACAAAAAAAATGAAATGCTTTAAAAGGAAGATCTTATAATCCTTTCTGCATGCACTGTTTTGGACCACATTAATTCATCAAATTAATATCTGAGGTTAAGTGCAGGATTCCAATAGGCCGTCCCTGTGATGACTTGAACATTCACCTCATGATGAGATCCATCATATAAAAGATATTTTACCACCACTTGTCCTGCTGTGCTACATTGATTTTTAATAAGACTCCTTACTGAGGTAACATTCTACCTTAAGCCAATTTTGAAAACCCAAGTTTTATTTTAAAAGATCAAAGGAAGCAAAAAATAAATCAGATTTGGAGAGAAAGCTAAGGTACCTCACATACCAATATCATCAAAAGCTAATACTGTATGAAGTAACTCAGGAAGGTCAAAGATCAGTTTGGCATCCACATTTCATCTTTAGCTTAGGCCTGTAAAATATCTGCACAACAGCCCCAAATGGGATATTATTGTCCCCTTCACTCAGTCTGATTACATTACACTCTGACCACAGTCGCCAAGCTCGCTGTGCAAAGAGAAACAAAACATTAACTGCTTATTTTAAAAAAAGCTTTTCCCTACTTGTGGATTTTAACCGCTTCACAATTGTATCTTGAAAGTAAGTGTAACCTGCTTTTTGCAAAAAAAAGCTTTGTGGTTATCGAAGTGACACTCCTTGCGCCTTTTTATTGTAATAAAATGAGAAACGACATGCGCGACTGGCAGGAGTGCGCTCACAGACAATGAGAGCTGGCTCCCATGCTGTGATTCTTTCATGCATACTCTGGATTTTTTTTTGATCTTGTGCACCTCCCTCTCCACACATTTCCCGACTGCTGCAGCACATCTACAGCTTTTGCAAGCACTGTGTTCTCTGATTGCATGTATTCTGCAGCCTGAACAACTTTCTCCTAATAATACAGTATCTCAAAACTGTAATCTGAAGGATTGAGGCCTAGTACATATGTCCATAGAAGCCAAGCATGAAAGAGAAAGTTACTTTCAAAAGAGCAAATATAGGCTTTTAAGGTATCCAGCAGAAGGAATGTACCTCAAAGGTCTGAGACTTTTTTTTTGCTGGATGCATCTTTCTCAATAGTTCCTGGTATGTGTTTCAGTTCAAAATAAGAATCCCAGACATGCCTCTCCTTACATCATTACTAAGTCTGACCTTAGACTGACCCCTGGAGCTGTTAGACTAATCTAAATGTGAATGAGCACTTTGTGCCAATGCTGTGAAGGAGCCGAATTCAGCAAACAGCAAAACTTTACACATCAACTTAATCACAAACAGCAGTGACTGGGGGCCCCAGAACAATGACAATCCTCCACTTCCCAAAGAATGAACAGTTTCTTCAATGCTTTAATGTAAGTCCTTATTAAGGACAATATGCAAAGTCAGGTCAGGTCAGGTCAGGTTAGCTGATTGAGATTTTTGCTCATTAAGTTCTCCAGCTGTTCAGTGAGAAAAGAAAGTAAGTATTCTTGAGGTTTCTTGGTATTAGTTCTGAAGAACCTAGCAGCTGCAGCAGCCCCCAGTATAGATGATCTAACCTGTATAAACATTATCAGATTGGTTCACTGGAGGAACCATACAGAGACTGCAGATGACCCAACACTGTTTCAATTAAAACACTTTTATATTTCTCTCTCTACTGGTATTTCACACTGTAGCATTTGATTGCCTCTTCCATCAGTTTTATGTACGTGCTATTGGGTGTTCAGAGCAAGGCTAGCATTACATTATACACGGGGGGCTCAGTGGCCTGAGAAGTACCACACATGGGGTGGAGTATAGGGGGCGGCATTTTATGAAGCAATATATTACTGGTATTAGGGGGAAGTAAGAGGATCCATTATTGATTCAGCAGGATATTCTCTCTAAATTGAACTGCAAGTATGAGGAGCTTGTACAAATTCACACTAACTTTTCTGAGAAGCTCATTGGAGTCAAAGAGATAAACCATTGGAATTAGGTGTGAGCTAATTTCATCTAAAAATCAGATATGTTTGAAAAGGTTTGAATTGAGGCCCAAGATTAAATCTATCATTATGACATTACCTGTCCCTTCATAAAATGGCAATATCTAGCACACAGCTCCTCTAATCTATTTTATGGCTGCCTTTAGCAAAAGGGTGAGTTCAAGCACTGTGCCTATTTGCAACAGATGTCGCTTTTGTACGAGTAATGCACTCCCAATTGTTTGAGTTTCCATTGTGATAAAAGCAGTGTGCTTTGACTTTGGAGTTCCACAGCAGTGTGCCATGAGCTGGCAGCTTGCAGGATTCACGTTACCCAACCTCAGGAGGACAGCAAGAGGGCGATGTTGAGCAAAATGATATGTTTCTGGACAAGGTGGGAAGGGAAACTGGACCAAAGGTCACCACAACCTGCTCCCATACAAGGTATGTTAATTTCATCATTGCGAAATACCTATTAACAGATCAGTTAACCATCATCCCAGATGGAGTGCAGACTAGCAAGACAAATCAAAATGGAATAATACCTAATTTCACCACAATATATAGTGGTGCCTGGAGTCACAGCAGTGTATCTGCAAAGCTGAGAATTACATGTAGGAGGCATGATCAGTAAGTTGAAAATGTGTTGCTGGAAAAGCGCAGCAGGTCAGGCAGCATCCAGGGAACAGGAGAATCGACGTTTCAGGCATAAGCCTTCTTGAAAAAAGCCAAGGACAACATAACACTATTAAAGGGGTAGCATCATCACACCTTTAAAACATTTAACAATTATTTCGATGAACACTTGAAGGTTATGGTCCAACGGCTGGAAAATGGGATTTGAATAGATGGATGTTTGATCACCGGCATGGATATGATGAATCAAAAGGCCTCTTCCTGTGCTGTAAAAATGCTATCATTGTGTGACATGGGTAGTCCATTTAACAAAGTGGTCACACTGCAGATTAAGACTCGGCAGGTAGAGCGGAAATGGGTAATCCCTAAGCAGAGTAGAAAGACCAGTCTGGCAGTGGAGTCCCCTTAGTCTATCTCATTCACTAACTGGCATTGCATTTTGGATACAGGTGAGGACAATTCAAGGAGGTCAGAATCGCTGCAGGACATTCTGTTCGGGAAGGTGAAGAGCCAGAGGTTGGAAGGAGCTTGAATGACACAAATGGAAGAGGGATGGAGTCCTGAAAGTATGCAGCTAGGCAAGATATTGTAAAGCAGGACCTCAAAAACATTAAGCTTCAAATCGCTCCAAGTACAAAACCTAGAGACTAGAAATAGGAATATTGAGGAAATGAACACATGGCTGGAAAATGGTGCAGAAAGGAGGGTTATGCATTTTTGGGGTTCTTTGGGGCCTGTTGTGAGCAGTTAACTTTATAGTCAGGAAGCCAATTAATTGACTTTCCAGCTTTTCTTCCTGTATCAATAATCTATTTATCCTCTTTTATTGTCTGTGTGTATGTGTGTGCAAAAGGGGACTTTATAAGAGGATTAGAATTTTTGTTAAGTGTTGTTATATGCCAATGGTTTATATCTGTTTATCTGTAATAACTTTTAATAAGGTTTATAGAAAGCATAAACCAGGTTTCTGCACTAACCAAGAATTATTATTTGCTACAAGTTATTAGACTGTAACAACAAATAAACAGATATAAACCATTGGCATACAACATTACTTAGTAAAATCCTTTTGCCTGCTATGACCCACTGGGATAGCACACCACAAATCAAGCCCCACTAATCCTGGACCTGTAGCAAATGTTGGGTAAATTGGGGTTTAATACTTTAACATTTGGTATGGTTCTAGGATCTATTATTATGCAACAAGAATGAGCTAATTAATAACTTTGTTGTAAAAGAACTTTGAGGGAATAATGACCATAGTATGATAGAATTTTCTATGAAGTTTTCCTTTTTCTTTTGTACTAGGAAAGCGGCAACACAATGGCTCAGTGATTAGCCCTGCTGCGTCACAGCACTAGTTCGATCCCAGCCTTGGGTGGTTGTCTGTATGGAGTTTGCACATTCTCCCCGTGTCTGTGTGGGTTTCCTCCAGGTGCTCCGGTTTCCTCCCACATTTCAAAAATGTGCAAACTAGGTGGATTAGCCATGGAAATGTAGGGTTACAGAGATAGGGTAGGGAGGTGGACCTGGGTGGGATGCTCTTTGGAAGGTCCATGTGGACTCAATGGGCCAAATGGCTTGCTTCCTCATGGAAGGGATTCTATTCTATGATTCTATGAAGTTTGAAAAAGATGCAGTTCAATCTGAAACTGGGTTTTAAACCTAAATAACAGCAAGTATGATGTTATCTGGAGGAAGGGCTGCGGTGAATTGGAAAATTGTATTAAAATGTATGGTTGTGGAGAGGCAATGTCTAGTTTTTAAAGAATTAATGCTTAGTTTTCAAAAACATACATTCCTTTAAGACAAAAATGGATTGGGAAGCTTTTAGAGTTCAGAATAGGAGGGCTAAGAAATGTTATGAAATAGGAGGTATTAGAATATGTACATAAAGTAGCAAGAAACATAAAACAGATTGTAAATCATTCTGTGGTAATTAAAATGGGGAAAATTAGTAAAGACAAACATGTGTCCAATTCAAGCACAGACAGAAAATTTAATAGAAGGAAATAGAGAAATGGCAAAGAAGCAAAATAAATACCTTGTGCCTATAATCACAGAAATAGACACAAGAAGTCTCCCTAAAATAATTAAGATTCATGGGTCTAGTAAAAGTGTGGAACTGAAAGAAAGTAGTATTAGTGAAAATAATTAGAGAAATTAATGGAAATTAGAGTTGACAAATCTAACCTTATGACCCTCAAGTATTGAAAGAGATGGCTATGGAGATAGTGGATGTATTGATGATCACCTTTCAAAATTCTATCAATTTGCGTTGGTGTCTACAGATTGAAAGATTGCAAACTAACCCCACTGTTTAAGAAAGGATGGTGAAAGAGAATAGGGAACTGCAGACCAGTTAGCCTGATTTGACAGAGATATGAAGGAGAAATCATGTCTGATGGAGGTTTCAGAGACATAACAGGGGAACAAATGGAGGTGGTGTATTTAGATTTTCAGAGGGCTTTCAATAAAGTCCACTCAGGAGCTTAGTAAGCAACATTAAAGTACATGGGATTGGGCTTGATATACTAACATGGAATGAGGATTGGTTAACAGATAGAGAGTAGGAATAAATGGTTCATTCTCAAATTGGCACGCATTGAATAGTGGCGTATCACAAAGATCTGTCTTTGGTCCCTAGCTGTTCACAATACATACATCAATGACTTACAAGTTGCCAGATAACACAAATGTGAGTTGTGAGGAGGATGCAAAGAAGCTTCATGGGAATTTATTCAGGCTGAGTGAGTGAACAACAGCATACAGGTGATGTTGAGAAATTGGTGGATATACATTGTGGTAGGAGAAATATAAGGACAGAGTATTTATTATATGTTGAAAGATTGTACTGCTGATGTTCAAAGGAACATACATGTTCTTGTTCACAAGTTACTCAAAGCTAGCATTCAGGCACGGCAAACGATTTAGAAGGCAAATAGTATGTTAGTTTTATCCTAAATGGATTTGCATACAGGAGCAAACGACTTTGTTTCAATTATACAGATACTAGTGAGACCACAGTGGGCGGCACGGTAGCACAGTGGTTAGCACTGCTGCCTCACAGCGCCAGAGACCCGGGTTCAGTTCCCACCTCAGACGACTGACTGTGTGGAGTTTGCACGTTCTCCCCGTGTCTGCGTGGGTTTCCTCCGGGTGCTCCGGTTTCCTCCCACAATCCAAAAGATGTTCAGGTCAGGTGAATTGGCCATGCTAAATTGCCCGTAGTGTTAGGTAAGGGGTAAATGTAGGGGTAGGGGTAGGGGTGGGTTGCGCTTCGGCGGGGCGGTGTGGACTTGTTGGGCCGAAGGGCCTGTTTCCACACTGTAAGTAATCTAATCTAATCACAGCTGGTCTATAGTGGGTGTATTGGTCCCATTGTCTAAGGAAGGATATACTTGCTGTAGGGAGTGCAGTGGACCAGTCAGATTACTAGGATGGTCGGACTATTTTATGAGGAGGAATTAAGAAGACTTGTCCTGTATTCTCTGAAGTTTAGAAGAATGGGAGCCAGTTTCATGAAAACTTAAAAATTTCTTCAAGGGATAGACAGTATAGATGCAGAATATTTCTCCTGGCTATGGGGTATAGAACTAAAGGGCACATATCAGATTAAAAGGGGAGCCATCTAGAACCAAGATGAAGAGGAATTCTTCACTCAGAGGGTAATGAATCTTTAGATTTCTCTAGCCTAGAAAGCTGAGAAACATCAGTCATTAAGTTCAAGACAGACATTGATAGATTTCTCATTTCCAGTTACATTAAGGGATATGAAAATAATGTGTGAGTATGAGATTGAGGTAAATGATCAGCCATGGGGATGAGAGGTCTCCTCCTGCCTTTGTATATCTAATTTGATAAGTATGAATTAATAGTGGCCTATAAATAAGGGTTGAATAGCTAAAATTCAACAGGATAACCACAATCGGTTGATTTCTGGTCCTAATTATATTGCACTAAGTTCAAATTCAAACAGCATGAGTTAATCTTCTGGTTAGTTTCAAGGCTTTTGTATGCGTGATGGAGTGCAACACTTCCACTGATAGGAACCCAAAACAAGCTCACATTGATGCTAAACTTGCTGTATAATTGCAACTTAAGTCTTGTCATAAGCAGCATTCCTTAAAAACATTACCAAAAAATGGCCAGTTTTCAGATATCAAGTTCAAAAATCTTTGTGATGCTGTCGCTGGCAAGATATTCATACTTCACCTCCACAGTCTGGATTCATACAAGCTTAGGTGAACAGGAAGGAAATGGATTTGGACAGCCTCGATTTTAGTTTTGAGTTTGCCCAAGGACAAGACTACTCTAATACAGTATGAAATAGCGAATTCATTTGGGAGGGTCATAAATGTGGTGGGATGTGGAATAAATGTCACAGTGGAATAGCACAATGTCCTCTTTTGTGGTTGGGAATGAAACATACACGTAGTAGCAGGAGGTTAAGTTTTCATCTGACTCTGTTAGAGCAGATCTAGGAATGCTTGATGCTGCCAACGTGTGCCCAGGATGGGAATGGTAACTTTCCACAGCTCCAAGATTCCCCAGAACAAGATCTTTTGAAAATATTTTTATAAAATTACAAACTGAATTGTTGAAAGGAATCCAAAAAATAACATCAAAGTCTATTTACATGTTGGTCTGAGCAAGTGTGTGGATTTTAAATGTCTTGCAATGTTGCCCTCTGTTGAACCTTGCCCAATGTCTTTCTTTTGTACCTTTGGTCACCCTTACATGTCACATATTGAATTGTGAGTAGGAAGATTTTAACTGTTTTCATTACAACAAATAATTGTTTGGGGTTTGGGGTGAGGATGGTGATGGGAATTGAGTGAAAGATGCGAAAGAGAGAAAAGCAGAAAACTGAAGTGACTGGAAATTGGTGATTATTTCTTTGAGACATTTGTTCAAAATGGAGCGTCAGATCACAGATGAAAATGCTCAAAGTCGATAGATGTCGCCTTTTACACCAATACTTCGAAGTAACCTACTTTAATTACAATGTGGTCTAAGCCTCCTACTATTAATTCACAAGAGTACTTTCTTTATTTGCACTGCTTTACTGTTTTTCTTAGTCAGATCATTTACAGCTGAGTTAATCAGACATTTTGGAAAGTCTCAAAGAACTAAAGCAAGATATTTGAGTGTAAGCACACTAAATGAACTTCTGTCAAAACACTCAAACCAAATAATTTGATGAGAAGTAACCTTCATGAGTATTACATAAATTGGCTTCTTTTTAATATCAAGGTATTTAATTAATTTGTGATGCTGTCGACTTTGGTTGAATTCATGTTGCACTGGTTATGAACTTTGGCTCATAACTTAGTGAGTAATATGGGTCTGCCAGTGAATGGCAGAAAGGAATGAGCTTGTTGACTACAATTCAGAAATTGTGAGATCAAGCTAAATGAGTCATTTTCCAGCAAGTACATGTGAATGAGAAATAAAAACAGAAAATGCTGGAAATGAGATGCAAGTGGATGAACTAGTCTTTTCTCTTTAGATGCTCCTGCCTTCCCAAATGTTTCAGACATCCGGCACTTTTGATTTATATCTCTCCACTCACAAATCTAGCCAATCTGCAGACAGGACAGAAACA
The DNA here is from genome assembly GCF_037043375.1 of Chiloscyllium plagiosum. Lineage (NCBI taxonomy): Eukaryota > Metazoa > Chordata > Chondrichthyes > Orectolobiformes > Hemiscylliidae > Chiloscyllium > Chiloscyllium plagiosum. The sequence continues at coordinate 28,164,468 of NW_028270155.1, read as the reverse complement.
CACACCAAATTGAAAAAAAGGAGAATTTCCTTTGTTCTACAGGACTTTTTCATCCATGTGGAATGTCTACTGGACTTGAGAAGAAACAAAAATCAATCAAATGAATTAAAACTTCAAAGTAGGATTGAAGAAAAAAATGAAATAGTCTCAAGAGTAAACTTTAAATATGTGGACGTAACAGGCAGGCAACAGTGTTGTGTCTAGCATGGAGAGAAAAAAAATGTAAAGATGAGCCACTTTGACTCCTCATACAGGCCTCTGTGTGAGTATTGCAGGAGAGTATGAGTACCATCACTTGGTTGGCCTTCTCCAGAAGATTCTGAGTATGTGATGCTCAAGATGGAGAATATAGGTGGCACAACAAGAGGGCACTCAAGAAAAAATAAGACTGTGGCAGTCATTTCCATGCCATGCAAGAGATCTTTGGGGAAGATGATGATGTGGAGGCTGAAACTTAAACTGTGCAAGGGATGCTGGAATTATTTTGAGGAAATTTTGTGAAGGTTTACATTTTTAATATATCAAGGCACATTCCAGGTACCAAAGCTGGCTGTCTTTCTAATTCCCCACCTTGCTCCCATTCTGACCGTCATGCTCACAGAATCATGAGAGATGGAAACAGACCCTTTGGTCCAACTTGTCCATGCCAATCAGCTATCCCAACCCAATCTAGTCCCACCTGCCAGCACCCAGTCCATATCCCTCCAAACCCTTCCTATTCATACACCCATCCAGTTGCTTTTTAAATGTTGCAATTGTATTAGCCTCCACCACTTCTTCTGGCAGCCCATTCCACACACGCACCACCCTCTATGTGAAAAGGTTGCCCCTTAGGTCTCTTTTATATCTTTCCCCTCTCACCCTAAACCTATGCCCTCTAGTTCTGGACTCTCCCAACCCAGGGAAAAGACTTTGTCTATTTATCCTATCCATGCCCCTCATGATTTTATAAAGCTCTATCAGGTCATCCCTCAGCCTCCAATGCTCCAGGGAGAACAGCCCCAGCCTGGTCAACCAATTCCTACAGCTCAAATCCTGTAACCCTGGCAACATCCTTGTAAATCTTTTCTGAATCCTTTCAAGTTTCACAACATCCTTCCGATAGGAAGGAGACCAGAATTACAATATTCCAAAAGTGGCCTAACCAATGTCCTGTTCAGCCACAACATGACCTCCCAACTCCTGTACTCAATACTCTGACCAATAAAGGAAAGTATATCAAACATCTTCTTCATTATCCTATCTACCTGTGACTCCACTTTCAAGAAGCTATGGATCTGCACTCCAAGGTCTCTTTGTTCAGCAACACTCCTTAGGACCTTAAGTGTCTAAGTCCTGCTAAGATTTGCTTTCCCAATATGCAGTACCTCGCATTTATCTAAATTAACCTCCATCTGCCCATTGGCCCATCTGTTCAACATCCCGTTGTAAATTGAGGTACCCTTTTTTGCTGTCCACTGCACCTCCAATTTTGGTGCCAAATCATTTATATAAATGACAAAAAGTAGTGGACACATCACCGAACCTTGTGGCACTTCACTGGTCACAGGCCTCCAGTCTGAAAAACAACCCTCTGTCTTCCACCTTTGAGCCAGTTCTGTAATCAAATAACTAGTTCTCCCTCTAACCTTGCTAATCAGTCTCCCATGGGGAACCTTGTCGAACGCCTTACTGAAGTCCATACAGATCACATCCACTGCTCTGCCCTCATCAATCCTCTTTGTTACTTCTTCAAAAAAACTCAATCAAGTTTGTGAGACATGATTTCCCATGCATTCTGAAGAAGCTCAATATAAATTCAAGGATAAATGTCTCATCTTTACATTAGATATTGTCCAGCTTCTACGTTCAACATTGCGATGAAAAATATTTGATTGTAACCTCTGCCCCCATTTTGTTTCTTGTCCTTTGGTGTTTTTGGTATATCTCTCTTGCAATTCTTTTATATTCACTTCAATTTGCTTTCGGGCAGCAGTTGCTTATATTATGCCATTTACCATCTCCTCTAGATATACCTTTTACATCTACAGTTGTGCCTTTGGCCCTGCACCATGAACACTTTTGTTTTCATTTAATCTGTTCTGCCTTACCGTCCATCCTATCAGAGACCTTCCATTTTGCTCTCTTTTCCCACAGAGCTTCACTTGCCTAAATCCTATTACATTTTTAATTTTCTCTGAGTTCTGATGAAAGGTCATCAACCTGAAACATAAATCTGCTTCTTTCCCCACAGATATTGTGAAGGCAACTCGGCTTCTTTTCAGCGTTTTCAGTTCTTATATCAAGATTTGAGGATAAATTGCAACCTATAGCAGAAAATCTACGGCTGCATGGATTTCAAAACATTTTTAAAAATTCCATTTAACAATATGTTAAATGGCCAGTGTGCACCTTTACAGCCTTGGAGATACAGCCATACAGATACACCACATACAATCTGAAAGTTCATTTGGACCCAGGCTGAAAGACAGTTATTCATATCTCTTCTGCAGGCTATTTTCTACACAATATGTGTAAAACACTAGCCCACAGCTGACATTGTTTAGTTACTTGAAGTGTGGTTAGGCTGAGGACATTAATGCTGTCATGAAATGCAATCAAATCAGGTTGAAATATTTACCAGTGGATTGGAAAATGCAATGGCACAGAGATGGCAAGGGAGGGAGTAACAGGACACCTATTTTCCATTATGATGGAAATATCAGTCCATTCTGAATATGTATAACCCAGAAAAACATATTGATTTTTCATTTGGAATAAAAATCACCAACCTGAAACTGTCAGATCCCTTTGTTAATAGCTCATCCCCTGTAGATGTACTCCACCACAAACAGATTTTAATTGCAAAGCATTCACTCGATAAACAATAAGCAAAAAGGACAAGCCGTCCTAGACACTTCTATTTTCGCGATTACATTTTAAACAGAAACAATGAACCTTCATCACCAATGCAAGAATCGCCCAGAATTTACTGGAGCATAGCATCTCACGGTGTAACCTGTTTTTGTTGGCTTTCCTCACTGGCCAGCTCAAAGAAAACTTTTGCGTTGCAGATTGCTGAAAGTGCAAGCTGATAATGGCGCAGAGAGGTCAAAGAGTGGCTGTGACCTTGGTGAATGAAGGGACCAACAGTCTATCTCCTTAACTAATGAGAAGGAAACAGGAATGACAGAGAAGGTAATTGAGTGAATTAGAGTCGTACTAGATTCAAAGACAGAAATATAGAGGGAAATAAGAAAAACTGGATTAAAAGATTCACCTATCATTCTGTAGCAAATTTAATTTGCTTTAATAATGCAAATGCAGCATATTCTTGAAACTTATGGGAAGATTCAGGGTGAGTTCTTGGTTTGTGAGGCTGATGGTGAAGTGGTGCAAATCGCCCAGCAATTTATGGCAATTCTCAGCTCATGGCAGATCTCTTCATCATCATAAATTATTGGACAATTTACATACTAATAACTGTGTGTGCTCTGAACTTGTTCTTATTTTCCCAGCATATTCTAGACCATTATTTTATATTTTTAACCATGATATCAGTTTTATTGGCCCATATTGCATTCAGTTAATGCAAAGGCATTCAAAGCATGGCGAAGTATATACATCACAAAATGACTGACCATTTTGTAGTCACAAAGAGCAACATTTGTTCAGCCATTTTCTTTGTTTTTTTTGGAATAATGTGAAGGAAATGAGTGTGTCTGGTTTAGAATAACAGTCTAATTTATTAAACACCATAACAGCCATGAGTATTTGCCATTTCACCAGAACATACCTGTGGGATTAAAATAAATCAGAGCTTTATTTAAAGAAAGGAAACCTCTTGGCTCCTGTAATGGCCAAGAATGTACTTGTGTACCACTCAGATACTGAGATGGTAAAGTTTGTGAATTAATGTTTTTGTCCTTTGTCAAATCAGCTGAAGTTAATCAAGGCAGTATTTGACAATTTACCAGTCGCTACAGTACCCACAAACTAGGAAAAGAAACAAAATGGCAAGGATTATCATTCTTATGAGTTGTGACTTCCCTGGTTCAATTTTTATTTCTGCTGTGGTTAGAATTCACCGACACTTTCACATCATGTATGGACATACATGAGCCTGAAATCCAAACTAGTGTCTTTAAGAGAAATAGGGAGTAAACTCGGACAGGGAAAATGGAAAAAGCTCAATTTTTCTCCAAAAGTTTTACAATAAATACGGTCATCTCGAGTCTTTCTACATAGAAGTGCAGATAAAAAAGTCAAATGTACAAGTCAATGTATGTGATTTGTAAGCTTATAAATCATAAGAAAATTGAATGTTTCATACTAATCTAAGCAGCTGATTCTCTTGACGTACAGTCTCCCAAAAGGTAACCTATTGTATACAACCAGCATCAATGCAAATAGAATCAAGGGTCTGATTATACAGTCCTGCATTGCCATTCACAGTCAACTAATGCTCTTGCTGTGTTTGTAATTTCTCATTCATCCATTCTCCTTTAAAATGTTCACTCTTTTACTGTATTGATTATTCAACGATGTTTGGCACAAATTGAAGTTTGCACTTGAGAATTTGTTATGAGGTGAAGATTAAGAATGCTGGAGTATTCATTAAACAACATATGACGGCTGTGTGTAAGCCTTGCCAAAGTGAAGACAGATTCGACACACAAGGACAATAGTGACAAGCCAGCTTGTATATTACAGAGTCTACTTTTAATTGAAACGCCTGTAAGGATATTTCTCTTTGTGAATGCTGTTATCCATACATGCAATCTTAAGACTGATTTTTTTCTGACTTAGCAATAATTAATGAGAAAAGGAATGTGGAGCTTCTAGTTCATCACTGCTTTAAAAATTCTCTTAATTCTTGGGCATCTTTCTGAATTTGTTTGTCTAATCCACGGCTGAAACCAAAATCAAGAACCTAACACCAATATGGTACCAAATTATCCACAGTCAGATCTCAGCATTCAAACAAGAAACAATTTTACGCAAATCCTCTGCATTTTCTAAGAAAGCTTGAAGAGTTTCAATATTTAACAACCCTACTTATGATCACTGTGACACTTCTTGAACACAGAGAAATGCTCAGTAATGCAGGCAACAGTATGATACTGTCATTATGCCACTGATTATATAAGTGGGAGAGATTTTACTGTTTTTAGAACAAAAGTATTATTTCTACTCATTAAAAACAGACTCTCAACATGAGGAAAATTGAGGCCGCAACATATATAATAGTTAGGAAAACTTCTGGAACCTAATGTGGTTTCTTCAGAGTTGTACCTGAGCACACCCTGAGCTTAACAATTGCTTCTTTAAAAGGGTGTGCAAAATGTCAGATCAGTTACTGCCCTGTGCAGCCAGAGCAAATCAAAACATTAGTCAAGAGATATAAATCAAAAGTACTTCAGACTGAAAAAGGTTAAATTACCTTACCTAAGCTCCACTCTAACTATTAGTATCTGCCGTGTGGTGACCAAATAAAAAAAGACAACACTTCAGAAAACTAAAATGCATCTGAAGTTGCAGCCTCACCTCCCAAGTATACTGTTTCCAGAGCAGAGATACTGTCTTATCTGATTGGATGCTTTTTCCCCAAAAAGGAACTACATTCTGCAGGTAAATTTTCTTAGACAAATCTATGACAAAAATTACAATTTTAGAGTCATAGAGATATACAGCATGGAACCAACCCGTCCATGCGGACCAGATATCCCAACCCAATCTAGTCCCACCTGCCAGCACCCGGCCCATATACTTCCAAACCTTTCCTATTCATGTACCCATCCAAATGCCTCTTAAATGTTGCAATTATACCAGCCTCCACCATTTCCTCTGGCAGCTCATTCTATACATGCACCACCCTCTGCGTGAAAAGGTTGCCCCTTAGGTCTCTGTTATATCTTTCCGCTCTCACCCTAAACCTATGCCCCCTAGTTCTGGACTCCCCGACCCCAAGGAAAAGACTTTGCCTATTTATCTTATCCATGCCCCTCATAATTTTGAAAACCTCTATAAGGTCACCCCTCAGCCTCTGATGCTCCAGGGAAAACAGCCCCAGCCTGGTCAATTCCTACAGCTCAAATCCACTAATCCTGGCAACATCCTTGTAAATCATTTCTGAATCCTTTCAAGTTTCACAACATCTTTCCGATAAGAAGGAGATCAGAATTGCACGCAATATTCCAACAGTGGCCTAACCAATGTCCTGTACAGCCGCAACATGACCTACCAACTCCTGTACCCAATACTCTGACCAATAAAGGAAAGCATACCAAACGCTTTCTTCACTATCCTATCTACCTGCAACTCCACTTTCAAGGAGCTATGAACCTGCACTGCAAGGTCTCTTTGTACAGCAACACTCCCTAGGACCTTACCATTAAGTGTATAAGTCCTGCTAAGATTTGCTTTCCCAAAATGCAGCACCTCCCATTTATCTGAATTAAACTCCATCTGCCACTTCTCAGCCCATTGGCCTATCTGGTCCAGATCCTGTTGTAATCTGAGGTAACCCTCTTCGCTGTCCACTACACCTCCAATTTTGGTGTCATTTGCAAACTTACTAACTGTACCTCTTATGCTCGCATCCAAATCATTTATGTAAATGACAAAAAGTAGAGGACCCAGCACCGATCCTTGTGGCTTGTGATTTACTGTGCAGAAGACATCAGAGTTTTAACAATCATTTCATCGAGTTATCACTTCTTCCAGGGTAGTCAGCAAAAAGGAAATCAACTTAAATTGCATAGTATAGTTACTGTAATTTTTACTCCTTTAAATGTCTCCATTCTATTCTTCCTGAAGTTATGGCAGGGTTTAACCTGTAGACATGTGGAGCAGGTGCTGGTAACACTGCTGCTTCCTCCTTAACCAGAAAACATACACCAGTGATGCAAGGAGTAACACATTCCTCTCCTACTGGGAAAACTTGTCTTCAAGCCAAATTCAAGACAATGGTTATAGATTTGCCGCAGGAGTGACACAATAGCACAGTGGTTAGCACTGCTGCCTCACGGGACCAGGGTTCAATTCCAGCCTTGGCCAACTGTCTGTGTGGAATTTGTATGTTCTCTCTATTTCTCCTGGGTTGCTTCCAGGTGCACCAGTTTCCTCCCACAGTCCAAAGATGTGCAGGTTAGATGGAATGGCCATGCTAAATTATCCAGTAGTGTCCAGGGATGCGCAGGTTAGGTGGGTTAACTATGGTGAGGACGGGGTGGTCTTTAGAGGGTTGGCACAGACTTGATGGACTGAGTAGCCTCTCTATGCATTGTAGAGATTCTATGATTTCAGCTGGGTACTTTGATCTTCTCCCAGCAGCAACCAAATACTGCACTCTCTCAAAGGGAAGGTGTCAACTTGTCAGTGTCTACATTCTATCACAGTAATTTCATCCTCTGGTACCTATAATAAAGTGGATTATAGTTCATGTTATTCCAGTCGCTCGAAATGAGGTGGAGTAAGTGACTACCCTGACATCAAGACCACATTTGACTTAGTGTGGCACTGGAGAGTCCAAGCAAAAGCTGCCTAGTTGGAATCATGTTTGGAAAAAAGCAAAATGTTTGTGGTGTCTCTCTGCAGGAGTTTGTTAGAGATTATTCTCCTAATCAATCTGTTCAATGATGTTATTATACATTGCTAGAGTAGGTGGGACTTGAATCCTGGCCCCTGGACATGACAACTGAACCACAAGAGCCCCTAGTCCCTCACAGGAGTGTGCCAGTCCAAACCATTGTCAGCTACTTTGAAAAACAACCTTCCCTCCATCATAGGATAGAAGTGGGATGTTCATTGTCCTATGATTTACACACCTCAGATACTGAAGCACTATAAGACCTGAAAGATATCAAGGCTTGGGCTGAAAGCTGCAAGTCAAAAAGTGAGGTACTGGAAAAGCACAGCAGGTAAGGTAGTATCCTTACTTTGATGCCGTGTGGTTGGAGGGTCCCAAGGCAGAAGGTAAGGCGTTCCTCCTCCAGGTGTCTGGTGGCTTGGATTTGGCAGTGGAGGAGGCCAAGGCCCCAGAACTTGCATGTCTCAGGCAGAGTGGGAGGGGAGTTGAAGTGGTCGGCCATGGGGCGGTGGGGTTGCTTGGTGCGTGTGTCCCAGAGATGTTCCTTGTAACATTCCGTGGGTTGGCGTCCTGCTTCCCCAATGTAGAAGGGACCATTTTAAGAGCAACAGACACAGTGGATGAGGTGTTTGGATGTGCAGGAATATCTCTGCCAGATGTTTTGGGGCCTTGGACAGAGGTGAGGGGGGAGGTGTGGGTGCAGGTTTTATACCTGGCAAGAGAAGGTGCTGGGAATGGAGGGTAGTTTGGTGGTGCGCGTCGACCTAACGAGGGAATCGCGGAGGGAATGGTCTCTGCGGAACGCTGATAGGCGTGGGGAGGAAATTACAGCTCTGGTGGTGGGGTCTGATTTTAGGTGGTGGAAATGGCGGAGAATAATAGGTTGTATCCAGAGATTGGGGGAGTTGAAGGTGAGCACCGGGGGGGTTCTATTCTTGTGGTTGGAGGGGTGGGGTTCAAGGGCAGAGGTGCAGGAAGTGGAGGAGATGCGCTGGAGGACATTGTTGACCAAGTCGGAGGGGAAATTGCAATCCTTGAAATGGGAGGCTATCTGGGGTGTCCTGGAGTGGAATTGCTCCTCCTGAGAGCAGACACGATGGAGACGGAAGGATTGCGATTAAGGGACAGCATTTATTTTGTGCCACAGAAATCCAGGCAATGACCATCTCCAATAAGGAACAAACAATTGCCCCTTGACGTATAATGGTGTTACCATTACTGAATCCTCCACTATCAACATCCTCGGGGTTACCATTAAGCAGAAACTGGACTGGAGTAGCTATATAAACACTGTGCTACAGGGACACATCATGGGGTAAGAATCTTGCAGTGAGAAACTTAGCTCCTGACTCCCCAAAGCCTGTCCACCATCTATAGGGCACAAATCAGAGATGTGATGGAATACTCCACACTTGCCTGGATGGTTGCAGTTCCAACAACATTCAACAAGCTTGAAACCAGCTTATCTCATTGGCACCATATCCAAAAGAATCCACTCTCTTCACCATTGACACTCAGTAGCAGCAGTTTGTGCCATCTACAAGATACTCTGTTGAATTTCATCCAAGCTCCTTAGACAGCACTTTCTAAACCTTTGAGCACTTCTGTCCATCAGGACAAGGGCAGGTGATACATTTAATCACCACCACCTGCAACCTCCCCTTCAAACTACTCAGCATCCTGACTTGGAAATATACCACCATTCCTTCACTGTCGCTGTGTCAAATCCCGAGAGTTTCCTCACTAACAGCATTATGGGTCTACCTATAGCACATGAGCTGCTGCAGTTCAAGAAGGCAGTTCATCACACCTTCTCAAGGACAACTAGGGATGAGCTAGAAATGCTGGCCTGACTAGTAATGCCCACATTCCACAAATGAATTTTTAAAAAATTGCCCCTCTCCCGACATAAAAATGGCCTTTAAATTGCGATGCTTCTTAACTCCCCCAGACATCCCTATATTCTGCAGCCTATAAAAGTTTAACACACAATCTGGCTCATACCAAACCATTGAAATCTTGACTTAATTTGATTTTTTTCCCCTCAATTGTTTAAAGCGGTGTTTGTTTATTTGCCTTGCTAATACCACTGTGTCCTAACATACATTAACATGCACCTGATTAAAAACCTTAAAAAACTATAGGTTAGTACTTGAAAAGCATCAATGCTTTTCAAATCTATAAAATTTACTTTGAGGCAGCATCAGAGACGTATGATAGAAATTGGCTGCATCCACAGGCTACAAAACCAAAAGTTACTTCACTTTTGCTTTTCCACATCAGGTTCTTCAGAAGAGTAATCTTAACATATTATTCTCCTTGACTTAACATAGTCACACAGTGTAATGTAGGGAACCAGGCTACGGCCATGTGGGACCAGCCTCCCGTACGTACTTCACTGGATCTGCTACGTCGACCAGCTAACACTGCTGAGAAGCAGATTGTCTTGGGCTGGTAATGACTTTATGGATCCCCACTAATTTATATTTAAGAAATACCAACTGACCAGAGAAGAATTGTTCATCTGTGTCTTACTGCACATCTCAATCTTCATTTCCTTATCCCTCTTACTTGCATACCCATTGAGGTTTTTGTTTGATTGAAAGTTTATTGACTACAGGGTTCTGTTTTAAGTCTATGTTATCCTCAGATCTGCTGCCACAAAGTAGTCCATGGTACAGTGCAGTAGACTTGGAGAACATTCAGGTGTGCTCTGATAAGCAGCTAGGAAAATTCCTAACACACAATGTAAAGTGCAATAACAAAAGGTCTAACCAGCTTTAACAGTATTGAATTCTCACCATCAATATGCACTGACCAGAAACCTAGCCAGACTCACTTTCTGACTCATGAAATATTTTCTATCATCTGCAAGACATTAGTGAGGAGCATGATTGAATGCTCCCCACTTACCTGAATGAGTGTAGCTCCAGTAACACTCAAGAAACTACACAAAGTTCAGGACAAAGGAGTCAATCTGACTGGCACCCTCTTCATCACTTTATGCCTTCAAAATCACACAATGTCCTATTTGACCAAACTGGGATGTACCCACACCACAGACTACAGTAGCTCAAGGCAGTAGCTCATCACCATCACTTTCTCAATGCCAATTAGGGATAGACAAAAGTGCTGGCCTTGCCAGTGAGTATACATCCCATGAACAAGCAGAAGAACCTGCCCCTTCATTTGAGATTCTCAATTAACAAAATTTCGGTGAATTATTCTTTGAGGATTATAAAGTGCATTTCCACAAAGAATGAGAAAAATAAAGCAGTCAGACACAGCCAGAACTTCTTTATTTAACAAAAAAAAGTCTGATATGACAGACTGTGACATCAATTAAGATGAGGACATAAATGGGTTTCTAAGTTAAATAATCCAGGATAAAGCAGTTGAAAAACAATTGAATAAAACAGCAACACAATTGAAAAAAACAAGCAGATCCCATACAATATGCTAAAAGAAGTTAACAACTGAATGAGGCAGAAAAGGCTGTAACAAAGATAAGAAAATAAGAGAATGCAGGAAGATAACCCAAAGTTCAGAGTTATTTTTATAAGCTAAAGGGTGCTTATGACCGGTTCATTCATAATTGCATTAGATGTAAAAAGATTAAGCTGGTTTGCATGTTAAATTCAGGCCAGTTCCATGATACTTTAACCCAAATATTAAATTTGGTTCTACCGTGGTATAAACAGGCTAATATGTGTCAAAATTAATAAGTAGTAGGCTTTTTTTAAAAAAAGAGTCTAATAGTCAAATTTCACTAAGCTACAAATCGTTCTTTCGAAGTTTAGTCATTTTAATAATTATTTATTCATGATGTTATATGTCTTTTTATATATAGTGTCTATGGATATACACATTAATCCATTTATATGCAAATCTTATCTCAGGAAATTCCTGAGATAAGCACATTTTCACCGTCCTAATTTGTTCCAGGGAACCTGTATATCTAGTCCCGTTATGTGTAAACCTAATCTGGATATAAGCAATTTATTTTGAATATCTGTGACCTGCTGCATATGAAAGGTTTCCAGTTCAATGTACATTCTATATTAATTGGCCACAAATAACAAAGGGAGCCAATTTATTATGTGGAATCCTCAGTGCACCAAGAAACACTTTCAACAAGCTGCTCTTCCCATCCCCCCATACTGTGCATTTGGATGCATTCAGGCTTTTGATATTGAGGGTGCAACATTCAGAATCTTAAATCCAAATAATGAGGTCAATGCACAAGTGAGGAGACTGCTTTCAATTGATGAGAATGGGATCGTGAGGGATTGGACACACTTTTCCCACCCACCCCGCAGATCGGATGCATACTTCTTTCTAACCAAAAGACCACCGGGGATTGTACATGATATGTACATTTCTTCCTGACCCCAAAGCAGAGCAAAAAGGATTGAAAGCATAGCTGCCCGAGTAGACCATGTGAGTGAGCTCCTATACTGCCCTCTCACTTTATTGCCAGGAACTGAATGGATGAACAAACAAGCACCAGCATTAGTAATCCCAAACATAAAAAAGAGCAACAAACAGAAAGTGGGAAGGGGAAATGAGATTGCACACATTTACAAAATTAGAAACAATAGTCACTGATCCTATGTCGATGTCCACTAACTATCAAATTCAGAGTGTGAAAACCTATGTTGACTAAGAAGATGGCTGGGTTCCTACACATTTCTCTGTGCCCTCCCTGCATATCAGATTGCTGAAACAAATCCCATGGCCAACACTGGAGTTGTTTAAAATAATCTAATTTGCCAAGACCCCCACTCCCCTATACTATTTCTTAATGATAGGTTCACAGAGCCATTTTGCTGAGTTTACCTTTAATCATTGTAATTCCCACGCAAGGACCTAACCTCAGTGTGTTTTATATTGTAGCCAATTTCACAAAACACAAAAAAACTGATGCAATTCTGTTTTTCTTAATTGATCAAAGCATGATGTTTTCAATCAGTAAAAATAACCTGGACACAGTAGAAACATGGATGTGCTATTGAAATACCTTATATGCAACATTCAGTGCTTTGGAAAATAGGAAATTAACTTGATCTCATGAAAAGAATAATTATCTAGCTGTATCTCATGTTCCAAACCAAATAACCAGAAGCATATTTCTCTTAATTTTTAAACCTGTCATTTGAGTAAAATATTGCTGAATATACAACTTATTTAACTACCTGATAAAATGCACAGGAAACACCATAGAATAAATAATGATTGTTTGAGTGATTGGTTGTCACCTGGCACACTTTAACCTAAAAAAAGGGCTAAAACAGTGATCTTTATGTGGTGTGCATGTATTTCTTTCTCTCCTTTTCCTAGTTCCATTTAACTGATGTGTTTACAGTGTACAATGGCTGAATACATTCCGGGTCACAGTGCAAAAAACAAGACTGGCTAATTGCATTCTGCACTTCACTCCTGCAAAGCTTCCATCTCCTACAATAACAGCATGCCTGAAGTGGTAGGAATATTCATCAAGCAGAAAAGGCACAGACACCTCCTTGTTATGATTCTGCAAGACCAAGCGCTGCTACCCCAAGGTCATTTGTAAACCTCAGCCATAACTAACAGCAAAACAAGTAGGTGACATGGCTCTTCTTCATGTATTAAAATTACACATCGTCATACTGGCAAAAAAAAATTGATTTCCAAAAACACAGAGATAGGTCATTCGTAACGTGGATTAGGGTCAATGGTCTGGATGGAAAATAAACCAGTTTCTATTTCTCAAAATTATTACTGTGGCTTCATGATAGATCACAAAATCAAAATTAGAATGAACAATAATTTGACTGTTCATGTTATTTCTCAGCCTGGTTTTACACATGCATCCAAGCATATACTTTATACACAGTGTGACACAAATCATGTGTACCTGATATCTTCAACTTTGATGTCATTACGACTTCAAGACCACATAATTAAAACAATTCCATGGGTCAAAGTCTTTGTTTTGTGAATCAATAGGGAAGAGGAGCTGAAAGTTGATCAAACTTCAGTCGTGGCAATTTAAGACCATGTCCTGCTTTTGACTATGAAGCTAGACTGTACAGTTATTTCAGATTTCAAAAGATCTATGTATATTGAAACCGTTACAAATATTTGTGAATGTTAAGCTTTTTAAGAAAATCTGTTTAAACAGATATGTTTGACATCTGTCACATAACTATGTCGAAGAAATATGATGAAAAGATTCAAAAAAGGCCATGAATTGTCAGAAGGAAGTGCAAATCTGAACCCCTTTATGATCTGGAAAACACGAATGGTTAACCATTGCTGTTCATAAAATACATGGTGCAAATTTTTGTCATTTATTATTTACATTTGAAGTGCCACAGTTCATTTTTTGCATGAGGTATTCACATAGGACTAAGCATGCCATAGATTTTATGACTTAGTATTTGGAGGTGTATCAGATTTATGAAGCAGCTTTTGAATTTTAGCAGTTTATTTATTTTCAGGAAAGTAAAGCAGTATGCACTACCTTATATGTTTTACTGTTTATTGCATAAATTTATATATTACACAAACTATATTTTAAAAGGAATATGATTTAATACCTATTGATATCAACTTATTTTAATTTTTTTTCCTAGTCTGTGAAAAATCTACAAGGCATTTTAAACAAGGTAAAATAGCTAAGCCTAGTGTCCAACAGGAAATTGAATGGCGTAATAAGCCAGCATGTTTAAATCTGTCTTGCTTCAGAGGGGTGGAAGGATCTGAGTAATTGCATTTCCACTCTCTCCACTTCTCTACTGCCACCAGCCCCCACACCCCCCACTACTGATAATCGTTTCAGCAGAGGAAGAATTCAAGCTTCCTCTATTCAACAAAGACTTCCCTGGAAAAAAATAATCTGAACTGACTGCAATTTTAGTCCTTAGTCTGCTGCATTTATCTATCCCAGCGAGGTCGCTGATGTCAAGTGCATGCTCTTCAATTCTTACAATTTTTCTGTTCATGACATTCATTCGCATGCGTGCCTAAACCACACAACTGGAAGTAGCCATTGTGTGAACAATTAAATATATACATCACTTAAGTAGTTTTTTTAAGGAAAGTAACCGTGCTGTTCTGAACAAATGCACCTATCATTATCTATTATTTTGCAGCAGAAAAGCTTCAATTCTGCACAATTTTTCATTAAAAGCTCACTCCCTCCTTGAGATTTTTACATGAACTTGTTAGAATACTACATGACCAAAGCCTGCCTTCCAAGTTTGTGATAGGAGTAGCATTTTTGTCTTTTCATTTTCCAGCTATGTCTAACACAAAAGACAATTTTATAGCTGTACACAACTGCAGCATCCCTTTGACAATGGTCGAACTGTGAATTTTGAGTCAATTTTGTACATCTAAAATCAAATCAAATGGAAGAGTTCACACATAAGGGATCGTAACCAAATGGGTGGCTGTAATAAAATCCAAACAATTTGTCAAATTGTCTTGCAGAAAAAGTGAACCTGGATGAAGTAATTGCATTAAATTAATGGGAGTGATATTTATTTTGCTATAGATTTTTAAATAGAACAGAAATGCTACAAATTGAACAGTTTTGAGAAAAATTCCGATGTCAGAAGCAAAATATGAGCTTTGTCTCATAGAACAATTGCAGTTGAATGAAATTATTCCTGGAAATTAGCTTTTTCCAACCTTTGTCTGATCCAAAATAGCTGCTCAGCAAAGAAACAATCCCCGAATGCTGCATACCTGAAGTATCATTCTGACTTTGTGCAGAACAAAAACATAAATGAAGACAAATAGGTGGACATTGAAAATTAGATACATTTCTTTGTCAATTCATTTTGTTGGTAACCATTACATGACAAACATTAAAAGAAAGCTCTGCTACTAGAAATGAATGCTGCGACATCTTGTTATTTTATAACTCATCGTCACCTCCAGAAAAACACTGATGATTTCAAAACTGAAATTCAATGATTCTCAGTTGGACTGTTTCTCTGAAGCCAAAGTCCCATCCCAAAGAAACATGAAATAAAATTGACAGAATCACCTTAGGTGCTTATAAAGACATTTCGTTAGAGATGATGTACTCATGTCAATTTTGGTCCTGTACTTCCTCCTAAATGGATTCAAGATTATCTTCATTTTTATGTAATGAACAATAAACACCAAATAATCATTTTCATTTTGCAATAATTATTCAGAGCACAAAATAATTGAACGAGACAGAATTTCATGAAATGCCACTTTCTAGTGGTAAAGTAAAAGGTGTTTAAATATCTGACTTTTGTAACATAGGATCTAAGACATGCAGATATTAGGACGTTTGATTGTTCTAGTAGATAAAAGATGGAATTTTATTTTCACGCAATCAAGGGAAATTGCAGGGTGTCTGTAAAACATGTTTAACTGTTGCTTCAACAACCCAATCCTCTGTGTCCCTTTTTAAACAGAGGCAAGTATTTTGTGCCACCTGTGATAAGAATTTATTTCTTTCAATTAGGCACACTTGTCCCCAGTCCCAGTTCATCAGCTCAGTGCAGCAAAGTCAATGAAAGTGTCTGTAATGAAGTAATCAGATGCAGCCTGGCTTCCTACCTTACACTGGCCACCACAGTAATAACACTTTGCACATAACTGAAAAAATTGCAATGCTCATTATGCCAGACAACATGGTAAAACAACTCAAGGAGCAGTATTAAACAGTAAACCAGGAAGAAATCAAGGCAGCATCAACAAAGAAAAACCTTATTGTGAAAGGAAGGGAAAGCGTTTAAAATGAAGTGTAAGCAATATGAAGAGCGACAGATGTGGGTGAAAATATTTCTGTTTGGAACATTAGGGTCAGAACTTCCACCGTGATATGAGAGAAACAGAGGTAGGTGAGGGACACGTAAATTCACATTGGATATGTTTTGTTGATGCTTTCGCTTCCTGAAGCCAGAATTGGGGCAAAACGGCTACTTGAAATAGCAGTAAACCAATTAAGGGAAGGTTAAAGACAATTGTCAGGCATCCACTATCTCCCATACCTGCAATGTCAGGTTGCAACTCCTTTTATACATGGGGGTCTCCTTCACAAGCTTCTCATGCTGGCTGGGGTCTCTGACCAATAATTGGGAATTCATGAAAAGTCCCTGCTCGGCAACGGTTTTCAACACACCGTCATTCAAACCGTGATGACACTGTCCTGACTCAAAACCTGCCACAGGTTTTAAACAGATAGTTTTCAACAGATAGTGATTGTGACGGGGTCAGTGAGGTGAACATTACAGAGTATGAGTTCCCTGAATGAGGTTGTTAACCAAGTCCAATCAGGGAACCCTGGCTGACAGATAAAAAGAGGAAGGTCGGGGATTGGAGTGCATTATTTCTCCCTCCAACTCTATTTTGATTTAGTCCCTACCCTCCCCTTCACTGTTTTGATCACACAGCACTGCCCTTTGATGTGAAGGGCAGTGTTTGTCACTGGCCACCCGGGTGTTTTCCTATCTTCCTGAAAAAGAAAAAAAGAGAAAAAAGAAAAAAAAAGAAAAAAAAAGAGGAAGGTCGGGGAGTGGAATGCATTATTCCTCCCTCCAACTCTCTTTTGATTTAGTCCCTACCCTCCCCTTCACTGTTTTGATCACACAGCACTGCCCTTTGATGTGAAGGGCAGTGTTTGTCACTGGCCACCCGGGTGTTTTCCTATCTTCCTGGTGGTGGAAATTGAATAAAGATTCATGCACTTTGTGTCTTTCACTGTGTCTCACACCTGCATACACACCCCATGGGTGAAAAAGAAAGAAGAACAAAAAAGAGGAAGGTCGGGGAGTGGAGTGCATTATTTCTCCCTCCAACTCGATTTTGATTTAGTCCCTACCCTCCCCTTCACTGTTTTGATCACACAGCATTGCCCTTCGATGTGAAGGGCAGTGTTTGTCACTGGCCACTCGGGTGTTTTCCTATCTTCCTGGTGATGGAAATTGAATAAATATTCGTGCACTTTGTGTCTTTCACTGTGTCTCACACCTGCACACACACACCATGGGTGCGGGGGGAAAAAATAAGCACTACCGCACTTAGGTGGTAGTGTGGGGGTTAAAAAAAAAGTAAAAATAAACCAGAGCTACACAGCATTGCCCTTAAAAAAAAGAAAAAAAAGAAAAAAAAAGAAAAAACAAAAAAGAGGAAGGTCAGAAATCCTGTTCACTCTGAGAGCTGGCTCTGAGGGAACTGAATCAGTGCCAAGCACTTTCCATCTGTAAATAAAGGGTGATTTGGTGACGCGGGTTACTGGCATCTGTGAAGTTATTTAAGGCAGAAAATGTTTTGGAGTAATAGTTGTTTTAACAAAGATAATCACACATGATTTTTCTATTGAATACACTGAAAATTAGGATGGGAACTGGATTTTCGTGCCATTAGTTCCTACTTTAATTCCATTTGTGTGACAGACCCATGAGATAAAAAAATGAAATGGCACTTCTGACTACTTTCTCAGCTCCAGCCCCACACCAGGTCCTAGCTCCCAGCCCTGCCGTGTTTTCACCATCCCTCCACAACTACCCCTCTCTGAGGATGAAAGATCAGTCCACGGCAGAGGCCTCACCTTCATTCCCCTACGCTCTCGGATTAACGAGTTCAACACGCGGCGAGACATCGAACAATTCTTCCGCCGCCTTCGCCTCCGCGCCTACTTCTTCAGCCAGGATTCTCGCCCACCCTCTGACGACCCCTTCTCCTATCTCCAACATACCCCATCCACCTGGACACCCCGTGCTGGCCTCTTACCTGCCCTTGATGTCTTCATAGCCAACTGCCGTCGCGACATTAACCGCCTCAACCTCTCCATCCTTCTCACCCACTCCAACCTCTCACCCTCGGAACGTGCAGCCCTCCACTCCCTCCGTTCCAACCCCAACCTCACTATCAAACCAGCAGACAAGGGAGGCGCGGTAGTAGTTTGGCGCACTGACCTTTACACCGCTGAGGCTAAATGCCAGCTCGTGGACACCTCCTTCTACTGCCCCCTTGACCATGACCCCACCTCCCACCACCAAACCATCATCTCCCAGACCGTCCATAACCTCATCACCTCGGGGGATCTCCCATCCACCGCCTCCAACCTCATAGTCCAACAATCCCGCACCGCCCGTTTCTACCTCTTGCCCAAAATCCACAAACCTGACTGCCCTGGCCGACCCATTGACTCAGCCTGCTCCTGCCCCACCGAACTCATCTCTGTATACTTCGACACAGTCCTGCCAACCTTAGTCCAAGAACTCCCCACCTACGTTCTGGACACCACCCACGCTCTCCACCTCCTCCATGATTTTCGCTTCCCCGGTCCACAACGCCTTATCTTCACCATGGACATCCAGTCTCTGTACACCTCCATCCCCCATCACGAAGGACTCAAAGCCCTCCACTTCTTCCTTTCCCGCCATACCAACCAGTACCCTTCCACTGACACCTTCCTTCGACTGACTGAACTAGTCCTCACTCTGAACAACTTCTCTTTCCAATCTTCCCACTTCCTCCAAACCAAAGGAGTAGCCATGGGCACCCGCATGGGCCCCAGCTATGCCTGCCTCTTCGTAGGATATGTGGAACAGTCCATCTTCCACAGCTACACTGGCACCACCCCCCCACCTTTTCCTCCACTACATCGATGACTGTATCGGCGCTGCCTCGTGCTCCCATGAGGAGGTTGAACAGTTCATCCACTTTACCAACACCTTCCACCCCGACCTCAAATTTACCTCGCCCGACTCAGACTCCTCCCTCCCCTTCCTAGACCTCTCCATTTCTATCTCGGGTGACCGAATCAACACGTACATTTACAATAAACCGACCGACTCCCACAGCTACCTAGACTACACCTCCTCCCACCCTGCCCTCTGTAAAAACGCCATCCCATATTCCCAATTCCTTCGTCTCCGCCGCATCTGCTTCCAGGAGGACCAGTTCCAATACCGAACCCAGATGGCCTCCTTCTTCAAAGACTGCAATTTCCCCCCAGACGTGATCAATGACACTCTCCACCGCATCTCCTCCACTTCCCGCTCCTCCGCCCTTGAGCCCCACCCCTCCAACCGCCACCAGGACAGAACCCCACTGGTCCTCACCTACCACCCCACCAACCTCCATATACATCGTATCATCCGTCATCATTTCCGCCACCTCCAAACGGACCTCACCACCAGGGTTATATTTTCCTCCCCTCCCCTATCAGTGTTCCGAAAAGACCACTCCCTCCGTGACTCCCTCGTCAGGTCCACACCCCCCACCAACCCAACCTCCACTCCCGGCACCTTCCCCTGCAACCGCAAGAAATGCAAAACTTGCGCCCACACCTCCCCCCTTACTTCCCTCCAAGGCCCCAAGTGATCCTTCCATATCCACCACAAATTCACCTGCACCTCCACACACATCATTTACTGCATCCGCTGCACCCGATGTGGCCTCCTCTATATTGGGGAGACAGGCCGCCTACTTGCGGAACGTTTCAGAGAACACCTCTGGGACACCCGGACCAACCAACCCAACCACCTCGTGGCTCAACACTTCAACTCCCCCTCCCACTCCACCAAGGACATGCAGGTCCTTGGACTCCTCCATCGCCAGACCATAGCAACACGACGGTTGGAGGGAGAGCGCCTCATCTTCCGCCTAGGAACCCTCCAACCACAAGGGATGAACTCAGACTTCTCCAGTTTCCTCATTTCCCCTCCCCCCACCTTGTCTCAGTCAAATCCCTCGAACTCAGCACCACCTTCCGAACCTGCAATCTTCTTCCTGACGTCTCTGCCCCACCCCCACTCCGGCCTATCACCCTCACCTTAACCCCCTTCCAACTATCGCATTTCCAACGCCCCTCCCCCAAGTCCCTCCTCCCTACCTTTTATCTTAGCCTGCTTGGCACACCCTCCTCATTCCTGAAGATGGGCTTATGCCCAAAACGTCGATTCTCCTGCTCCATGGATGCTGCCTGACCTGCTGCGCTTTTCCAGCAACACATTTTCAGCTCTGATCTCCAGCATCTGCAGTCCTCACTTTCTCCTACTTTCATAATCAATCTCAATTTCAAAACCATGTAGCAACCTGATGATAAACACTATCAGTTATTCAGAGGGAATTATTAAACAGTTAGATTACTGCCTAGCCAATGTGTGGCAAAATGCAGACTTTTCTATTCAGGGACAAAAGTGAAATATTTTATATCTCTTCAAGGACTATCATGGTGGACATTCTATCCTACCATAATATGATTTTAGCAACACATCAGTGTAAAATGTATATGAAAGAAAATTATGGCTGAACCATTGATACTTTGAGGTTTGACAAAGCCTTTTCACCTTTTAGCTTCCTACCTTTGTCGGTTTAAAACTTAAGGTGCCGAAAATACCCTGTAAGTTGTCCCACACACCAGGAATCCAATGTGTTGTTTCTTTAGCAGCATTTAAAACACAGGTAAGCTGAGCTCCATGTAAGTCAAAGGATAGATTCCAGAATTCCACTTTCTTCAAATTTAAAGGGATTTCAAAGCATTTCTATAATTATTGTTATTCATTAATTCAGGGGTATGGCTTTTGCTGGCTGGGCCAGCATTTAATGGCCATCCGAAGTGGAGAAAGTAGTGATGAGCTGCCTTCTTGAACCGCTGCAATTCATTTGACGTACACACACTCATCGTGCTGTCAGGGAGGGGGTTTCCGGATTTTGACCCAGTGTTACTCTGGAATTGGCAATATAGTTCCAAGTCAGGATGGTGAGTGAATAGGAGAAGGATTTGCAGGTGGTGGCGTTCCCATGTATTTGCCCTTGTCCATCTAGATGGCCGTGGGGTTGGAAAATGTTTAAAAAGCCTTGGTGAATTTCTGTAGTGCATCATGTACATGGAACATACTGCTGCTACAGTGCATCAATGCTAGAGATTGTGGATGTGGTGCCAATCAAATAGCTGCTTTGTTCTGGAGCATGTCAAGCTTTGAATGTTGTTGGAGCTAAACTCATTCAGGCAAGTGGGTTGTATTCTACTACACTTTTAACTTGTGCCTTGTAGATGGTGGACAGACTTTGGGAAGTTAGGAAATAAGATGATTGCTGCAGGATTCCTAGTCTCTGACATGTTCTTGTAGGTACAGTTCAGTTTCTATTCAATGACATCCTTGAAGATGATGATGCAGATGTCATTCTTAAACTTTAGCAGTCTGATTCTTTGAAAGAAGAACTCAGATACTGGAAAACAGTCTGGTCCTGAAGGTAAAATATTACCTGACAGTTGTGCCAGTTATTAGGCCTCTTATATTTATTCATGGCCTAATGCTGCATGTTTTGCTGCTAGTTTTGACTCCTGCACTTTTGTTGCAAAGAGATCCACAGCCAGTTGTATTGTGGAGCACAAGATGTTTTGCCATTCAGATTAGTTAGTGACCTGAAGTGTCAGCGACTTGCACCATTCACAGTGCTTTGAAAGTTGATGGAAGCGTTGGATAATAGTCCCCTTAGCTTTTAAAACCTCATCAATATCTTTGTTTCTGTTTGTTTACGCAGCTCTATTTTTTTGAAAGACACGAACAACTCTTGGTTTGGGATTCCCTCTTTTTCAAAACAAATCAAATTCTGAACTTCTCGAACTACTATCAGACTCAAGGAGCCACCCGAATATTGGGATGGGAAACAACAGATTTTGACATTTCAGCAAGCCAGTCAAAAATAATCTCAACTTTAAAAAAACAATTGCAAAGTACATAAATGTAACAAACGCACTTGTCTCAGCCTTGATTAGGTTACTGGCATTCCTACCCTTTAATTAAAAGGTTATGGGTTCTATTTCATCATCAGAACTTGAACACATCATTGAGACTGATAGCTAGTGAGTATTGCAGCCTTGGACGTACCATCCTTTCGGTTATAAACTAGTGTGTTTGTTCAGGTGACATAAAATAAAATCAAAGGAATCCTTCCAAGGTGAGCAGAGAGTTCTGAGTGCCTTGATCAACATTTTTCATCCAAGGAGCAGACTTGATGAGCAAAAGGCCCACTTCTACTCCTGTGTCTTATGAAATAGATTTAAGCCGTCCATTGTGTTTTGTGCAACTTTGTTGAGCTGAAAATTACTTGCATTTTGGTCTGTAGTACAGCAATTGTGCTTTAAAGGTGCTATGTAAATGCTATGTCTGATTTTACCTTTAAATGAAGTTATATTTCCAAAAATCGTCACGTGTCAAAGTATGCCAAATATTATCAATGCTAAAATATTAACTTTTGTAGCAAGCCTATTTGGATATATTTTGTATTAACTTGTTCAGAGATGTTATTACACACCTCCAAAGCAATTGGGACTTGAACCCAGGCTTCCAGGTCCAGATGTAGGGATGCTACCATTGTGCCACAAGTGCTCCAGCATGCCCCTTTGGACTTTACATGAATCAATCATCTTCAGTTTCTTCATCTATGACCTTCCTTCCATCATAAGGTCAGATGTGGAGATGTTTGTGGGTGGTAGCACAATGTTCAGAATCATTTGTGACTCCTCAGATACCATGCATAGAACTGGAGAGCATTCAGGTTTGGGAGGATAAGTGACAAGTTAAAATTGAACCACACAAATGGGGGGCAATGATCATCTTCAACAAGACAGAATGTAATCATCACTCCACGACATTCAATGGCATTGCTAATGCCAAAGCCCCCACTATCAACAGCATTGACCAGAAACTGAACTGGACCAGCCAGATAAACTCTGTGGCTACAAGAGCCAATAATGAACTTGGAGTTCTGTGGTGAAGAATGCAACATCTGCCTCCAGTGCCTGTCCACAGCTAAAAAGAACAAGCTTGGAGAATGATGGAAGACTCTCCAATTGTCTGGATGAGTGCAGCTCTAACAATATTCAAGAACCTTGATGCCTGACAACAAAGATGCCTGCTTGACTGATACCTAATCTACCACCTTAAGCATTCAGTCCGTTCACCACTGATGCACCGTGGCAGCAGCGCGTACCATTTACAAGATGCACTGCTGTGACACACAAAAGCTCCTTTGACTGCACATTCTAAACCAGCAATGTCTAGCATCCAGAAGGACTAGGGCAACAGATGCAAGGGGGCACCACGACCTACAAGTTCTCCTCCAAGCCATGCATCATCCTGACTGAGTTCTATATTGCCACTGTTGCTGAGTCAAAATCCTGGAACACGCTTCCTAAAAGCACTGTAGGTGCTTTACTACACTCCAAAGACTACAATGGATCAAGAAGACCACTCACTGGTACCAAGTCGAGAGCAATTAAGGATGGGCAATAAATGCTGGCCCTGCCTGCAGCACCCAGATCCCATGAATAATTAGGGAAAAAAAACAGAATGAATCATCACTGTTACTGAACTAGTGTTTTTAGTTTGTTGCCATAACCTTGGTTGGAGACTGCCAGAGTAACTTGGAGAAATGGAGTGAATGGCTAGAATTGGCCATCTATGTTATATTTCTGTGGGTTCTACAGATCACATGACTGGAAATTGTGAGTTATCCTACCGGTTTATTATTTTGCAAAATGCTCACATTAACACACTGTGACTGAAGAGATCTATTTGTTAATCCCACAGCTATCCATTCAGAAAACACTGCCATTGCTCATGCACTTAAAAAAAAATTAGGTCAAGAATCTTGTCATGAGCAACAGGGTGGAATAAGTAATGGATCAAGCAAACTGTACTGGTGCACATAGTTTCCAGCATAGAAAACCATCAAAAATTATTTTGTCAATACTGAAGAATGGATGTTCTAGACGGACCTTAACTGAAATGAACACAGATAGACAGGTTTCTAACCAATAATGGAATCAAGGTTTATGTGGTAAAGGCAGGAAAGTGGATTTGATAATTATCAGATCAGTCTGTCCTCACCGAATGGTGAAGAAGACTTAATGGGCTGATCCTACATCTTATGGTCTAACATTGAGTTGAGTTAGGGCATTGGAGAACAAGTGTGTTTGAAATCAAAGGACTTAACAAGAATTAGGTGGAATATTTGCTAATGATTGCTGTTTAGTGACACCTGTTGATGAGTGGTCATGAC
Source organism: Chiloscyllium plagiosum (assembly GCF_037043375.1). Taxonomy (NCBI): domain Eukaryota; kingdom Metazoa; phylum Chordata; class Chondrichthyes; order Orectolobiformes; family Hemiscylliidae; genus Chiloscyllium; species Chiloscyllium plagiosum. Next base: position 28,139,849 of record NW_028270155.1, on the reverse strand, counting down.
TGAACATTGATAATCTGAACTGGACTTGAATGTGATGCACTACTATATCTTTGATTGGATATATCTATTAACAATACTTAGTGAGATAGGAATACTGGATTCAATGCTGCTGAGCCAAATAGAATACTCATTTTATAAACGGATATAGACATTTTGGAGATGATAAAATTCTGAATAACATCTGCTGAATTACGTGAAACTAAACATTGTGTCCAGTTTAAGGAAAGTTCCTTTCATTTGTATAAATTCCACAAGTCAGAATCATTATGAATACCTTGCTCACACGTTTTCACATTTCAATCCAAGTTTAAAGTTGACACGTCAATTTTCCATTGCACTACAAAGAAAACCTCCCTCTGCAGATTCTGAGCAACAATGGTACTTAACTGCTCTGAGTCATTAACCTTTAGTGCAGTGTGGTGTAATGTGATGTACTACACTGAAGTCTACTGAAGGGGCCTATTGATCCAGCTGGTCTTTTCCACATAGTTTGTGCCTTCAAAGTTGTTTATGATCAATATGCAAATTACTCGCTGCATTGATCCAATATTAATTTTCAATTAGGAAATCCACAGGGGTCTTGAGGGTCAATATCTAACAATTCAAAGAAAAATCTTGAGCAGGTGTAGGCATCGACATTCTCTGCCACTGAACAGCTTACTTATTTCACATTTATTCTCTCATTTCCTTTTTATTCTGTCATACACACCTCACACATAAGGGGCTTTATTTCCCTACACAGACACCATTAATACTGTTGGAAAATCTTGCAGCACTATGCAGAGCTGTGAGTCCCACAGATGTTCTGGAATTATTGGTGAACAAAGAGCAATACTATCAAAATTAAACACTTTGGCCAACAATCTGAAAAGCTTTGGCATTAAACGCCTACCATGGTACTCTGAGATCCCTAAGCAACTTTCAGTGTTAACTAGTACATTTCTACCAAGCCTAATTGGTTTATGGATAACATTAATTACCATGTTGCTCATTAATGGATGAAATCTTTATTGGCTCCATTGATCAGTGTGACTTGTTACCCAGCTTCCTAACCAATGGTGGATATAACAAGATCATTTATTGGCATATCAATTAATGTAATCAATTTCTGGCCAGCAGATGCCATTCGCTATAAGGCTTGTTTAAACATACAAGACAAAAGGTGAAGGGATACTGGTTTCAAATTCTGTTCTATCCACACACGCGTACACTTTTTAACTCATATCCACGGTTTCAAATTTTGACTTTTACAAATTAGACTGCACAGTCTAAATGTTTTATGTATCCAAAATAAATTTCAAACTATTCCATGTGAAGTGAAATAGCAAAATAGCTTTTTATGATGCAGGCACAATAGTTAGTTTTATTTAGAAACAGCGATGTTTGAAGAATTTGGATGCAACCGCTTAAAAAATGTTGGTGTGCAGAAGAAGAAGCAGAAAGCAGACATTACATAAGCTAACGGAAAGGATGAATGCGTTAAAACACATCAAATATAAGCATTGTCATATAAGTTACAAATATTGACTGCACTGGAGGGGGTAGTAGCAGTAAATTATTGATTCAATGATCACACCTATAGCCTGAGGGATAGGAAGTTAGTCTTACAGTCAATGTTAGTTTAATTATTGTTGGAAGTGTATTTAAAAAGTGATAAAACATTTCCACTTGCTACGCACAACCTGCATGTTGTGATATCAGTGGGCACCAATCTTCGTTCAATCATTTGTCAATGGCTTTTACTGACAACCCATGTCCTCACACATTAATTAGTGGGTAACAATGAAAAGCATTACAGGTGTAGGACAGTCACACACCAATGGTGAGAGTACCATAGGGTAGGGAATTACTACATTCTTATTAATATACTTATTGCCACAATGATGTTTGTTATTTAACTGCATATAGTCCAGGTATCAGTTTGCACGTTTAACACCATCTAACCCATTTACACTATATGCCTATTTAAACATGACAAGTTTAACACAAAATGACCTATCCAAAAATGTAGTAACATGTTGCAATGTGACTGTTGAAATCTGATAATTTAGAAAAACAGAATATGTTAAAAGTATATAGCAGCTCAGACAACATCTGTGGAGAGAGAAACAAGAGTTAATGGCAGAATTCTCCCAGCCTGAATAATGTGGGTGATGGCCAGTTGGTAACATTTGGCAAGATTGGAATAATGAGATTTTAAATGTTGAGGAAAAAATGTTCGATTTTCCACTCAAGGTTTTAACGGCAAGACAGTACTCTCATTAAAGAGCAGCTAGAGTCTCTTGGAATGCATTAACATCATGTGATTATTTAACCCCGCCTCATTTATATGCAGTTTGCTACTTTACAGTGGTCATTGGTATTGGAACTGAAACACTTCAATATTGGAGTACACCTTACTTTGCAGTACTGCTGCCATGCCAGGAACCCATTTCATGCATTGGACCAGGGTGCTTCACAGAGCTGTTTGCTTCTTTCCTTCGTGCTCACTCATTTTGCGCATACTTGGATGCTCACCAGGATCTCTATTTTGCCTTACTGCGCACTGCTACTTCATTCAGAACTTACATCTTCACAGTATTTGTGCCTTGCCTTTTAGTACAGACACAAAACTAGTCAGCCTGTCATGTTTGCCAGCAATGATCAGTCAATGGAGTAGATATGTTGCTGTATGGCACCATGCCACATCCAAGTCACGCATGCACAATGTGCCAGCAGTATATGTACATAGTAACCACAGCATGTGTTCCAACAATGACCATGTGTCAAAGTCTAAAGGGAATATTCCTTGGTCAAGTCAATGGGGACTGCAATTAGTCAGGGATAGTTGCACAGTGTGTTTGTGTGTGTGCATGTATGTATATACACATGTGTGCGTTCGTATGCGTGTGATATGTTTGCCTGGACCAAGAAGCTGAGCCTGTCAATCAATTTGTGAATTATGCTATTGACTTCCATTGTGACACAATTCTGGATGCATTCTGTATTCTCATGCATTGATCAAATGTCTTGACTAAAGATTCTGGCCAAAAACAAACTTGACCAGATCATTCAACATTACAAATTAATCCTAATTATGGCTGTCAATCACAAGTAATGTCAGGTCAGCTGTAAGTATTCACCTTCACAATTCACCTTCCAAGGTTCCATAGCCTCTCCAAGGTTCTGGTCCTGCTCACTTCACATTTTGGTCTTCACAATGTTCATACCATTATCCTGTATGCAATGCCATGTTTCTTTGGTAATGTAGGGATTGCAGTGCTGGTGGTGGTGGTGGTGTGGGGAGGGAGTGTTCTCATTATTGCTACCACATGGAGACACTTCTACTGAATACGTGCTAAATAGTTCTTGCAGCATATATCTAGATCAGATCAACAATATGCAAGCTCCGTGTGGAGACATCCAACAGGCCTCCTTACATCAAAACTTTGTGGATGCCATTCAAATATTATTTGTGTGTGCTAGGAGTGCTGAACAATCATATTACTGATAGACTGTTTTGTGTCTTACTTCGGTCATATGGACTCACTGGAACCGTCCTCAAGGGATCCAGGCACAGAGGCTTCTGTCATTTTTATTGATGCTACACTAATGGTTCTCACAGGAATAGACAAGGAACACATGCAACTGGAAGCCTAGGATCAACATCTGCATCCAGTGGATGTGGTACAGCCTCAATCAAAGGAACCCTTATGATGTAGGAAACACAGAGTTGCTCATCTTCCAGGGAATGTTGTGCAGATGAGAGTGGGTCATAGGTACTACATTCTGTTCAGAGGTGGCGCTCAGATTGCCATGTCATGACGTCCACCTTGCACGCAATGCAACAACTTCTTCCACTGGAATCAACGATGGCCGCAAGATTTCTCATCCACATTAGGTTCCATGCAGGTCATGTTGAGGAATTCATTGCAGTACAATACAGACAGAGGATTCTGCTGAAGATCATAAGATCATAAGGTGTAGGGGAAAGAAGTAAGCCATTTGGCTCATCAATCTGTTCCACCATTCAATGAGATTATGACTGATATGATAATCCTCAAATTCACTTTCCTGCCTTATCTCAATAACCCTTGATTCATTTACTACTTAAAATCTGCCCATCTCAGCCTTCATTATACTTAATGATCCAATCTCAACAAGTTCCTGTGGTAAAGAATTCCACAGATTTACTGCCCTCTGAAAGAAAATAATTCCTCCTCATCCCAGTCTTATACAGGAGACCCTATAACTCTGAGATGATCCCAGAAAGGAAAACAACTTCTATGCATCTACCCTGACAAGGATCCTGAGAATCCTTTGTGTTTTCAATAAGGTTACATTTCATTTTTTTCAATTCCAATGAATACAAGTGCACCTACTCAACTGTTCCTCATAAGATATACATTCACAGCGCTTGTAATAGGGGAAGCAGCATGGAACTTGCCAATAAATCTTCCTTGTTACTGCGGTATGGAGATCTTAGCATCCTGGCCACATTCCTCCCCTATTAAGGAAAGGATTTACTCCTCAGAGGGAGTCAGGCAACAAATATTGGGCGTGTTACTACTGCTTTGGCTCTTTCTGCCATGTTGTTTGTTGTGTGCTCCTAGAATGAGGCAAATAGAGTGATTGAATGAAGTGAAAGTGGCTGGCACAGGTGTTCGTGCTGCTGCATGTGGGCGAGACGTGGTGAAGTATACCATGTCAGTTAGTATGAACTGCAAAGAGCATGTGGGTTAGCAGTTTGGGTAGTTCAGAGTGACTGGGGGATGATGCTTCATACAATTGTGGGAGTATAGACCACACGCCTTGGTGGTTGCAGGAGAGGAGCTATAGATTGGGATAAGGTTGCCGAGAGAAGATGGTGACCCTGTAGAGCTCTAAAGGCCAGTAACATTCTTCCTGCGTTGCTGGGTCTTCCTCGGCACTGATTCAGGTGGCTTAGCCAAGTAGTAAAGATCTATGGGCACTGAATGCCCACATTAAACTAACATCAGATGTGACTCGATAGAGTTCAGGAAACATGTGCCCTCCTGACATTATTAAGGCAGAGTATAGTTTTTCAACTATTAACTGTGCTGAATATACTGTTATTATCATATAGAAAATGAAGCTTGTGTACGTGACTGTGGCATACACGTTCACTTTACCAGAACTAGTTTTCCCTGTCTACTGAAGCTACTGGGCTGGAGTCACTGCCACAATGGGAACATTGAATATTTCATAATGTAGTCTCAATGAGTCAAACATTAAACATGTGGAACAACATTAGAAAAGTGACTTGGCTTTTGCTTGAACACTACCATTATCAAAGAAGATTCCTGGAATCCAGAATATTAGAAACACCTAGCACAGATGCTACTTTCTTTGTACTATTTATAACTTGGATACTGAAATGACTTATAAACAAATGGGGTGGCATGGCGATCATGGTTAACATTAATGCCTCATGGTGCCAGGGACCTGGCTTCGATTCCACCCTCAGGCAACTTTTCCAACTTTCCCTGATTGGATGTGCTTAGTTGCCCATAGTGTCTAAGGATGTGAAGACTATGGATTAGCCTTGGGAAATGTGGGGTTATCGGGGAGGGGGATGGGTCTGGGTGGGGTGTTCTTTGGAGGGTTGGTGTAAACTGGATGGACCAAAGAGCATGCTTCCATGCTGTAGGGGTTCTATGATTCTAAATGAAAATGAAACCAATTGTGCCCTTCTGCTGTCCATAAACAAATCCCCTCAGACCAATTCTTAACAATCAGTGGGACCTTTTTAAGATTTGTGCCCAACAGAGTTTACTTTTCTCAACATATCTTTAAAAAGTATCCACAATTGCAGCAGGTTTTTATATATGCACCGACATTCACCATTAGCTGAATACATTATATAATCTTCCAATTTAGTGGCACTGACCATGGCAGCTTGTAAGAAACACATTTTTTAAAGTATTATATTAAATGCCTGTTTATATACCTTCAGAAAGTTCAGAATTACTATTAACAACTGCAATATTACAAACTGTTATGAAGGAATCAGAAAGAAGCTCTGACAATGTTTGTTTGGGAGACTGAACATTTCAAAAGGCTGTCGCTTCTCATGTGTAACACCAACTTCCTTAAGCTTCGACAACACGGAGGCATATCACTAATAGCTAAGGACAACCAACTGCTGACATATGACCCCACACGTGCCTGACAAGTGGCACAATCCCAAAGAAGGCGAGGTAACTGTAGTGGAAACAAAATCATCCTTTTCTGCTCTTCTGCCTCTCTTGCTGTTGGATACATAGCATCAATAACCTAATGCAGTGATTATATTCCATTTCAATCCAAACATTCAACCGCAAAATTGCTGATTTACACACAGGTTCCAACATATCTTTAAATGGCCACTTGACGTAAGTTGATGTTACAATGTAGTTTTACACAACAGTTGTACTCTTTAAAATAATAGTGGATTACAAATGCATACAATATCAAGCCTCTTTTGCTAACATATACACTTACCCAAGAGTAACTGTTTTATTTTCCTTAGTAATCTTGGAGACATGAATTAGGGATTGCAACATTAGGATACTCTGGTTTGTAGGAATTCTAATGTTAGAATGTCTGTGGTTCTTAACTACTCTATGATGACCCATGCCTAAGTACTATCATGGTGCGATGCATTCCTGAAGTTTAAAACTGAAATGCTAGCATTTAAGGATTAAGATGTTTGGGGTTGGTATATCAATGCTGAATGAATTATCATTCACTCTGATATTTCAGTAATTGTTCAAATACAATATCACATTTAAAAATGACAGTACCTATGAGGGGAACAGAGATAAAATCTTTTAGCATGAGCTTGTTCAAGCAATTTCTGTATTGTGCACTTGTGGTAAGCCACGCTAGTATCCGGAGGTAAGGGTAAATTAAATTAAGGAGAAAAAACTCCTAGGAATTAAAACGCTGAAAGATGTAAATGGAGACAAAGATGCAATTACATTTATCTGAGTGCTACCTTTGAATGGATACAGAAAACCTTTAAAATATTTAACCTTGTGTTGAAGGTATGATATAATTGTGCATAAAATGTAACAAGCCAATCACAATGATTGTCTGTGCACTTGAGATATTGTGTTTGAATAATTTCTGATGGGAACTGTGCTAAAGGGCTGCAATCCCCACGTGCGAAAAACTGAATGCTGGAATTATCAAAACTCAACATCTTGCAAATTAAATGCTTAAAAGTTAAAGGACCATGTTTGGTAAGTTTAACAACTGCCTTTGATTCCTAAAACCACCTTTTTATTGAAGCAGTAAAAATCTATGTTTTATATCTTAGATTAAGAGAATTAGCTGGGTTGATTTAAATTTACTATGCAAGCAAAACCATCTTGCCATTTTGACTGATGGAACAGTATGAGGCTACATAACAAATTACTTAAAACAAATTCTATATAATTAGAAAGCTAGCATTGATCAGCAACATTGTCTGCAAGATTGTTTATGGCAGCTCAGTATGAAGGTGAATTTAATAATTCAAAGAATCTTGCATGCTCCTGTTACCTTGCCCAAGTGGCTGGTTTTTATGTTTGAGCATGACAATGAGTATCAACAGACTATTTGACAGTGGAAGGCTTCACAGTAAAGGTCAATCTTTTCTTCAGTGACATGCACTTTCCATTACATGACATAGCAATCGTTATTGTCAACTGTGATGGACTTTTCTTTAATTTGGCAGAGGCCCCGAAGTATTGGATTGACCATCGCTGCAGCTGAAAAGCTAACCAATGCAGCACAAAGTCAGGAACAAAACTAAAGCATTCTGTTGGACCTATGTGAAGTTTGCCAGAGCAGGGATGTTGTCGCTGTGATTGATGCTATGTCATCATTTTCCACAGTATCAGTGACCAATGTAGCCGATCAAGTTGGCAATGTTTTAAAAGTAATAGAATCAGATGGCTCTTGCTGCAGTCAGTTTTATTTACGAGAATTTCAATGATATCTGGATTATAACAATTGCAAGCTGAACATATGAACAGTCATTTTAATGTCATCAGAAGAAACCTTCAATATATAGGCATTTATTTGAAGAATGCCCCATTTTTGAGAAGTGAGGACGGTTGGATAGTTCTGTGCTTTGTCACAGCAAAGGTGACCATAGGAGTACAAAATATAATTACAGAGGACATGTGGAGATTTGCGTGTGTGTCTCTGTATCTGTATGGATCTGTGTGTATCTGTATGTGAGTGTGAGACTGTGGGTGTGTTTGTGAATGTGTATGCATGTGTGTGTGAATGTGTGCATATGAATGAGTGTGTAAATCTGCATGTGAGTGTAATTCGGTGTGTGAATGTATTTGTGTCTGAGACAATGTATGTGTATGAGAATGTGTGTGTGAGAATATGCGTGAGACAAAATGTGTAAATGAGAGAATGTGTATGTGAGAGAATGTGAATACACAGGAGAGAATGTATGTGTGAGAGAATGTGTGTGAGAGTGAATGTGTGTGAGAATGTGCATGTATGTGTTTCTTTTCCATTTTTGGTCATCCTTTCTACTGCTTGATCTTCCACTTAATTTTTCATTTTGTTACTTCGCATGTTTTAAAATAAGTCCCACTTTTAAAGTTAAAAATAAATTTTCTCTTGCTGGACAAGCTGCAGTCAGAATACTGGAGTTTATTCTCCTTTTTGTTCCCAGTTTTCAGTCTTTATGTCCTCAACCTTTTTTTCAAGCAGTAAAGAATTGTTTACATTGACAGTTATAGCCACTGGCAAAAAATTTACAGCCTATAAAATCTTTTAATTCTGTCTCAAGTGATAGGAAACATGACTTTTTATCTTCATCGCATGTCATAGGGTTTGCTGACACCAGTTATGTCACAGCAGATTTCTGCTTACAAATTTGGGACAGATCATTAAACCAACCTGGTACCTCCCACTGTCCAACTTTAGTAGTGATTTATTTGTACTTCTTTCAAACTAGTCTACTGTACTTGCTCCTCTTAATGTACCTTTCTCACATGCTTGCTGGGTAACCTCTTTGTTGAACACCTTCACTCAATCTGCAAGTGTGACCCCAATCTTCATGTCTTTTGTCATTTCAATCCACCATCTTGCTCTTATACTTCTACATCTGTCCCAAGCTCCCTCCAATGCTCTCGTGAAGCCTGATGTAAATTGCAGGAACGGTACCTCATTTTCCAATTTGATACTTTACAGCCTTCAGGGTTCAACATTGAGTTCAACAAATTCAGACCATGAGGTCAGTCCTCATTTTGCTTCTCCCATCTCCAACCCTGTGCCCCGGCCCTCTCTCTCTTGCTACAGTGTTCCCCAAGGTCCTATCTATTTTTTATGCTTTTTTGCTTTCAATCAGAGCTGACCTTTATTCTGCTATTAATAACTAATCTGGACCAATGCATTGTTTTCTTCTTCAGAATTATTACAGCCTTTACATTTTGTTCAATGATTCTTTGATTCCTAATCTTTCTTGCCCTTTGAACTGTCTTCGGCCTTCCCTTTTGCTCACTTACCCTCCTCTGTTTTTCAATAACACAAAACTCATCACAGTTCCATTTCTCTTCAGTTCTGAAGAAGAGTTTTGTTCTGCTGAGTTTCTCCTGAAATTTGTTTTCATAATACCCTGTTTCTTTCCATAGATTATAAAAACCAACAAGAAAAATAAACCTGGAAATGTAAACCCTACACAAAAGTATGTATTAATACCCAATCTACTTGGACTCAGCCATTAATAAACTAAGAATTTGTCTTTAGTAGCACAATGGTAAGGGTTAGTATTCAATTATAATGTGAGATACCTTTATTAGGAATCACCTGTTGGCACTGGCACACATCATAAAGAATTTTAACAAAGCAGGAATTCATATAGTGAGAATCTTGGAAAATCATGTTGTATTGTGTTATTCCACAGCCCAGTATAGCTATAGACAGCTGCCTGGCATGACTGGAGAATGTATGGTCTCACATCTTGTGACATTTCCAATTTAGTTTATTCGATAAGTGCTGGGCTCAATTGCTCAGCAAGGATCATTGTTTAGGGATAACGAACAACCGGTTAAAATAAATTATTTTTGTTAGAGGAATGATATGGGAATGTTTGAAATGCTGTGGGTGTCATATTCAGAGTTCTGGTGATTCAAATTGTGTTTTTGAATAACTTTGAGCTTCAAATGAAAAGGGATTTGTTACTTTAAATATAACTAAGTGATGTGGTCTCCACTAAGGCCCTGTTATCAGCATGGGTTACAATTTAACTCTGTTTTATGAACTAGCTGTTAGTTTGATTCAAGTCAGATCAAATCATCAGCCAGGGACTACCAAACCAGAAGTGTTGACCTTCATGCTCCAAATACAGTTTATCACAGATTTACTAGCCTACTGAAAGGGACTGAACACAGAGGACGAGACTCCTGAAACATTAATCCACACCACTTTGCCTGTCAATATCAAAATGAATGTGAGGTTAATGAATTTAAAAGAGCTGGAGATATTACACATTGAGTAGACTGAACTGTGTGATCTCATTTCTATATTTCAACATCAACAACAAGTGTCTTCTTTTAGGTCACCAGATCATCAAAATCTTCAGTTACTTGGGTTACAGAACTAAGAAGTGTGCATTTTTATCCTAAATAAATAGTTTTCTGGATTTGTTTTGGTTCCTATAAATGTCAGTTTTTTATGGCTCTGTAACCCAAATCTATTTAGCCTAATTTGCTATTGATCCCATATTCGATTTGCCTACCTCTTTTCCTCAAGTTGTATCCTTTTGTAGAACATTTGAGCATTCCATCCTTCTTGAACTGAGAGTTTATCTTGATTCACTAATAATCAAAACTAAATTATTTCTCCATTTTAGCATCTGTAGCCAGATTCTTAAACTGTGGTCACTTTACTAGCATTTGTTCTTGGATTAAGTGGAAGGACCAGATAGCTCTGATTCGGCGACAGTCAATGAAAGTTTAAAGCAACATAACAGGGAGTGAGTAACAATGGGATTTAGCTGTGGACCCTCCTTCAACCAAGGAGCAGAATGCCAAATGCCTTCGGCCAATGGTAAGAGCAGAGTAATGCATTTTATCTTCATCTTCTACTTTTATCTGTAACTCTCTCTGTATGCACTGTGGTACCACCAGCAGGAGAACTAACCCTGGATGCTAGCAAGTGCATTGAGTATAAGCCTTGACTTTACTTGATCTCCAACTTTTCTCCCCTTTCAGTGTTGAATCACCTAACTCTTTAACCTACAGCCTTGTACAAAGACAAAAATTAGATTCAAAGCTCAACAAATGGTGTCTCAGAATGAGGCACATATTGTATGACTATCACTCAAACCCCACCCTCATCATTTCTGTTTTTGCAAATAAAGATTAGCTTTAGTTACTACCATCAATGGTCAAAAACTTTGATCCATTGTCGGCAAATTTGGACAAGTGTTTGTAATACTGTTTTGCGGGCAGTTTTTCACAAATCATAGAGACATTGGCTATTTCATAATCAGTGATCACCGTAATGGAAGCACCTGCAAAGATAATCTCACATGCATTGAACTAATCAACAGTATTACAAAGACCAGGATATTACAGTCATTTGCTTGAACCAACTGTTCCTATTTCTGAACTAGGATCAGGAGGAAGAATAGATTAGAGTGGTGCAGGAAATGCACAGCAGGTCAGGCAGCATCGAGGAGCAAGAAAATCGACGTTTTGGGCAGGAGTCCTTCATTAAGCTTAATTTCCAGCACCACTCTAATCTTGACTCTAATCTCCAGCGTCTGCAGTCCTCACTTTCGCCTCATTAGATAGAATACGTGTTTCTTGGTTGGACACTGGTGTCAGCATGATCATTGTTTTACCAGGAGAAAAGTTTCGACAAAACACGTCTTCTCTTAATTTTGGATGTTAAGACAGCTGTTGGCTTCAGAAAAGTATCAGTAGAGAAAGCAACAAGGCTATCTTTATACACACATTACTTTGTGTGATTTAAAGTTCTATCTTGTATGATTCAAATTCTCATTTCTCAATAAACATACTGAGAATATTTGCTGGGCTTCTTTCTAATTTTAGAAACTTTGCCAGATTGCATTATCTTATCTAAGTTACTATTCTTCACATGAAAGCCTACCCAGTGAGTGTTAAAAAAGACTGCTTCACAATGAAGCCTGACATACCTCTGGCAGCCACCATTTATTTTCCATTGGGTGCGATTTAAAAGTGGAAACCCTAGATTAGTTTCTCCTCTCTAATCCAGTGACACTGGCAGTTGCACTTTCCTATTACCATCTGGACTCTAACAAGCGGCTCCAGCATACACTGGTAATTGAATCTGGAAACACAAACTGGAATCTAGTGCATTTGCTCAATTATATGACATCTAATCCAGAATCCATACAGAGGACAAAACTGTGATGTACACCTATTTCGTTGTAGAAATGTTGAACTACTCAAGGAGCAGATCGATAGTGGAACTTGGGACTCCAAGTTTGCAGGTTGTGGGTTCAAGTCATACTTTGGATACTGAAACACATATACAGTGTGACATTGCATTGCATTACTGATGGGTTGCTGCATTGCTGTAAGTACTGAGTTTTGGACAGACATTTAGTCAAAGTCCTATCTGATCTCTTAGATGGAAGTAAAAGCCACTAATGGAAGATGAAGTGAGTCAATAATGAATAAAAAAGAACCAAGAACACTACAGCACAGGGAACAGGCCTTTCAGCCCTCCAAGCCTGCACCAACACATTTTGGTGCTTCCATACTAAAACTGTCTTCACTCAAAGGATCCATATCCCTCTATTCTCTTCCTATTCATGTACTTGTCCAGATGTTTCACCTTTTGGTCCTATTGGTACCCTGTTCGACTCTTAAATATTAACCAATACAGATTCTTGTCATTTAATTCTTCACTGTTTGTGCAATCTTGCTGTGGCAACTTAATGACTGTTAATTTCTACACTACAACCGTGACTACACTTCAAATGTGCTTCATTGGTTGCAAATACTTTGAGATATTCTGTTGTCACAGAAGACACTGCCTAAGTTATTTTTCCTGACTTTCTCCTGGGGTTACATTATTTTATTGAATGCTACAGTTTGTGAACATGATGAGAGAGTTAACTATCATTGAAAGCAATATTAACAGTAGATCGTAAACTGCTGTCGATCAAAAGCATTTCCTAAATAAATAAGCCAAAACCTTAACATGTTGGCTCCTGTATGGCTTTATGAACACTAGGAGAAAACAAAAGTTGCTAACAGAAAAATGAAATGGACCACTACCAATTGCATACCAAGGCAGGGATGAGTAACAACTGTGCTTATTGTTTCACTTGGATTTAGACTCTGTGCAGAATTTTCCTGGTTTAGCCAAGTTTTTTTTAGCAATGGCGCCAGGAAGAAGGCTACATGGGAGGGTGCCAGGTAAGTGAGTCATCACACTCCAGCCTCTAGGAAATCCTACCAGTGATGAGGTACAGTAGGTAAGGGCGAGCTAACAGACCGCAGTAGGTAGATAATGCCATTATTTAAGAATCCAGTTAGGGGCAGTCTGGGGAAGATGTCGAGACCTTCATGGGAGTGGATTGCCTCTCTCAGAGGCCAAAGCCAACAGTTTCCTGAAGGTAGCTTAACATCAGGTGGCCGCAGGGGAGTTGTAGTGGTCGAGAGAAACCTTTTCTAGATTGCATGACTTCACCAGATCAGGAGATCACAACTGGAAACGTGGGGGTTTCCTTTCTATATGAGTGGCTGAGCAGCTATGACCATAATTTATTTTAAAGAAATTGAAATCTCTTCTGAAGATGTCTTAAAACAGTGGAGTCCTTATAGTTCCCCATCTACACCAGTAGTATCTACCTCTGTCTCCATAAATGGTCCTGATCCATGGTTATTTGTTAAAGGGATAAAATCCTGCCTTGTGCTGGCACACTGCCCAGACTTGGTAATAGGCATTAGAGGTTAAAGTACCTTTACAAATTGGATAAAGTCAGTTTATTTAGCCAGTATTACATTTGGATCAAAAAAGACAAACCAGATCAAATGGGAATAAATATTGAGGATGCATCCTGAGTCCTGGAATATCAACTCTCCAATAATTGTTTTCACAACCAGCAGCATTTTGTAGAAAATTTATCACTGCATGAAAATATCCCAAATGTATGCCTAATCCCTTGTTGACTGTTAACTGATGAGTACAGAAATGACTGGATTTTACAAACAAAATGAGGAACTTAATTTTTTTAATAGATAGAAGAATTAGATATTCAACCAAATTTGAAAGCCCATCAAAAATATCTAGGAGTGGGGTTCAACAACACTGGAAATAAGATATACTTCCAGGTTGGCAGTACTTTCCATATGGAAAAAAAAAGCTTCTTTTATTGAGCACTTTTCAAAGGGAGAATTACCAACATTTCTATGATTCTGAAACTCACTTTCAGTGCATGGTTGTTTCTGTCGTAAACTCATGATTTTAGCAGTGGTACCAACAAAAAAACTTTCTGTTGCAGACAATTTGTTCCCTCACACAGAGCTTTTGCAGAAATGAGTACCCATGACAGGAAACCAAAGTTCTCTTCCTCCGCAAAGGGAAAAACTTGAAGGGGACAGAAGTTTCTGAGTTATTAACGCTCTTTGGGGAGTCCCTGTGCCAGAGGCCAAATTTATGGATGATGCCAATTAGGTGTTTACGTTTGCCTTGGTTGGCATTTAGGTGCCCTCTCCCCAGATGAGAATTGTCTGAAATGATCATTTGTTTTTAGATAGTTTCTTTAACATAAAATATAACAAGGAATGCTTTCCAGGAGCATTATCAAAAACGTGTGACACTGAGCCACCTAAAGAGATAAACATTGATGAACGAGATGGGTCTGAAAAAAATATTTTAACAGAGGAGAGGTACATATTCAGAGAAGCTTACAAAGTGATTTCCACAACTTAAGGCCTAGGCAGTGAAGGTGAGGTTATCAATAGCGAAGCGATTAAAACAGGAATGACAAGAAGCTGAAATTGGAGGAGAGCAGATATTTTTGAGGGTTGTAGCACCGGAGCTATGTTACAGAGGTCATGAAAGATTTTATGAAGATAGGTGTGAACAGTAAAAATGAAATTCTGCCACCCTGAAACTTAATGTAGGCTAGCAACAACAGGAGTGGTATGTAAACTGAACTTGGTGTAATTAGGATATGGGCTGCAGACTTTGAATGAGTTCAAGTTTATGAAGAATAAAAGATAGGAGACTGGCATTTGAGTAGCATTTGAACAGTCACGCTTAAAGGTAACCAAAGCCTGATGGCAGCTTCAGTTGAAGTGGAGTTGAGGGAGGGGAGGAGCAGTGCAACATTATGACAGTGAAAGTAGGAATGTGACATCATGTAGGTACAGACTGGGTACTTGATTTCTGCAAAACCCATAGGACTTGAAGATGATGGTATTCCAAAGGAAAAGTGACAGGTAATGGTACATAACCGATACCTCTTGCAAAAATCTTCGTGAATTATTTGAATGAAACATGCTGTTTAATGATATTCTCTCTCAATTTGTCTCAAGAACATCGCTTGTAGACAATCAGCATAGGAAATCTGTGAATTGAGCAGGAAACAGTGGGCTCTGCTACTTGTGATTTCCCATTCTCCACTTGCCAATTCTGGCTAGCGATACATTTTTACTGATGAGGATTCCTATTCTTTTGCATCTTAAACTGAAAGCTAACAGCTTTAGTCAGCAGAATCTTAACAAGGTAAAAATAGTGAGATGACATTGAGACCAACAACAATATTTTCCAGCATCACAGTGTGGTAATTCTGTATGAAGAATGAGAAAGTAAAGTAAAAGTTGTTTTCTTGTTTTTTTATATGAAACTTTGAACTCTCTGCACTGACTAAGGGTTGTGCGATTGTGAATGCAAGATTACGTTAATGCTGTTGTCAGGTAGAATGTTCTAGTGGGGATCGAAAATTACAAGTAACAGAGTCCACCAGCTCCTATCCACTAATTTTAAAAAAATCTTACAAAATATGTCCATACGTGCTACTGACTACTGCCCATATAATTAACTAAAGTCAATAATTCTTCTGTCAAGGACAGTTAGGCCAAAGGGTGTGGCAGGATTCAGTAACAAGGGAAACTGGTTAGATCAGTGAATTCCACTACTGTGCATAAATAGCCTTCCATCTTCTTAAACTTTTATTATAGATCAATGTTGCATCTTAAGACTCATTGATCTGCATTTACATCATAAGCATGATATTTTTAAAAATAGGAAACTAATTCCGCATTTAATACTTTCCACTAACGTACATTAGTATCTTTGATTTTTTTTATTATTAATTTGATGCACAATCCAACCATCTAAATACCTCTTGAAATGATGCCTTTGACTGTTTAACATTATCATGGTTTATTAGCATTGGTGAAAAGCATTCGGGCATTCTTATAAAACAAAGCAGTAGTTAAAAATAATCATTTGTATACAGCAGGGACCTAGCACTAACATGAGGGTCCTACTGGCAATTTTATTTGCAGGATTTGTCCCTGGAGCACAGCATAAGTAGGCTAAGCAATTAAGAATTTCATGCTGATTGCCTACAGCATGTTTTCCTATGCTATAAAGATAATAGCATGGGCGACTGAGCCCTTTTTCTCCCCCTGTATTCCTATTAGTACAGTGCTAGATATCTAAAGCCAGTTTGCGCTTTATTAAAGTCGCACTCAATTTTAAACCTATAATCAAATTTGCTGCTCCGACAGCGTCACCCCTGTCACCTCAAAAGAACGTAAACGTGCCTTGATGACTCCTCCGCCAACATCCTCAGAGCTGTTGAACGCATCTCAAAATGAAAAAGGAAAACAAATGATCTTATGGAATCACCTAATTTGGGTGAATACCTAATCATCCCCACTGGAAACCATCAGGTGAGGCTTTCTGGATGACAATGGGGGGATCAAATAAGAAAGGTTTTATCAGTGTGCTTGTCCAGAATTCTCCTCATGACCAACTTACACACACATGCATACACAGAAAAAGAATATCAGCAAAGCTTCTCTATTTCACTGCATTTAAATTGCAGTCACATCACCTCAGAGAGTGAGTGATAATTGTGGCTAGCCAGTAAATTACAACAGCCTCCACATCAATTATAACCATCACGTCTAGCAATGAAGAAAATGAGATCTTGTGACAAATTTCATGAGCCTTGCTACCCAGAAGCTTTCTTTACATTCCACAGATAGCAATTCTTTATCAGTGAGAGGTAATGGGAAGGTACAGGGGGCGAGATGAAGAAAGCAACACGACGACAGTCATTTAATTAAAGTCGGGGAAAAATTGTAATTTATTTTCAGGCACAGCAAAGCTGAAATTAGAAGCATTTTGAATATTTTTTTGAAAAGAAAAGATCAGATAATGTTAAGCATTCCTTTAAAATACAGAACAGCAGTTTGAGTTGTTACGTTGCAAGCAATATCAAAGGAGCAAGGATTAAAATTGGGCATGTTGGAGGTAGGCAGAGTAAGTGGCTGGCTCCTTTTCATTAAAGAATAAAAGCACATAAAATTATAATCTGGAGGAGTATTTTGTAAAAGTCATATTCGGCACTGACAGAAATCAAAGTTAACATAACAACATTCTGACGAACAGCTAAAACAGTCAGAATTACTTTTATTAGAAACATGCATACATATAAATTTGATAGGAAGGAAAAGATCAGCAGATCCATCAAATGTGATCCATACCACATGATATATCATGATTAAGCACATTCCACCACCAATCACCCAATCTCTGGGAGAGACCACAACCGAAAGAAAATTAAGGAAATCTACCTGAGAAAATTAAATCTAATCCAAGATAGCTGCTACAAAAGCAAAACACTGTGGACGCTGGAAATCTGTTATAAAAACTGGAAATACTCGATAGGTCTGGCAGCATCTGTGGTGAGAGAAACAGAATTAACATTTCAGAGCCATGTTTCTCTCTCAGTAGATGCTGCTGTATCTGGTGAGTATTTCCAGCATTTTCTGTTTTGATTCAGAAAATATGATGTTCTACTATTATATTTCTTGTAGCTGCATTCTGTTTCAGTGAATATACAGTACTTTATAACAACCTCAGCAAATGTGAGATCTCTCTAATGAAGCATGTGAACTACTAAATTTTAATGAGAATGTTTTTTAAAAGTTTTTGTTATCAGCTCCAGACTCAGTGCTGTAGTTAGTGTTAGCCACAGCAAGTATACAGTACACAGAGAATAAAGATTGGAAAGGATAAAAAGGTTCACACTTGCTACAACTTACTACTCATTCCCACATTAAATCAGCAAGAGCTTGTGTATGTCTGGACAAACACAGAATAGATTTAATTAAATTTTGCTACCAAGTGAATAGTTTGTCGAGTATAGTTTGTGTAACTATTATGTCAGTTCCATTTTTACAAGTTCTGAATAAAAAAAGGAAATGAGGCAATTACAGACTGAAACAAGTAAAATTTAACAATAACCACGATGTTCTGGACCTCAAGCAAATCGCAGAAAGTGGAAAAGTGAAGAACCATTAGGTGACAATATTAGGAGAATTTGAGTCCATTCACTGCTTGGAATGTGGTCTGATCTTCAAAATAGTGAATGCACATTTTTAGACAAATGATGCAAGACACCATATTGGTGAGTGTGATGGTGAGCAGGCATGGTGAATAGCTGCCCCGCAAGTGTGCAGAACTGACAGATCTACTGGCTTGATGCCAGCAATGAGCTCAATACAACAGCTATACTGGTACCACAACACACCAGCTCATACCCTCCCTTAACCTCTCACAACTGAACATAAAACGAACATAAGAAATGGGAAATGTAGCTCATAGGTTCCCTTGAGCATGCGCCACCATTCAGCAAGTTTATGGCTGATCTTTGACCTCAATTCCCATTTCATACCTATATCCCTTGATTCTGTTACATTCCAAATATCTAACAATTTCCATCTTAAATATACTCAACAACTAAATATTCATAGCCCAATGGGAGTTCACAATCTTGAGTGAAGACATTTTCCCTTATTTCTGCGTTAAACAGCCATTTTCAAGATTTGAGATAATACCCTTAGTTCCAGACGTTCTAATGAGAGAAAACACCTCTGAGCATCTACCCTGTCAAGCCTTCTCAGAATCTTGAATACTTCAATGAGGTTGTCTCTCATTCTTCTAAACTTCATTTACCAACTTAATTCATCTTCTTTGAACAAACTTTTGACCAGAAGAAATAATTTAGTAAACGTCTATCCTGTTGTTTTAAGATTTCTATTCTTCAGTGTTATGGAGTTCAAAATGTTCTCTTGGAAAATCCCGGAGAATTTCAGCAAGACTTCCCTCCACTTCTACTCCAACTGCTGGAAATAAAAGTCAACGTATCATTTTTGTATTCCAGACCACTTGTTATAGCTGGATGCTAATATACTGTTTTTCTTGTAAACTCCTCTGGACATCAACATCTCCTTTTAAAAGGTCTGTCACATTTTCTCACATTATACACTACTCAATTTATGTCCCTTTGCTGTATCTAGCCTCCTCACAGCCTTCTTTTGTTCCTAGATTTGTATTCTCAGGAAATGTGGATACATTGCACTTAAACCCTTCACCTAAGTTATTAATATGGGTTCAAATAGCTGGGGATCCAGTATTAATACTTCCAGTAAATAATACATTGGGTAGCCATCAATACTCAAAAACCTAGAATCAACATAAGCATAAATTAACAGATGTGGACCAAATAGTGGTGGATTATAAGCTATAAATTATACATTACAGTCCACTCAGTATATAGGTCATCATTCCCAGTTAAAGTACTTCAAAGCTCTGTCTCCTCATAAATACAGGTGGTGGTGTTCCCATGAATCTGATGCTCTTGCCCTTCTGAATAGTAAGGTCATGGGTTTAGAAGGTGCTGTCGAAGGAGCCTCGGTGAGTTGATCTGACGTCATAAGTCACTCAATAATAGATTTTAAAGAATATGCATCCAGTGAATCAAAAATGTTTTTAATGTTGGTTGGAAGCTGAGATCATTGAAATGAGTATGTATTTGGTGCATTAGCTGCATTACAATCCAGAGGCATGACCAATTGTCTCACAATGCCCACACTTACTTTTGTTGCCATTGAATTCAGTCCACATTGTATTTTAGTTAAGTGATCACTAAAATTAAATGGTGTCATATTTGTAATGAATGAATGTTTATTTTAATTGGGTTAAAATCTTTATTAAATTGAAGGAGATATTTGATACTCATCTGTTAATTTATTTATTACTTGTATTAAATAAGCAATTTCAACTTCATTGTGATTGAAATGCATAAATGAAATAATTCTTTTGGGGAGACAGAAGGATATAAGTATTATAAATTAATACTATTTTAAATGTGGTTTGTAAAATGGCCACAATTAAGCAGTAAGCATAAACTACCCAGCTTGTGATAAAACAGAAACAGACACACTGGGGTAGTGAGGAGAGCAAATCTAGGAGAAGCTTATTAAGCTGATACAGATAAAACCTGTGCAAGAGAAAAGCTTATGTTAAAACACAAAGAAAGGTTCAAAGGGGAAAACTCAAAGAGAAAAAACCAAGAGATGAAAGGATGAGGTGCACGTCAGGACTACATAAGTAAAATTAGTTAACAAAGTAACTCAGAGATCCAACAAACTAGAGGCCTGTGCATTGTTGAACATAAATATGTCTCAGTTTGGAAAATAAAATTTATCCACTCCCCCGCCCGATCACACCCCAATTCCCTCACATTATGTTGACAGCCAAGGTTATGGAAGCTGCTACAACCTGGATTTTCTGTAATTAGTGCATTATTACATATCTTCTTTGGCTGATTATTCCTTTCAAAACTCCCATTTCACCCCTGGGAAGGCCCCAATGCAATTAAGAAGCACAGATTTAAGTCAAACCTTGATTCAACAATCTGATTTATTAACTTTCAGTCTCCCCTACCTCATATATTCTTTCATAAAAAGATCTTTTAAAAAAAGACCAGTGATTTCAATTCTTATCTAAGTCCATATTTAAATGGAGATTGCTTTTTAATCAGGTTGCCAAATGGACAGGTTAATTTAATCAAAGCTACACTAATGACCAATAAATTTAGAGGATTTAGTTGCCTAAGTACCCAAAACGTTGGTCTTCTTTGATTACATGAACAAAGTGGTTTCCTCCCTTACCAAGGGGTGACAGACAGATTGGGAAAAAGCAGGATGAACAGTTGGGCTTCCTTTCAAACTCTCTGGGTCAGGGTTGTCCATGTACATAGGCGAAAGTGAGGACTGCAGATGCTGGAGATCACAGTCAAAATTAGAGTGTTGCTGGAAAAGCACAGCAGGTCAGGCAGCATCCGAGGAGCAGGAAAATTGACGTTCCAGGCAGGTGCCCAGATGCTGCCTGACCTGCTGTGCTTTTCCAGCACCACTCTAATCTTGTCCATGTACATGATCAGCAGGATAACTTTCCGTTAAAAATGGATACTTGTGATCGGGGCCATAAATTTAAGAAGGATACTTAGTGCCGAACAGCTCATAAACTTTTTAATTTTCAGCCCCTGTGTAGACATCTGGCATAACCCAGCAGGTTGATTTCTAGCTGTTCGGATTTCAATTGGGAAATCATGGTAGCAGTCCCTAATGGGATGCTGTGGGCCTGCAGTCTGAGCTGGGAGTCCTCCTAATTTGCTACAATATCTACGGTTTCAGATATCTGCACATTTCTGGTTCATTCTGTTGCACTTCTACCGACAGTTATTCAGGTGCATTTCAATGTGGATTACACATTAATCTTGAATGAGGAGCATGTATTAAATGGTGCCGTGCTATAACAGGAAATAGGTACATACATCAATAAGACTATCAGTGCAATGTTCGCAGATGATGATAAAAAAAGCTTGGGAGTAAAGAGCTGGGGATGGTGATTTGTAAGTTTAAGGGTGTAATGTTGTAGTATCTAGATGCTTTTAGTTTAAGTCAACGTATAACTGAAAAGGTGCAGAGTTATGGCAAGGTACACTCCTGAATTGGGAAGGTAAGTTATGAAGAAAAGTTGTTTAATCAGGGAACTTCATTCTCTGGAGAAGATGTTAATGATTAGACACTTCACAGAAATCATTACGATTTTCACAGACACAGGGAATTTGGATTCAGTAAAATTGTCCACAAGAATTGAGGAAATTCAGTTTAATGTTTATGTTTAATGTGCAAATGCCATAAGAAATGGAAATTATCGGCAACATCTTTCGTAATAAGGTGTTGGAATTGTATAACAAATTACCTACAGGGCTTGCCGATTAGAAAACCATTGTTAGGTTCTCAAAAATAATCCATTAATTCCTGTTAGGAAAGGGCCATTAGCTGGAGGACCACATTAAAAAAAACTGAAAGATTTGGATTAGACAGTAATTTTGAATGAAGCAATCTTTATATAACAGGAGTAGACTGCATGTTCCTAATAAAAACTGGCACCAAATTAAACATCACTTTATAGGAGCTGTTGCAAGAAAACATACTATTCACCAGTTTTGGATGTAAAACTCTTATAAAAGAAGAAAAATCCAAAATGATCAATTCTTTTTCTTGTGTTTTCCTTTGGAGTGAATGCCGCAGATTATGCAAGTCATGAGGTTTATAGACAAGGTCACTATCGTTTTTGAGGAAGCACAGCTGGAATACAAAGCCTGTCCACTGGCCAGATGTGGACTTTCACAGATCTGCTAGCCTCCAGGATATGAACCATTTTGATTCCCTGTCGAGCACTAGCTGCTTATTTGTCTCCCCTATTTTTAGCAAGAGTGCTGTGAAAGTTGTTCAGGTCAAAGCCCTGATTAAAATGCATTTTTCGAAAATATTTCATCATGAAGTGTGTGCATGTGTCAGAGTGTGAGTAAGTGACAACATCAGGAAGGTATATCACTGATTAGCCAGAGGAGCATCAAAGAACATTCAAAATCCTATTTCTTTTTTTTAAAAGGTTGAATTTCAAACTCTTCAAACTAAAATTCCACTAATTTATTAAGCATTCTTTTTAAGCTATGCTGAACTCATTCAGTTGGGTTAATAAAGCACAGTTGAACATCCAAACGACCATAACAATTTGGAATTCCTTGCCTTCCTTATTATATCTAAGATTGCATGCTTGTAGACATTTTATTTTACAATATGTAAACATAGTAAGTCAAATGGTATACATTATTAGAAGCCCTCTTACAATGATGCTCTGATGCTGCCATTAAACGATGAAAAGTTTGAAGTTAATGTAGCAAATCATAAATTACCGAATGCAAATGATAAACCAGCCACAATGATGTGACATCTGTCAGTTAATCAGTCCAAGTCTGCTGCTCGGTAGGGACCTGGGCCACTCAAGCTTAGTGTCTCATGCTAACTGTTCAAGAACTGGCTAGAAACCAAGTGATCCTCTGTCGTTCAATGCACACACAGTGTGAAAACAGTATGCAAACAACAGATACCACTGAGAGATTTCAAGAACATAATCTAAGCAGGATTAGTGATTTGTTGTAAATTGCTCAAACTTCACTCTTGTGCTTTATGATGTCACCTGAACCCCTCGTTTCATTACAACCTTATAAATGCTCCCCGATACCTCCTATTCCTTATTTAGTTTGAGTGTTAATGGAAATATTTCTAATCTAAATCAGAAGGTCAAAAGCACAAAGCTGTCAGAAAGCAGAACAAATGTTCACTCACTTGCCAGCAGTGACAAAAACATGGATCAGAGGAGTGGAAAAATAACTGTCAATGTCAGGTAACCAGCACTTACCTACTGAAATTAACAGAGAACATTAATTCTAAAATTTTAATTTCCACATAATCTGATGGGATGTATAAATGTAGTGGATGAACCTTCTGCTCAGCATAAAAATTGTCAGTAAAGAAATATATCCACTTTTTGTTTGCTTTTTGTACTGGAAATAATTGTGAAAATATAAACAAGGGATGCCTGACATAGATATTCTGCACACAGTTTTGTTTTCATGAAGATGCCTAGGTTTCTAGATGTAATAACTGCTTAGTATTTATTTAAAGGGCTGCCTAATAAAGTAAAAAACTGTATTTTTACAATGCTTACTCGCACATATCGGACATTATATGATCGTCCATCATATAATACAATTCTCTGTTACGCCATGACTTCTAGAACTTAGTGCCTGGCTTGTTGCTCCCTCTGGAGTAGGGAAACCACATAAGAACTACTCTCATAGACTATTTGGGTGTCATTTACATAGCTGTAAACATTGTTGTTATTGATATGTAATATTTTAAAGTTATTGTTTATACTACCAATTCCAAACATTGATATGTTTTGATTAAAAACTTTTGAGAATAAAAGTAGACATGCAAAATGTCTAAGTTTGTCAACACCTAGAAGTAAAACAAAGTATGTCTCAGGTCTTGGGAACACTTTTACAGAATTAGTTTTTATGAGTGCTTCACTTGAGAGGTTAATGAGTCCTGTTTCCTTCAGATGCTCACCAACCTTTTGTGTATAT
The DNA here is from genome assembly GCF_037043375.1 of Chiloscyllium plagiosum. Lineage (NCBI taxonomy): Eukaryota > Metazoa > Chordata > Chondrichthyes > Orectolobiformes > Hemiscylliidae > Chiloscyllium > Chiloscyllium plagiosum. Next base: position 28,115,323 of record NW_028270155.1, on the reverse strand, counting down.
CTATCTATAATCCCCATCTTACAGGTTCTCTTTAAGGAGAAATGTCTTCAATGTTTGCAACAGTCAAGGCACCCCAGAAATTCTGATGAAAACTAACCACTACAATGCAGCTTTAAGATTGTCTGCAATGATTGCTCAGAGGCTTACATTTAACTCAAGTTTTGAAAGAAGGGTGTGGTGCTTCTTTTGAAGAATGTCTGACCTGCAGACAAACCAGTGGCTACACCCAATTTTATGGTATCTAACACAAATATGTTAATTGTTAAACATTTAGCCAATCATGATACGCCTCTAGTAATGAGTCTCTTCAAACAGCTAATGAGCCATTAAACTAGTATAGATTTTGAAAAGCTCATTAATTCAACTGTGAAGCGCACACAGGTTTTTAGCAATGCCCCAAAGACAATATCAAGAAGCAGATGTTTACCAACCTGCCTCTGATGTCTTCTGCAAGAACAGTTCCTAGATTTTTGCAGAGGCAGGACAATCACTCAACAGAACACAATATTACAAAGCATGGAGATATGGTGCTGAGTCATCACTGTCTCCATAGTTCAGAAAATTTGCTGGATATTTAAAAATCTGATGATTCTAAGGCTAGCACCATACTTTGGAAACAGTGTGAAGGTGAAGTATTGCCATGGTACATACAAGGGTAGAAATAAATGTAATAAATAAAAACCGAAAGAGCTGTGGAAGCTGGAAATTAGAAACAAAAACAGAAAATGCTGGAAAAGTTTAGCAGGTCTGGCAGCATCTGTAGAGAGAAACCAGAGTTAATGTTTCGGCTGAAACGTTAACTCTGATTTCTCTCCACAGATGCTGCTAGACCAACTGACCTTTTCCAGCAATTTCTGTTTTTGTGAAAGAAATGTACATTGGACAAAAATGCAGCAGAAAATTGTCGAAAACAAAGACGTGTTAACAATTGGACAGTCATGAAATATAGGGTCAACTCAGAGGGAAAAAGACAAACTCTGGGAAATTGCTTTCTATCCCAAAATAAGTCCGAAGAGATTACGACGATATGTCCAACATCTCATCTATCTTTTGGACTCAGTGTATTAGTTGCAGCCGAAGGGTTGTGTGGCGCAGTGGTAGTGACCACGCCTCTGGGCCAGAAGTTCAGGGCTGCAGCCCCACCTACTTTTTAAGTGTGTAATAACATGTCCAAACATGTTGACTCAAAATACATAATAAGTCACAGCCCTGAACCTAGCCAGTAGCAAATACAATCTCACAGATCAGCTGGTCCAACGGCTCGTGATTCATTGCGTGAAAAAAAACTTCCTGAAACCTAACTGTTTTTAGATATTTTTAATCACTCTGCTCGGGCATGTTATGACACATGTCTGGGGCAGGGGCAACTTGAACCTAGATCTTCTGATCCAGAGGTAGGGACACTGCCACTGCACGACAAGAACTCTTAACACATCCACTGCCCACAAAAGCAACATTTTAATTAATCTGTTCAGATACTCTTCCATGATTATTCCACCCTGGGATGGGTCTTGAAAAACTAAACCCCTTATCCCAGAGGCAGAAACAGTACCACCGCACCACATTATATTCATATAGATACATGTATACAACTGCCTTAACCACATAACTGCACCAACTTACATTTATGTCGTACCTTTTAACATAATGAACCATCCCAAGCCACTTTACAGAGACATTATGAAATAAAATATGACACTGTGCTAGATGAGATTAGAGTGGTGCTGGAAAAGCACAGCAGGTCAGGCAGCATCTGAGGAGCAGAAGAATCAACGTTTCGGGCAAAAGCCCTTCATCAGGAATGACCTACTGTACTTTTTCAGCACCACACTAATCTTGACTCTAATCTCCAGCATCTGCAGTCCTGACGTTCGCCACTGTGCTAGATGATGTGAAAGTCTGTCGAAGAAGTAGATTTTAGGGAGTCAATCAAAGGAAGGAAATGAGGTATAGGGAGAGAATGTTATTGGTGCCTAAGCAACTGAAGGCCTGACCACCAATGGCAGAGCCATTCAAATTTGAAATGCACAGGAGACCAGGATTTGAGCGAGACAGATTTCTTTGACAGTTATGCGGCTGGAGGAAATTACAGTGATAAGGAGGAATGAGGCCAGGGAGGAACTTAAATCAAGGATAAGAATTTTATAATCAAGATTATGCTCAACTGGGACTTATTGTCAGCAAATTGGACTTGCTGAAAGTTATGACATGGGCAGAAGACTTTCAAACAATGTTTTGGAGGCGATACCAAGTTTCTAGTGTATGTGTGTGTGTGTGTGTGTGTGGGGGGGGGGGGGGGGGGGGGTTGACATATTTGCTTTGATGGAGGTTTGGTTAGCTAAAAGGAAACAAAGAGTTGGTGCTAATAGGATCAGTGCTCAGGCCTCAATTGCTTATACCCTGAATCAACAACTGGGAGCAAGAACGAGTTATCAAATTTTCTAACACCACAAAATTGTGCAACAGTAAATTATGAGGGAAAAGTAAGGAATATCCAAAGGAATTTTGATAAGTTAAATCAGTGGTCAAAAATTTGGCAGATGAAAAAGCTATGAAAGTAGAAAAGCAGTACATTATTTAGAGACTGCACAACAGTGTGGTACAGGGGGATTTGGGTGTTCTGGTGCATGAATTTCAGAAAAGTGATAATTTGTCTAATTCCTTCAATATTTAATAAAATCTCAACAAAGTCTACATATTTTCTACATTGAACTCCCAAATCTCTCAGCTACACGTGCTAATGAAAATCTTTTAAACTGGGTTCCTTCTCTAAATAACCTTCTTGAGTTCTGAAGGACAGTCATATTAGACTTGGAATGTTGACTCTCTTTCTCTGTCTATAATGTTGCCAGACCTGCTGAGTTTCTTCAGAGCTTTCTGTTCTGATTTCAGATTTCCAGCATTTACATTATTTTGACTTTGTTTAAGTATTACTTACATAATTTCCTTAAGAAAGCAATGACAAATTAGTGCAGTTGATCATAAAGTATTAGAGGTTATGGAGCTATGTTGAGTCAAACCTGCAGTAGGACTGTGTAATATCACTCATTTCCTGAGAATGCAACACATCAATGGAAGCAGAGGTAGATTGTTTGTCTATCGAGTGAATCATTGGATAATACAATGACTTCATCCGCTGGATGTTAGCATCTGATTGCATTCACATGAAGTACAGGCTTCTGAAAGTATGCTGAATGGAGTGTTGCTTTAGTTTAATCAATATTAGCAGTAATTTATTCTATATATTTTTAAAGACTCCAGCATCAACCCAATTAAGGAACTTCCCCTTGTGGCATGACTGTCGAGAAGCCAACAGTGCTCAATTTGCTGACTTTAGACTATTTCCAAAATTTGGTCTTGATAATGAACAGTGATATTTGACCAAAACATTGCTTATAATCTTGACGCTATCTCTGTAAGACTGGCTTTCTGTTATTCAATTTGAAACTATTGGATTGTCAAACTGAAAATTATGAATAGTCCATGGGTCGGTTGGTTTTGTAGGATACGTCAGAGGTGTGATGATGGCAGCAAATGAAAGTAAATGGCAATGTGAAAGAGTGACTTATAACTCCATATAATAGGAGATCTTCTTGGGACATGAGACTTATTTTTTAATGATTGCTTTACGCAACCTCCTGGAGCTACCAAAATTAGATCCGCTAAAAATTAGTGATAACTGCAGTACTGCAGCACGCTACTTATACAGACAAATATCTTTAATACAAATGCCATATTTGATTAGGAAAAGTCTAATACAATTTTTGGATTTCACTATCTGGCACCGTCCCTCACTATTATCCAGCAATATCAAGTATGACATCAACTGTGAACAAAATTCCTTCCCAATAGTTGCCTAGCAACATCCTGCCCAATTCCTTTTCTCGAGGTGACTTTCTTCGCACCTTTCTACACACACACAAACACACCTTCTTCCTTCCTCATAAATACACAGTTTAAAAGTTACATTAGCTTCTCAACTCAGTGGCCCTTATGAACAAAGAAAATCAAATTGTTTCAGTTGAAAACTCCTTTCATTGTACGTTGTTACTGTAACATTAACAGTAAACACAAAGGTAAACTTCCAAAAAAGAATTTGCAGCAAAATCAAACCTTCAAGGAAGAGTTGGTTGGTTCTGCTTCATTCTGTCTGAGTACTAGGAAAACATTGTTACAGGATGATCAGTAAGTAAGAAACAGTAGCTAACCTTAGCATGTCTAGTCTTGTCAGATAATTTTGTAGTGACACAGTTTTCTCTAACTAAGGTGCAACTGCAGTAAGTATATATACTATGGTAAGTACATAAGAATCACATTTTCTTGATCTTCTTACAAACTCTGATTGAATGCAGTTAATAACATCTACAGACAATTGAACTGCTTGACCACTACACATAACCACAACAAGCTGGATTTTAGGTTGCATATATTCAACTACTGACCAGTCCACACCGCTCCCTAAATGAAAATTGATCCCTTGAGCTCAACATTCTCGGTTGACTCTCTAGTGTAAGAGACTTGAACTATTAGAGGTGGTTTTTCTTTGGATGAAGTTTCAAAATTAGACACTGTCATGTGAATATAAAAGAGCCCATGGCACTATTTCAAAGAAATGCAGGGACATTAGTATTGGGGCCCAGGCCAATACTTATTTCTCAATGGACATCACATAAACAGATGACTTGCTTATTAACAATTATCATTTGTGGGAATTTGCTGTGTGCACATTGACAGCTGCATGTCAAAGAACCTAATTGGCTCAAAAGTGCTTTGGATTATGATGAAAAATATTGTATGAAAGTATTCCTCTCTGATACGTAAACTACCTTGGGAGATGTGCCAGTGTGTATTCTTTTACATGGATCATTCAAAGACTTCTAAAATGTATTTCAGAAGAGCTAAAATTGCAGTTTTAAAAATAGTATTCCATTTTTGACTATGCTTATCTTTCTGATAAATCTGAAATATTAGTTATGAAAGTTTTCAATTAATTTCCATTACTGGTAAAGCAATCAACGAGATACATGCACTAATCACACTTCATCTCTGTTTGCATTTCTGCTTCAGCTTGACCAAAGGTAGAAACAATATTTCTGGAAAGACTGCTCGTCATTTTGATTGCCTTTGCAGAATGCATCATCCATGAGAACTTAGAATGTAAGGATGATGGTGTTCAATCTTTGATTAAAAAAAAGACCTTTAATGAAGAAGTCTTCTTTTTAAGTTCTCCTATACGATGTCAAAGTGTTGCCTTGTGCAGTCAGGTTCTTCACTCAATATTTCAGTTTCTGACAAGACTCAAAAACAGTTTTGAAGAACAGGAGGTTAATAAGAGAACAAGTCCCCATCAAGCAGCTGAGTCTAATTCAACTGACATTGATGAGAATCAATGTTCCATCGAATGCATTACTTGGCAGAAACAGAATTTTGTCCCCAAACCTAGCTAGTGAAAATGATGCCCTTCAACATTAGTGAGAGGTGAAAATAAAGGGAGACCAAATTCCAGTTTATTCTTTTTCATAGAGCAAATGGATTCCAAGCACTTTATACATTAATCAATCAATAACATGGACAGTGCATCAGCAACAAGGCAAAGTTATGAATGACCTTTTAAACAAAAGGACGCTCTAATGCTCATAAGGCTGCTTATAGCTTAGTGATTTTTTGGCTTTTATTCACATGATTAACCCTTGGAGGCATAGAAACCTTGTTGTTCTGGTAAATAATAAGACAACCATGTCAGTATTTTTTTTGAAAGTGCAATTGCATAGAATTGTTCATATTCTGATTTTTGTTTAATTAGTAAAATATTACTAAAGGTTTACAAGATCACTGGCATGACTCTTTGGGATAAAACTGTGGCTAGAAGTTCATTTTCAGTGAAGCATAACCTTTTTGATAAACTCAAACTTTCTTCCCAAGAATTCACCGACCCAATACCATGGCCTTCACTGACATTTCACCCCAATCCCCTCGATGGTGAGACTTGTAAATCAGAGTAAAGACTGTGCACCGACCTTACACTCCATTAAACACAGGTCAGCCAGGTTTACTGCATTTCTCTCCTGATGTAGTCCATTTCATCCCTGCATATCACTATCCTGAAGCAGCTGCCTATGGTGACTGTCCTAAGTTTACATCTCATAATCATTTTGGGGAACATCACAACCTCAACTGTGCCTTAGAATGAGATCGGTAAAACATATTACTTAAGGGACTATTAACACTCTTGGATGGAAGATACTCTTCAAACTTTTCAAGTAATTTGTAATGTCAAAAGTCATGTGACTGTCTGACACTTTAGGGGCATTGAACTCAAAATTTCCATTTTAGTAATTTTCATGAAGATCTTTCATTGTTTACAGAGATTTTATAGAGCAGTGCATAAGGGTATACCAGAAGAAATCAAATCAATAATAATACAGACTAATATAGTGTAAAAAATCATTTAACTGCAGAGATGTCATCAACTAAGTGAATAACATAATTAAAATAGTACAGAATATAGTGCAAAAAGCCTTTTAATAGATCTGAATGTTCTTAAAAGCTCTTAAGCAAAGCGATTGGAAATAGTACAAATGCATGACCCTGGGAGAATTATGCAAATCACTGTCCTCATTCACATGTAAGGTAATAAAAGTGGGCCACAGTAATATGATTCAAAGCTGCTCATGTTATCCATGGGAAAGCAGGCAAAAAATGTATAGAGTTATTCAAGGAATATTTTAAAATGTCTCCTTTCTCCAGAACTTTGTGCAACATCCAGGACTAAGTCGTGACATTCAATATGCTTCACCTCTAGTAAAGTCGGGATAAATCAGCATGGTCAAGATTGAAGGAAAATGTCAAAGGATGTAAGGGTAAATTCAGCAAATCTCCACTCCTGACATGAAGCCTTCCTCGACTCGATAACAAACTGGAGGCAATGTTGCAATACTAACACCCAATGGTGCAAATTCTACTTCTGCCCAGCAAGGTTCCACATTTGCTCAATATTGTTTCTTTATGGATATTGTTGCTCTGAATTGGTATATCTTTATTGGAAACACAACCAAAAAGAAAAACTAATTTGAATGTTCAAAAGATATATATATATATATATATAGCATGAGTTTGGCACACAGGCTTAAATCCAGACTATAAAGATGGAATGACAGTGTTCAATGTGAAATTGGTTTACAAAGTGGCTATCCAATCCTTAGTGCACTAAGACCCAAAGCACAAAGTAGTGTCTAATTTCGCATTTGTTTCTGGTCTCATCCACAAAGGCCACAGACTGGGTGATGCGGGATGCCAGAAAATTATCAAACTGGTTCATAAAGATTTATTCTTCTAAAACTGGACTGAAGGATTTATCAGATCAGAGATGAAAAATCTTTGCTTCAAACCTGATGGTTCTTGATGCATAAACTAGATACTGATGCAGAAAATGCCCTTTTCCTTGGTCTTATTGTCCTTCACCTTGATAAAGAAATAATTTTGCATGCAAATCAAAATTCGCAAGTTAAATGATTTTCTGCAAAGTATTGCCAAATTGATTACAGCTTTCAAATAGATGTTGAATAATTTACAAATGTTAACATACTGTTTTTAATACATATTTCAAGACATATTACAGAAAGTAGTAGATAAAATAAATGGGCTCTGCATGGTGAGGCAAAGATTAGGAGGGATGACCAAAAGCTTAGTTGAGAAGATGAGTTTTGATAAGAACTAGAAGGGTAGAGGTCTCGAGGGAGCTCATCCTCATAAACATGCTTAAGGTAATTGAAGGTTACGGGCCGACTGATATTAATGGGAACTTGTAAATGGGGAGAACAAGTTGGTCCCAAGGGCTTTGAAGATGAAGGTGTTCCTACAATCGTAGTGCAAACAGATGATCAATATTCAACTTTCATCATTTATCTTTTAATACCTGAGACTTTCATGGACTAAAAATTGTTTTAAAAAGGGACACTACTGACCTAAAATGGCTTCTGTGATCACCTGACAAGCCTCAGCAACCCAGATGGAATATACAAAGCTGGCTGCAATGCAGTTTCAACTTCAATCACTACAGAAGTACTGAAACTCAGTGAGACATAAAGAAAGTCACATCTCTTGCTTTACTTACACTTGTATGATGACTGTATATATTGGAGATGAAAGGTTACCACTGACTATCCAGTTTGGAATGGAACAATGAAACAAACACCAGAGTTGACAAAGAAACTGGATATCAGCAGCAGTGTTTGTGGAACAAAGGAGACAAACAGCAACATGGACTGACAACATCGAGCACACTGAAAACTCCTCTTGACCCCTCTCTCTCAGCCTCAAAAGTAAGCGGCTGGTGTAAAAAATAACTTGGAACAATTACGATTCACTGAGGACTCAATATTTGAAATTTAGCTCCTGCTGAAGAGATAAGACAACAGCAAATTGTTGGGACTCAGGTTATTCTCACAACTAAAAAACTCTCAGAACTTTAAACTGTTTTATCTTCCTCTTTGAATAGATGCATCCCTCTTTCATTTTAAGTATTTTTTAATGTGTTTGCGTATGTTACATGTTGCACTTTTATTATTTTTTCCTGAGATAGTAGGTTAAAAAACCTCTTTCTCTCACTCAAGAAAATCTTGTAATTAATTGTCTCCTTAGTTTTGCTCTTCTTAATGATACTTTAGTTGAAGTGTGACAGCTGTGTATGGAAAGGAGAAATAAAATATATTTGCTGGGCCCCTCCAAGAGGGAGTTTAAAAGGAGTTGCTGTTCAGTACACCAGACCTAGTCATAACAGTGCAAAGGTAAAAAGAGAAGTCTTTGCTGGAGATGATTTACTGAATCATCATTAGAAGTGGAAAACAAGTTGATGAAAAGTCATTTTTAAACAGACAAAACTGATGGGCGCAAAACATGTGTAATCAGTAAACTTTATCTTCCAAAGAAAGGTGTCTTGGTTTATGTCTCACTGACTGGCTCAGATCCAAATTGATATGGGTGGCAGAGGATGGTTTCCTAATATTAAATATTATGGAAATATGATCAAGAAATGAGATCTCTAAAATAAGTTTATTGGTTCAAGTCACCAGCTATTCCACTGTTTCACAAAAACAAAGTACTTGCTCCAAGAAAGTATTGGAAATTCTTGAAGAGAGATGCCTGGTAGTGTAAGAGGTTAGAAGAACATGAAAAAAATCAATTTTTGTTTGGTTTGCTTTGTGATTCAACATTTTTTTTGGTTTAAAGAAAGAAGAGGAATATGGAAGGTTGATTCTATTATATGGAATATGGAAAAGGTTACCGATTGATTGTATTATAAGATTAAATACAAAATATGACAAATCGTTATTTTGTTCAATTTTCATTAGTTTTGTTTAAGAATTATTTGTAAGTCTTTAAAAGTCTATTTTAAAAGGAGGGGAACCTGTTAATATAGCAAGTAATGATTAATGAATTGCTTGCATTGGTATAAAGAGAGAAAAGGTAGGAATGGTGTGTAGAAGACATTAATAAACTTTTTCCAAAAACAAAGGAGTCTTTGTGGCTCTTGTGGCACAGTGGTAATACCATTACCTCCAGGTCAAATGACTTGGGTTCAAATCCCCCTGCTGTACAGATGTGTTACAACATGTCTGAACACGTTAATTTAAATATTAAAAAAGGTGTCTTTAGGGTTTTGTGGCACAGTGGTAGTGTTCTTACCTCTGAGCAGAAGGATCCATTAGATTATAAGAAACTGGAACAGGAGTAGGCCGTTCAGCTTGAGCATGCTACACCATTCAATAGGATTGCAGCAGATCTGACGTTCCTCACGTCAACTTTCCTGTCCCTTCCCTGTAACTCCTGACTCACTACTGATCAATGAGCTATCTGCCTCAGCCTTGAATATACATAAGGACTCTGCTCTCACAACTCTCTGTGGCAAGGAATTTCAAAGACCCATAAACCTCTGGGAGAAGAAATTCATCCCTACTGTTATACTCCATCTCCCTTGAAATATGGACAAACATTCCATTAGTCTTCCTGATTACCTGCTGCATTTGTGTGCAAGCTTTCTGTGTAAGATCCATATTCAGGTCCCATCTATTCTAGAAGTGTGTCATAACATACCTGAACAGGTTGATTTAAAAAAGGGTATGGAGTCTTGGTTTCTGTCTCACCGTCTGACTTGAATCTAGATTGTTAATCTCAGTTTTGATGGTCTAGGCATTGGGAACGTCAATAGAAATTTTCAGGACAGTGAAGGAAGTTTCCAAATAAATGAATCTTTTGTTGTACAAAACCTTAAGATTTATGGAAATTATATTTGGGGTGGGCAAAGAGACAAAAATGAAATGCATCTGAAGACCTCAGTGTGGAAAGAGCACCTAGAGAATGTGCCATGTATCAGTGTTTTATTTAAATTCATTTTCAGGAATGTCACTGGCTGGCCAGTATTTACTGCCCATCCCTGGTTGTCCTTGAAAAGGTTGTGGTAAGCTGTATTCTTGAACTGCTGCAGTCCACCTGCTGGAGGTAGATCCCAAATGCCATTAGGAAGGGAATTCCAGGATTTTGACCCAGTAACAATGAAGGAACAATAATATTTTTCCAAGTCAGCACGGTGAGTTGCTTGGAGGGGAACTTGAAGAAGTGTTCTCATGTAAAGACCAGTGTGACGTGGCCTTCTACTACAACAACGGTGAAGTACCTCCCCACAGGGAGGAAGTATATAACTGAATTTTTACTGTGCAGAAAGAGGCCTATCTTGTTGGGACTGGTCCTCTGAGCAAGCCTTAATCACTCTTTCAAGTAGTGCCTCCCAGACGTAGCCATTTGAAACGTGAAGCAATTTTTTTTCTCACCTTGCATTTAAACTGTGTTCTCTAGTTCTCAATCATTTTATGATCAGGCATAGATTTGCCTTGTGCATGATTTTGTAAACATCTATCAAATCTCCCCTCAGCTTCCTCCACTCCAAGGAACACAGTCTCACCTTCTCCAATCTATCCTCATGTGGGAAGTTTCTCATCCATGAAACAATTCACATAAACCCCTTCTTCACACTCTCTAAAGCATTCATATTTTTCCTAAATTGTTGTATCCAAAATATATACACCTACTGCATAGAGGTCTAAATATTTTTCTATATGAGTTCAATGTAACACTTCTGCTCTTGCACACTATGCCCCATTAATGAAGCCAAGAATATTGTATGATTTACACACAACTTTCTAAACCTGATCAGCCACCATTAATGACATAAACATATATACCCCATTTTTTGTTGCTGTTATAATTCCTGATAATAATTATAAGTATTACTGGACAAGTTAGACTCCAGACTGAAACCTGGCTTGAAAGATCATTTTTAAACATTTTATTAAGGTAGTCTCTGACTGAAAAATATACCCTAACAATGAAGATTTTGGTTTCAAAAATGTTTATTAAGAAAAATAAATTAAGATAAAATAACATGTGACCCAAACTTGAAGAATTCAAAACACATGTGAACAATATAATCCTATTAATACCTTAACAGTGCCTTTAGAGAACTGCTTTCTCTATCATCTCTATGGAGGTTGATTTAACTGTGGTTTCAACTCCCAACCTTGAGATTCTGACAGTTTCCTTCTTGAGCTTGCAGACAACTGAGTCTAAACTTTCTAAGCTTCAACAGCCCCTTCGAGATTCTGACTAATCACTTCTGCTCTGGTATTTTCACTAAACTCTTTACATGGAGGAAACCTATTTTTAACAATCAAAAACTACCTTCTTTATGCATTCAGTTTCAGCCAAAAACCCTGCAGAATTGCTAAACCTGAAAATTTAAAAAAACTTTTTCTCCCAATGTATAGGTGATTCCCCAATTCAAAATTAAAACAAAAATCAATCCCTAACCTTCTGAACTGGTGCCTAACATAGAACTGCTTACCTTGTGCACTTGAAAAATTATCCCAATATAAAATAAAACCCACACATTGAGAAAGTCTTTCTCTTATAACGCATTTTAAAAGAAATCACCATGGCTGCAGAAATACTTAAATTAATCATTAAATCCCATCAAACATGCAGAAAACCCTTATGCCACTATTTCAAATTCACAAATCTAAAGTCAAAATTAAATGACATTAAGAGATGTATCAATCAGACACCTTGCATCATATACCATAGTACAGGCAGTCTCTGGGTTGTAAATGGATTCCATGCTTAAGTACATTCGCAAATCGATTTGTACTCAGATTGGAATACAACGCATCCCAATATAAAATGGCTGTTCCTTAAAGTACGAAGAAATGCTCACATGTCGGATCTTTAAGACCAATTTTAACACATCCCATGGGATCTCTTTTGCAAGTATAGGCATTCGTAAGTCAGTTGTTCGAAAATCAGGGATTAGTTGTGTCCTTATGGCTGCTTATACAAGTCCAAATATCACCTGAGGAATGGTGTAGATTTTGTGGGAAAGATGGGAAACCAGAAGGTTTTTCTCAAATGTGATTATGAGAGCTTGGAACCAATCTCTAATTGTCCGTTTCTTCCTGCAGTCATTATAAATTACATTTGATTAGTTGTCTAAATTATAGAATGAATGACAATCGTCCTGTTACCATTAAATCCTGTGATTCAAAACCTAAACTAAGAGCTACAAATAATTTTCAAAGAAATCCAAAACATCATACTGAATTACATTGCTATTTGTTTGTGTGGTGTAACAGTAACATTGTTTAACAAATGCAAAGTAATAGCTGCTTAGAGGTACTGGACGGGGAAAACAGAAGAGATTGCACAAATCTGTAAAAACATTTTACATTTTAAATCTTAACTGTTGCTCGACTGTAGTTCTCTTCTACTCAAAGCAACCACTAAATATACAAATACGGTATCATATTTTTCATCTCTTAGCTTCCAGTTCTGCAGCCCTTCCCCAGCTATTTCTGCAATCCGCTGCCTGCAACAAAACAGCCACTGCGGTATCACAACTTTGCACAATTGTTATGACTTAATAGGATTTATTAGAAAAAAAAAGGAAAGAGCTCTTAACAAATCAAGGTTTTAGACAATAGAGATTGGTGAAGCAAGTACAGATAGCCAGCATTTTCCTCCTGGCTGACTTAGGAAGTGAAGTGTGAAGACTGAGTGGAACGGACAGGCTCTGCACTGTGATAACTGAAAGGGAAGAATCAGGTTAAGAGCAGAAATTAATGCTATTATATGTTCACAATGGAAGCTGCCAAATTACTGTGACCAAGAGGAAGAAGAAGAAAACAAGATGGCGTTTCTTGTCCATTTTGAACATTCTCAGACAGTGCTTTCTTTTTAAAAATGCAACTATCAACATGTTTATAGTTAAAAAATGAACTTTTGTGGTTTGGCTGGAAGGGAATTCTGATTCAATTTTGGGATCAAACCCCAAAACTATGGATCTCTGCAGAGACTCTCAAATCCACTGAATTGGTATTTTTACAGTACATGGTATTTTTAGTTAAATGTCCTTATAACCTGCTGTGATTACAGCTGAGAAAATAAACTATTTTAAAATGTTTTCCTTTTTTTAATGAAAGACCAGTTTGCTTCCTAATTCAACTGTTATCATTGGTTATTGAAAAATTATTTAATAAAATATATTTATCAGAGTTTTGTTTAATCTTGCCACTTCAGCATGAAAATGCTCTATTCTGTAACAGGGTGATGGATCAAGTTTGTCATTAGGCAGAATGATCTGAATGATCACTCTGAAAACTATCTGGCCCTTCCAGAGCTGATTTGAATATTTGAATGATTTACTGGTGACATTCAGGTTTTGGAACACCTGAGCTGAGTAGTGACACCATTACATGGTAGAAAAGATGCATTTGACCCCATAGTGCAAGCTGGACACAATGCTAATCACAAACTGGCTTCCTTGTATCCTCATGACTACAGCTGGGGTACATTCTTGTTGTGGTCAAGAGTCCAGAAGAACGCACTAATGAGTTTTATGCCGCCCAGAGCACTGTGAAAAATCTACATTTTGTTTATACTCATTATCACATCAGCTATTTTAAATCCTAAAAAAAAGATGTCAACCACCACCATCACACCAATTATCAAAATACAAAGATAGAAAATCATGATAGCATGGAACAACAGAAATCAGAAATATACTGGACTGAGTGACACCAAGTCACACCACTGAAGAACAGGCATTACATGCCTGATACTGCACTTCAGAGTTTGATCTACTACTATTAAAATACACAAAGCTGCTGAACTACAATACGGGCAAATTAAAATATTTGTTTTCCACAGGCTGAATAGTATCTTCAATCACATGGTGTATCATCAAGCAAAATATGTGGCATTCAGTGAGGTATTCATCAATAAACGTAATTAAACTGAGAATGTCATGGTCGCATATGTTTTTGAAACCCCTTTGAATGTGGAAAGACGCTTTCTGCTTTCAAAATGAAGGTCCTTCCATAACAGGAAAGCTTCAAAAACACAGAGCCGTGCATCCTGAGTAGGAACAACCTGAACTGGTATGAGATAAATACATGAAGTCTGTAACCATTGTTTAATTGGTAAAATTCACTTCTGCGCTATTTTTCAATACATCTGGCTGTCTTTTTTTTCACGTTAGTACAGAAAAGATACTGCAGTCCTCAAAAGGTTAATGCGACACTAGTGGAATTCAGCAACATGCCTGAAATAAAGTATCATTGAGACAGCTTCCTTTATTATTCTGGAATTATCAGTTACATTGCATCAGTTTTTTTTATTGTGTAGTGGGTGTGAGATTACTTGATTAAAGATTCATGGAATCATATTTTTCGTTGTTGCTAGGCTGCCTTATCAGTCAGCTACTTATTTATTTATTGCAAAATCAGGGTCAGTGGTGGCTGATGAGAAAAAAAAGGAAATTTGTGCATCATCTGACCTCATTGGTGCCATAAGTTATAGCTGGAGGTGCATTAACTGCTCTCAGCTTTCAGAAATCAAAAAATAAATTAGGGGAAAAAAAAGCCCACAGAAAATGACATGCACAAATAACCAGTTTGTGCAACTGCAGCTGATTTCCAAGCAGTGAAATTATATTGTATTTAATCGTTTAATGTATTTATAAAATTAAGGAAAAATAATAAAAAAACGTCATTCAAAAAAAATGGAAGTCATATAAACCCTTGTCTCAAATACCCACAGGCAACCTTTATTGTAGTGTAAAATGAAGGAAATATAAAAGCGCCCCAGCACAGCTTACTCCCATCATTTCTGAAAGGTCACTGGGAGACAGCAGCGACCTTGAGCTTGCACCTTTGCCTGATTAGTGACTCAGTGGAGTGTGCCAATCTCTGGGGTCAGATACAGAGAAATGAAAAATGGCCTGATATAACCTTATTTTTATTCTAAGGCTTTGTCACAAAGCTGCTGAGAAACTAGGATGTATATTCAGCTTGATGTTTTCTGCTCCTTAAGGATGGTTTGTCAATATTCTTGGTAGGTGTGTATATTCAAATAATGCAATATGATTACACACAAAAAATTATGCCACCTCCTGACTTTAATCAATAACTGCAGGGACCCAAACACTATCTTCACTGTGTCCTCTCTATTATCCCAAATGTCTGGAATGTTTCGGTTTTTTTTGCGAATGCAAGGAAGAAAGGAAACCATTTTTGAAAAAAAAAAGGCTCAACATTTATTTTGTCTTTCTGATGTTCTTCATTTACCTTTGAAGAGTTTATTTTCAAATGTTGTTCACTGGTTGAAAAAGAACAACATGCACAGAATGAAATTCAATCATGAGAGGTGTTACTTTTCACTTGGATTGCATAATAAGATTGGAAAATATTGAGAAGTTGAATTTACAAAATATTAAAATGTACTACATTTAAAATTATTATCTGCATCGCTACCCTTCCTAGTAAAGAGGTTTAAAATCCCTAATGGGCAATAAGTATCACATTACTCTTAAAGGGGATTTTTTATTTAGCCCCATAATTTCTTCCACAATGCAACTGTAAACTTATTATACATTACTCCAAATTAAGTTTCAAATTGTCATATGCACAGCAGTCACTTGATGTACCATCACAGATTCGATGGGATGTAGGTGCATTTTCTGTGGTGTAGGCCTCATGGCATATCTACAATTTTTAAAATTCTGATGAAGTGTCATCCAACCAAACATCTTCCTTGAGATCTTCAATATGTTTTCTCAGCAGTGGGATTGTGCATTAGATGCCAACTAACACAGTCACCCCAATACTTGAACAATAAATGGAAAATCCAACCATGAGCGTGGTGGAATGGAGTGGTGGCAGATGAATTTCAGTTTGGAAAATGTGATACATGCATTTTGATGTAAAGAACATGCAGTGACAACAGAAAATTAAAGAGAAAATGTAAATGGGTGCAGGAGCAGATGTTTATGTATATGAGTCATTGAAGATTTGCCAGGTTAATAAAGCATGTGGCACCCCACACTTAATAGGAATATAGTGTAGAATAACATAGATACAATACTGAGCTTGTACAGGACGGCATTTTGCCCTTATGTGGAGTGTTGTGTCCCACTCTGAATTTCACATTTTACAAAGGGTGTGAAGAGATTTGAGAGACCACAGAACAGATTCACAAAAATGGTTCTCGGGATAATTATAGATTGGAGAATTTAGGACTGCTTTCCTTGAAGGAGAGAATACTAAGATGAGATTGGGCAGTGGTATTTAAAATCATGAAGTGTCTGGACAGAATAAGTAGGGAGAAACCACTCCAACTGATGCAAGGATCAAGAATGAGAGGGTACAAAATTAATGTAGCTTGTAAAAGAAACAAAATTATATGAGGAAAAGCATTTTAATGCAGCAGGTGGTTAACCTCTGGGATGCACTACCTGAGAATGTGATGGAGGCAGATTCAATGAAGGCATTCAGAGGGGATTACACCAATATCTAAAAGGTCGAAAGTGCAGGGTAATAGGAAGAAGTGGGAGAATGACACCAAGTGAAGTGCTCATTCAGAAAATCATTACAGACACAATGTGCTGAATGGCTTCCTTCTGCAATGTAACAATTCTATGATTTAAATCAATGGAATTAGGAATCTTCACATTTCGAGTTGGTATCTACTACTGGTTGAAAACATCAGTGTTTTTCAGCTGTTTCCTACCACATCTTTTTTCTCATCTTCAAAATGCCAAAGAGCTTTTTCTGTATTTTATGAATCTATGAATTCCTTTAATGAGAGCTTGGGTCTGGGATCCAAATGGCACCATTGCTCTATGTTGTGTACCAAAACAACATCATTGGAACTTCATGCATTTCTTTTATATTGTCATGAAATTCTCCAACTCAAATGCTCTTCTCAAACTTTAGAAATATTGCCAGCAAATTGTAATAGTTTCTAAAAATTTATTTGTGGAATATGTAAAGTCTATACATATTTCGGGTAGGGTGGGACTGGGTGTTGTCCCATAGCAATTCACTTTTAAAACAAATGGAATGTACCCTGTACGTTTCTTGCATCCTTTTGAAACAAAGTCCACTATTTTATTGTCTGCTTTATAAATATTACTTGTATTGTTCTTCACTATTCATTTGGTAGTGTTTTCCATATGTAATGATCAGGTTTTGAACATAAGATATAGGAGCCATTCGCCCTTATCCAGTCTGCTTTGCCATTCAATCATGGTTGATATGTTTCTCAACCCCATTCTCCCAGCTCCTCCCAATAAGCATTGATCCCCTTACTAATCAAGAACCTATCTATCTATCTTTTATTACAACTTGGATGCTATACACTCAACTTTCATTTAAATTGAGCAATTGAATCCTGATTTGATTGTGCATGTAACTCATTAGGGTATTAACTATTTTTGGATTACATCGGTAGGAAAAAAGTTATTTACATTTTCACTAATTCAGTGTAAAATTCCTAAAATGAAGAGATATGTGATAAGCATTCCCACCTCAATTTATACCAAAGGTGTATTAAAATATTATTCAGATTCGATAGTCATACCTCACTATCCAATTTTATATTTCATAACCTAAATGTTCTGGGGCTTAGTTAAATAAACACTGGACACTACTTTTTTTAAGAAACCCTCATTTTCTCACAATCATTATAGCGCAGAAGGAGGTCATTCAGCCCACTGTGTCTGCATGATATCTCTGAGCATTTGGATTAGTGCCAATCTCCTGACATTTCTCCATAATGCTGCACAGAGTTTCTATATAAATAATCAACTAATGACCTCCTGAATCATCAATTGACCTGCCTCCACTACACATCCAGTAGTACATTCCAGACCATAACTACTCACTGTGTGAAAAATACATTTCTCACCTTGGCATTGCTTCTGTTACAAGACACATTAAAACTGTGCCCTCTGGTTCTTGATCCTTTTGCAAGTGGAAACAGTTTCTCCTCATCTATCTAGGCTATCCTGACCCCTCATGATTTTCAAAATGCCCATCAAACAGCCCCTTAGACTTCTCTCCATGGAGAACAGTCCCAGCTTCTTCAGTCTATCATCACAAATGAAGCTTCTCACTTCTGAAACCATTCTGATAAACCACTTCTACACTCCAATGCATTCATATGGTTCCTAAGTTGTGTAGCTTAGAACTGCACCCAATACTCCAGCTGAGTTTTAACCAGTGTCCCATATAAGCCCATATAGGCTTAATATACATACCTTTGTATTTTATGCCCCACTTACGATGCCTAGAATACTGTACATTTTATTAACAACTCTCTTTACCTGTCCTGTCACCTTTAATGACAATATGCATGGATACTCCTTGGTCTCTGTGATCCTGGACACCTTTGAGAAAGTATCCACTATTTTACACTGTCTTTCCATGTTTTATGTGCCCAAGTGTACCACCTCACTGCACTGAACTTACCTGCCACCAACCATGCACTGCACTTATTTGTCAATGCCCTTTTGAAATTCTACACTATCCTCATCACAGTTTACAAGTGACCCAAGTTTGTGTCAGTTGAAAATTTTGAAATTGTCCCTGCACACCAAGATCCAAATGATTAATATATATCAGGAAAAACAAGGATCCCAGTACTGATTCCTGGGGGAATGCCACAAATTTTCCCCAAGCCTGAAAAATGCTATTCACCATTATTCTCTGTTTTCTAGCCTCCGCCAATTTTGTTTCCACGTTGCTCCTGTCCCTTTTATTCTGTTACCCATTCATTTCCTTATGTGTGGCGTTGTATTAGAAATCTATGTACTCTACATCAACAGCTTTGCTCTCATCAAGCCCCTGCTACCTCCTCACAAAACTCCAGCAAGTTATTTAAGTACAACTTTCCCGTAACACATCCATGCTGGCTCTTCCAAATTAATCCCCATTTTTCATCTCACAACACTGAACTTAGTTGGGGAGGGGAAATCTTCGAAATAAGCAAATGGCTGGAATATCCTTCTCCAAGGTCATGATGGGTCAACTTATATCATGTGGACATTTCAAGAAAGCAGCTCATCACCACTTTCTGAAGGCAACCAGGGACAGGTATAAAAAATCTCGGCCAGCTGGTGACACCCACTTCCCACGAGCAAATGAAAATCTTTCATAATGGCTGTGTCCACTGATCTCACCCGAGGGATGCTCAGTATCAGGCTTATGCAATGTGAGCAACATTGACGTACTCATATTTACCATTTAGATGAAAAACTAAAACTGCAACATTTTTTGAACCACGCTATCAGAAAATTTAAAATTGCACAGATAGAGTACAAAATCTGGTCTAAACAGAATTCCAGATCTCAAAGGTGCTGAAAGCGAACAAATGGAAACAGGATCCTTTAAGGCGAACCATGTTCCTTTTTTATCCGAAAGCTACACTCTGTGAGCAACACGAGTAATATAAATCTAAGCACTTCAAACTTTGGAATGTCCTGATTTGTCAGAAACAAATACCAGATTGGCCTTTCCCTGGCCAATCTCAGATTCCAAGCATCTGGTTAACACAATGAAATCCCAGTCACTTGAAGAGAAAAGAAAATGTGCGCTTGTCCTCAATTATCTTCCAGTATTGAAAACAAAATCAGACAGTCATCCAAACTGTCTGACTGATCTTCCCAATTTTTTTTGACATTTTTACACCCTACTCATGTTGAAAAATGTGATGGTCTTAGAAAATGCAAGTTCATCCATCACAAAAGTGACATTCAACGTTAAACATAACAGCTTATGTTTTGTTTAAAGGAAGCATAAAACATCTGCTGTAGATTGTGGACAAGCGACTGACAGTGGAATGGATAGAACGAGTTTAATTGCCTTTTTTCTTATTAACAAAGAGTCCATTGTATCGTGCATATGGTCCAAGTAAAGGAGTGGAAAAAGATGTGCACATAAAGCAAGCTGTTCTCACATACTCTCTAGACTGCAGGTGTAAAACCAGACTGAAGGTACTGGGAAACAGGAGTGAAAGCTTATTCGTTGATTTGAAGCTCGGCAAAACAATGAAATCAAGATTGAGATGGGATTTTTGGCATCAGGAGATTCAGGTAGGTCCAGCAAAATTAAAAGTTTATCAGAAAAAAAACATTTCTATGACAACAAATATCCAAAATTTACAGAATTGTTGGCGCACAAGAGGCCATTCAGCCTGTCATGTGAGCAAATCACCAAGAGATTAGTTCTCACCCTCTCTCTGAAACCCGACACATTTTCTTTCTCAGGTAAATTTCCAATTCCTCTCAAATGCCTCAACTGAACCTGCCTCCATTATACACTCAAGCATTCCAGATCTTAACCATGTACTGTGTGTGAAAGTTTGTCATGCCTCAGTTGATTTTGATCTTACCAATTATTTGAAATCTGCTTCTCAATCTTCCACCAAAGTTTTTTCCCTATCTATTCAATTGAGACCTGTCCTGATTTTGAATAACTCTATCAAATCTCCTCACAAGCTTCTATTCTCCAGGAAAAACAATGCCAACATTTCCAATCTATCCAAATAATTTTCTCATCCCTGGAAATATTCATGTGGATCTTTTTTGCACTGTTTGTAATGTCATCACATCTTTCTTAAAGTGAGGTACCTAGAATTGGATGCAGTACACCATTCAAGGCCAAACCAGTGTCTTAAAGAAGTTTAACATCAACTCTTATATAAATATAATATGTTATGAATGTTGGAGATCTGAAATAGAAGCAGAGAGTGCTAGAAATACTCAGCAAGTCTATGGAGTGAATTAATTTCTGATGAATCTATCAGGAAGGCTTCTCACTCGATGAAACAAAGGGATCAGTTAAAGTGTGTCTGCTTTAATGCAAGGAATGTCCGAAATAAGAATGACGAACTTAGAGCATGGATCAGTACTTGGGGCTACCATATTATGGCCATAACAGAGACGTGGGTTTCACAGGGGCAGGAATGTTTGTTTGATGTTCCAGGGTTTAGAATGTTTAGAAAGAACAGGGAGGGTGGAAAAAGAGGAGGGGGTGCAGCATTGCTAATCAGAGAGTGCATCACAGCTACAGAAACGAATGTTGTTGAGGAAGATTTGTCTACTGAGTCAGTATGGGTGGAAGTTAAGAACAGCAAGGGTACAGCGACCGCATTGGGGGTTTTCTACAGACCACCTAATGGCAGTAGAGAGATTGAAGATCTCATAGGTGAGCAGATTCTGGAAAAATGCTAAAGTGGCAGGGTTATTGCTATGGGTGATTTCAACTTTCCCAATATCGACTGAAACCTCCTAGGTGCAGATGGTTTGGATGGAGCTGTTTTTGTCAGGTGTGTTCAGGAGGGTTTCCTTACTCAGTATGTAGACAAACCGAAGAGGGGAGAGGCCATTTTGGATTTGGGGCTCTGCGACGATCCAGGACAGGTGTCAGACCTCACAGTGGGAGAACATTTTGGTGAAAGTGACCACAACTGCCTCACATTTAGCGTAGCCTTGGAGAGTGAAAGGAGCAGTTACTGAGGGAAGATATTTAATTGGGGAAAAGGAAATTATGACGCTATCACACAGGAGTTGGGAAGTACAGACTGGGAGCAATTGTTCCACAGAAAGGAGACTATTTAAGGTGCAGTTGTTGCAAGTGATGCACAAATTTGTTACTTTGAGACAGGTAATAAGGGGTAAGATTAAGGAATCTTGGTTGACGAGAACAGAGGAACTTCTCGTCAAAAGAAAGAAGGCAGCTTACGTAAGGTAGAGGTAGCAAGGATTGAGCACAGCTTTAGAGGATTACAGGCTAGCTAGAAAGGAGCTCAGAAATGGACTGAGGAGAGCCAGGAAGGGGCATGAAAAAGGCTTGGCAAATAGGATTAGGGAGAACCCAAAGGCATTTTACTCATACGTGAAGAATAAGAGAATGATCAGGGAGAAGGTAGGGCTGATCAGGGATAGTGTAGGGAACTTGTGCGTGTAGTCTGAGCAGATAGGGGAAGCCCTAAATGAGTTTTTGCTTCGGTTTTCACCAAGGAAAGGGAACTTGTTGTAAATGAAAACTTAGAGGAGCTGGGATACAGTCTTGACCAGATCAAGATTGATGAAGTTGATATGCTAGAAACTTTGGAAAACGTTAAGATTGATAAGTCTCCAGGGCCAGACCACATTTATCCTAGGCTGCTCTGGGAAGCGAGAAAGGAGGTTGCTAAGCCCCTGGCGATAATATTTGTCTCCTCACTCTCCACAGGAATCGTACTGGAGGATTGGAAGGAGGTGAATGTTGTTCCTCTTTTCAAGAAGGGTAATAGGGAAATCCCTGGCAATTACAGACCAGTCAGTCTTACGTCTGCGGTCAGCAAAGTTTTGGAAAGAATTCTGAGGGATAGGATTTATGACTATTTGGAAAAGCATAGTGTGATTAAAGGCAGTCAGCATGGCTTTGTGAGGGGCAGGTCATGCCTCACAAATCTTATTGAGTTCTTTGAGGAGGTGTCAAGACAGGTCGACGACGGTCAAGCAGTGGATGTGGTAAATATGGACTTCAGCAAGGCGTTTGATAAGGTTCCCCATAGTAGGCTCATTCATAAAGTCAGGAAGTATGAGATACAGGGAGATTTGGCTATCTGGATTCAGAGTTGGCTGGCTAACAGAAGGCAGAGAGTGGTTATAGTGGTGAAGTATTCTGCCTGGAGGTCAGTGCTGAGTGGGGTCCTGCAGGGCTTTGTTCTTGGGCCTCTGCTCTTTGTAGTTTTTATAAATGACTTGGATGAGGAGTTTAAGGGGTGGATTAGTAAATTTGCAGATGACACTAAGGTTGGAGGTGTCGTCGATAGTATAGAGGGCTACTGCAGGCTGCAGCACGACATAGACAGGATGCAGAACTGGGCTGAGAAATGGCAGATGGAGTTCAGTCTGGATAAATGTAAAGTGATGCATTTTGGACGGTCGAACTCGAAAGCTGAATATAGGATTAAAGACAGGATTCTTGGCAGTGTGGAGGAACAGAGGGATCTGGGTGTGCAATTACATAGATCCTTCAAAGTTGCCATCCACATGGATTGGTTTGTTAAAAAAACATGGTGTTTTGGCTTTCATTAACAGGGGGATCGAGTTTAAGAGCCGCGAGGTTTTGCTGCAGCTCTACAAGTCCCTGGTGAGCACACACTTGGAATATCGTGTCCAGTTTCGGGTCGCCCTACTATAGGAAAGATACAGAGGCTTTGGAGTGGGTGCAAAGAAGGTTTACCCGGATGCTGCCTGGACTGGAGGGCTTGTCTTATGAAGAAAGGTTGAATAAGCTCGGTCTTTTTTCTCTCGAAGTGTACAAAATAATGAGAGGAATAGATTAGAGTCAATAGCCAGAGACTTTTCCCCAAGGCAGGATTCACTGGTATGAGAAGTCATAGTTTGAAGATATTAGGAGGAAGGTATAAAGCAGAAGTCAGAGGTAGGTTCTTTATGCAGAGAGTTGTGAGCACATGGAATGAGTTGCCAGCTGTGGTGGTGGAAGCAGAGTCATTGGGGACATTTAAGCAACTGCTGGATATGCACATGGATAGCAGTGAGTTGAGGGGTGCATAGGTTAAGTTACTATATTTTACATTAGGAGTAAATCTCGGCACAACATCGTGGGCCAAAGGGCCTGTTCTGTGCTGTACTTTTCTATGTTCTATGTTCTATGACAAGCCATATTGGGTGGCATGGTGGCTCAGTGATTAGCACTGCTGTCTCACAGCAGCAGGGTCCTGGGTTTCATTCCACCCTTGGATGACTGTCTGTGTAGGGTTTGCACATTTTCCCCTGTGTCTGTGTGGGTTTGTTCTCACAGTCCAAAGGTTAGGTGGATTGGCCATGGTAAATTGCCCATCATATGCAGAATAGATGGATTAACCATGAATAATGCAGCGTGATAGGGTAGGGGTGTGGGTCTCGGTGGGATGCTCTGCGAAGGGCCAATATGGACTAAATAGCCTGCTCCACACTATCGGGAGTCTATGATGCAGACTGAAACTGAAAAGTTAACTCGGTTTCTCTCTCGACCCCAGTGAGTTCCTCCAGCTTGACTTTTTTAGTGTCATTGCTGTTGTACTCTGCTATTATTGATAAAGCTTAGGATACTAAATGTTTTATTAACTGTACTCTCAACCTGTCCTGCCATTATCAATCACTTATAAGATCCCAAATTAGTCTCCTGGTTTGGTAATGATTCAACTGGGAACCAGAAAATATTACTTAAAATTAGCTGAAATTTGAAATCCTGGGTTCGGCCTATTGAAATATGATACAGAAAAGTAAAACAATCCACAATAACTATCTTAAGCTCTGAACATCCAGACTTAACAAGAGGTAAGTATAAATTCACAAGCATGTGTAGAGAAACAAACCAGCCTGCCTATCAAAAGACAGATCAGACCAAGGCGAATCCAACAGATTTGTAATCATTCGCCTAAATGTTAGTAATCACAGAGTTACAAAAACACTACCTTCCTCCATACTTTCGGAGGCACAGCCTTGAGCTGCCCTCAAAACCTGCTCCAACTTGGAAGTTGTCAATGTCTGCTCACCTGCCAGTGGTTCAATTTTATTGCCTCAGATTGCACTTGCCTGGATTCCCGGACTGTTCTTCTGCACCAATTCATGGGCACAATTCTGATTCTTTAGCCACTCTGAGCAAACCATCACTACTCAACAGTGCTACTTTTGGTCCAAGGACCAACACCATAGAGCCATCATCTCCTGATGCCTTCTCAACATCAAATGTACCAAACTGCTGGGACTCTCCTTTGCTCCAACTTAAACCTCTAGTTACACCTGACAGCTCCTGGGACTTTCTGAGCCCTCACTGGATCATCATCCTGGAACTCCCTTGCTAATGGTAATGCAGCTGTAACTACATAAACTGGATGGTGGTGCTTCAAGAAGGCAGTTCACAACTGCCTTCTGAAGGGTAAGTAGAAATGGGAAATTTATGCTGGCCCAGCCAGAGATGCCCACATCCCATGAGTGGCTGAGAGTGTCAAGACTGCTACCAAAGAAAATTTCATCAGCATCTCTGCCTGCAATTCAATAATCAAGGAACCATCAAATTAAGCCACGAGTGTTTATTAAAGTCATGTGATTATGTACTGGGTTCTGGGCTAATGGTCGGATACTTGGTAGTGTGGATGAGCAGAGGGATCTTGGTGTCCATGTACACACATCTTTGAAAGTTGCCACCCAGGTAAATAGTGTGGTGAAGAAGGCATATGGCGTACTGGCTTTTATTGGTAGAGGAATTGAGTTCCGGAGTCCTGAGGTCATGTTGCAGTTGTATAAGACTCTGGTGCGGCCGCATCTGGAGTATTGTGTGCAGTTTTGGTCGCCATACTATAGGAAGGATGTGGAGGCACTGGAACGGGTGCAAAGGAGGTTTACCCGGATGTTGCCTGGTATGGTAGGAAGATCGTATGAGGAAAGGCTGAGGCACTTGAGGTTGTTTTCATTGGAGAAAAGAAGGTTTAGGGATGACTTGATAGAGGTGTCCAAGATGATTAGGGGTTTAGATAGAGTTGACCGTGAGAACCTTTTTCCATGTATGGAGTCAGCTATTACGAAGGGGCATAGCTTTAAATTAAGGGGTGGTAGGTATAGGACAGATGTTAGGGGTAGGTTCTTTACTCAGCGAGTCGTGAGTTCATGGAATGCCCTGCCAGTAGCAGTGGTGGACTCTCCCTCTTTATGGGCATTTAAGCGGGCATTGGATAGGC
Organism: Chiloscyllium plagiosum; assembly: GCF_037043375.1. NCBI lineage: Eukaryota > Metazoa > Chordata > Chondrichthyes > Orectolobiformes > Hemiscylliidae > Chiloscyllium > Chiloscyllium plagiosum. The sequence goes on along the minus strand of NW_028270155.1, from coordinate 28,089,205 downwards.
ATATGGAGGATAGTGGGCTAGTGTAGGTTAGGTGGGCTTGGATCGGCGCAACATCAAGGGCCAAAGGGCCTGTACTGCGCTGTATTCTTCTATGTTATGTCTGAACCCCGTGCTGCACAATCTAATCACATTCGTCAATCTGAACTGGCCATTCGTCAACAGGCACAATGATTATCGTAATAAAACATAATCTAGTTTTATTTGGTTTTCAGTTTAAATTCTTATATTAATCTAGGAGGGATGGAATGACTCAATGAGTTAGTGCAGTGTCTTTGTGGCTTAGATATGAATCCTTACAAAAATGGGATATGAATCTCCTCAGTATATATTAGTCAAAAATGCTGCAAGTGTAATTAGGTGAGGAAGACTATGCATTTGGGTTCCAACATTTAACATAAAACTCCCCATATTTTTAAATTTACCCTCAAAAACATTCACAAACCCTGAAGTACAAGAAACCTGTCTTTCTCAGCTTGATTTCAAGAAGGTACGTTATGCACATTTGAGAAGTCAATGCACCAACTCATTTGGACAGTGTATAATTGAGTTTCAGAGGACAAAACTGGGCCAGGCCTGAAAACAGTGTGGGGATTGGGATGTGGGAACAAGTCACAAACCTTGCTTCCAATGCGGGCAGTTGGCAAACTTTGTGCTGCTTGTCCATTTAAATGATAGCTGCATGGAGTCAGTGGAGCCACAGGACAGATGACCATGGTGATCAATGCCAGCACAGCCCCAAGGCACCTAGATACAGTGCTTCAAAAGGTCCACTGATCTCACAAGTGGGTCCACTCAGTTGAGTACATCTTCAAAAGGTGTATCTTACCAACTGCACCACTTGGCTCACACACTGTTTAGTGCATCAAGCTCTCATTCATTCACATACTGCCAATCCTTGTCAATTGCAACTCACAACTTACTATCACAACTTCACCTCACTCTCATACGCTTGACAGTGCTGCAAGGTATTCCCCCTCCCTCCATCTCAGAGCTATTCAACCATGGAAACACCCAAATCCATTGTACAACACTGACAAACCTCCACGTTCTTGTAGGACAAGGTACTGTACATCTTAATGCCCTGGGTTGCCCAGCTCTGGAGGTGAGGGGGGTTCCACCTCCCTAATGATACTCAGATAGCTGTGTTTATTAGCAACATAATACAATCCTGCAGCAAGCACCTCCACTCTTCATAACCCACCTGACTCAACAGTGCCGGCCTGGGCAGTGGACAGGGGTGTTGGGATGTTTCTTATTGGTCAACTTCAGGCTGATGACAACCAACATTACACCACAGCCACTCTGGGTTTCCACATTAGAATTATGACTGATGCTGGGATTGCAACACAATTGACAACACTTTAGAACTCTGACTCCACCCAGGACAATCAGCTGATAGGCACCACATCCACATTCTACATCACCGACACTCAGTAGCAGCAGTGTACATCATGTACAAGATGCACTGTAGAAATTCACCAAGGCTTTTTAGACACCAGCTTACAAATCATGTTTGCTGTCATTTAGGGGAATAAAGCCAGCACACACTAGGGAACATCACCATCTGCAAGCAATGTTCCCTCTAACTTGCGCTGCCTCGCAGCTGGTAAAGGTCCATGTATGCCAATCAGATGCATGGATCTTGGAGTCTGGAGACTGGTGCCATTGTACTTAACTTGGGGCCTGCACAGTGGCAAGAAATATTAGAGGAAATGTAGCTTTCAAGTTCCCCTCCTAGCCAATCACAATTCTGACTGGACATAGATTGCCATTGCGTCACTGTCACTGGGTCAAAATCCTGGAAACCCCCTCCAATGAACAACACTATGGGTCTACCCAGTGCAGATGGACTGCATTGGTTCAATAGTGCAGCTCACCACCATCTTTTCAAGGGAAACTAGGGATGGGCAATAAGTGCTGTCCCAGACAATGATGACCACATCCCATGAATGATTTCTTTTTTAAAATTGCATTATTAACAAAAACAACCAAGTTTTCTTTTTACTTTGCACTTCTGCATCTTTGTACCTGATGACAAGGTCAGGTGACAACATTCTGTCTTATAGTGTACTGGAGCATCAACTTACAATACAATCTACCTTTCAACAATCAGGCTCCTATTCCAATGGTTGAGTGAGAAAATGCACTTAGCAATGTGCAAGAGAATTTTCGTAACCAGTCTTTGGTGAATTTAGCTGATTTCAATTGAAGTGACATTAAGGTCACTTGAACTGGCTTTGAAGCTACTGACTTAGGAGTAAGAGGATCAGCCAAAGTTCCTGCTGGAAATTGTGCCTCAGTAACCATTTAGGACAAATGTAAACAAACTTGTTTACGTGGTCTCCGATGGTCAACTGCCTTGCTTGTAGTTACAAACAAGCAGTCAGTTACATCAAAATAAATATCACCAGGAGCTCAGGCACTGTAAATCCAAAACCCAGTGAAGAGAGAGGGACACAGGAAAAACGGGAGAAGCAAAATTAAAATAAAGCTGACAAATGGAAAATAATTACCTTCAGATGAGTTATTTACTATTGAGACAAACAAATGAGGAAGCATCTTGGAAGATTATTTATAATCAAAGTGTTACAATTCTATTTTTTGGATATTTTTCATGAGATTTCTCATTGTCAGTCTGTTGTATTAGCGAGTTGACAGTGAAAACAAATGATCATGTGTTTTGAGATCTGTAGTGATATCTGTATGTAGTGCAATTTACTGTGACACTGAATCCAATTGGAGTTTATTTTAATAGAATACTTCATAATATTGGTAAATGTGTATGCAAAGCACTGTGCTGAAATGATTGTGCATATAAGACTGTATTAGAGCAATTTGCGCTAAATAAACTGAGATATAGCTTGTTCTCAACCTTGTGACCTCCATCATTCGACTAATATCAAGTCAAGTATCATTGACTCCATCTGGAGTCCAGACAACAGGAATGAAAACACAATAGCTGTAAAAACAGTAAAGTGCAATGATCTGTTCATGATAACAAAAAGAAAACATTCAAATTTATTTTTCACTGAAGAAACTCTATTTTACTCTCTTTCACCATATTTCCATAAAAATAAGATGTGAATTTTGTTGTATATTATCTAATTATACAATATATTGCGAATAATCCTTCCATGATTTTGTTTCATACATATCTCCCTCACTTTCTATTAAAGTTGGTGGCAATAGCCTTCAGTTCTAATCTTGTCTCTGCACTTTGGATCTCATTTCATGTTGTAACTTTTTAAATCTTTAAAATCATCTTCAAAATCTATCTTTATGGTGATGGTTCTGACATATCCGCTATTGCTGCTTGCAGTAGCTTTCATCTTTGTTTCGTTCCTGCGCCAACAGCTACTGTTGCAAGGCCCAATACAATGATAAAACAGAGTATTACTTAAATGTAAAAGGACTGTGGAATTCTGAGGTGCACAATGATTTAGGTGCTTTAATGTGTGACCCATATATAGCTGGTATGCAGGTACAGCATGTAATCAGGAAGGCTAATGGGAAGCTATCCTTTGTAATTAGAGAAGTTGAACATAAAAGTAATGTTCAAGTATGCAAGGCATTGTTAAGACCACATCTCGAACAATATCTCTCAGTTTCCTTACTAAAATAAAGATGTGGATGTACTAGAAGCAATTCAGAGAAAATTTAATGGCTGGTCACTGAAATGAATGTGTTTTCTTCTGACGCCAGGTTGGATAGTCTAGGCTTGGAATTTAGAAGAGTGAGGGTTGACTTGATTCAAGAGTATGATGGAAGGGCCTGAAGAAGGGTCTGTGCCCGAAACGTCGAATCTCCTGTTCCCTGGATGCTGCCTGACCTGCTGTGCTGTTCCAGCAATAAAGTTTCAACTTTGATCTCCAGCATCTGCAGACCTCACTTTCTCCTCAAGAGTATGATGGTCATGAATGATCTTGACATGGAAAGAATATTTCCTCTTGTGGGTCAGTCCAGAGCTAGGGAGCACTGTTTCAAAATTAAGAATCCCCAATATACGGCAGAGATCACAGAATCCCTATAGTACAGAAATAAGCCATTCAGCCCAATAGGTCTGCACCGACCCTCTGAAGAGCTTCTCACCCAGACCCAGTCTCCCATCTTATCTCCAAACTCTGCATATACCATAACCAATCCACTTAGTCTGCACATCCCTGGACAGTATGGGCAATCTATCTAACTTGCACATCTTTGGACTGTGAGAGCAAACCAGTGCACTCAGCAGAAATCCACACAGCCACAGGGAAAACACCGCACAGCCAGTCACTCAAGGCTGGAATTGAACCCAGGTCTCTGGCACTGTGAGGGAGCATTGCCAATGATTGTGCCACCATGCTGCTCTTAATGAGGAGAATAATTTTCTATCAGACAATTGTGTGGCTTTGGAACACTATTTCTTGGAAGGCAATAGTGATGTGGTCAATAAATACTTTTAACTCAAAGGTAGATTCTTGTTAGGCAAGAGAATCAAAAGTTAACATTGGTAGGTGAGAATGTGGAATTTCAAACACGAACAAATTTGTTATATTCTTATCGATTGGTGGAGCAGGCCTGAGGGGCAGCATGGTCTACTTCTGCTTCTATTTTATAAATCTAAATGTTCACACTCCCAAAACCATAATACGATCCCCAAACATCTTGTACACTTGTAGCCATGTCAAATTGTGGCCAATCCATATTTACATGTTGAATTTAACTACAATTAAGATACAAGCCTTGTCACTCATTATTTCCTTACATTTCATAAAAATGTCATTTATCCAGGTCTGTTTTTGACTTGGTCTATGACAAAATCATTAGCTGTAGGTCTGTGGTGCCTACAACTGTGTAACTTGCTGCTGAGTAGGCAAAGAGCTTTCTTAATACAGAGAAATCTTGATCATTTCCCTCATATTTATCACACTATCTTAAAAGCATGGGGAGGCAATGGCCTAGTGGTATTATCACTGGGCTGTTAATGTAGAGACCCAGATGGTATTCTGGGAACCCAGGTCCAAATCCTGTTATGGCAGATGGTGGAATTTGAATTCAACAAATATCTCGAATTAAGAATCTAATAATGATCATGAATCCGTTGTCGACTGTAAGGAAAAACCCATCTGATTCACTAGTATCCTTTAAGGAAGGGAACTGCCATCCTTAACTGGTCTTGCTGACATGTATCTCTAGACCCACAGCAATGTGGTTGACTTTTAATTGCCCTCTGGGCCAGCAGTGCCCTCATCCCATGAATGAATAAAGGATTTGATATTTAAATGTACCTCTTCACACAACACAGTGATGCTGTATGCCACAAATTTAAGTACTTAGCATTTGCCTTACTTCACAACAGGTGGTAAGAGAAATATTCCGACCCATACTCTCATCATTTGTTATTCAATACGCTGTCCTTTCAACTGACAATACCACAGTGCGCAGGTTATGTATTTGCTCAACATGGAGACATAACCATTGGAATATAAAAGAGATATTTTAAACATGCTACCATACCACAAATCTACAGATATCCAAGAAAAGGCATTCAAAATATAAACAGACTGAATTTCCTTTTGTGTTTCTATATTTACTCTTTGATGAGATGCTGTCTGATTTTCCTCAAACCTGTGACTAAACTGACACCATGTATTCCTAATCACCAGGAACAAGCATCCTGCCGGACATCAACGCAGAATTCAGGGCTGGAGCTCTGGTCTCCAAACACCAAGACTGTGATGCTGTCACACATCACAAACACTAGATGGTCCTTATCCTCGCCGAGGGATGTAAGTGATTGCAAAGGTGGTATTTTTAGTGTCTATGGTGGTATGGGAAACCAGCTTGGTGAAATGACTTACTGAAGTTGTCTTATGATTGGTTGATCCCCTACTTTGAATCTGATTTTTTTGACTTGCAACCATCAAGCACAATCAAAAGTAAAACATTTTTTTTTCAAATTTTCAGCGTGAAGGAAGGGTGGGTGATTGGAGTTAAGGTACAAAAAAGCCACATGTTAAGAGTGTCAGCAGGGACTCAAGGGTTGAATGCTCTTCTTTTGTTCCAATGTTCTGATATTGACTACAGCAATAAGACCATGACCATAAGAAATAGGAATGGAAGTGAGGCCATTCAGCCCATTGAGTCCATTCCACCACTCAGTCATGGCTGATGGGCATTTCATTACCGCTTACCCGCACTCTCCCCATCTAACTTAATTCTTTGCGAGATTAAGAATTTATCAATCTCTGCCTTGAAGACATTTAACGTCCCTGCCTCCAATGCGTTCCATGGCAGTGAATTCCACAGGCCCACCACTCTTTGGCTGAAGAAATGTCTCCTCATTTCCATTTTAAATTGACCCCCCTCTAATTCTAAGGCTGTGACCATGAGTCTTAGTATCCTAATAAGAAGGAATACATCTCTTAAACTCTACAAAACTTAATATCTAGGGCTACAATTTCATTGATGATTATTTAATAATAGTTTAGTTACAGTTAAATTTCGAATGGGATGTTAAAGTTTTTATGGAATATCATGAAGGGCCATTCCCTACTATAATTCATTTGACAAGTCAAAGCAAAAGGTAAGCAAGTGTTACATTCTAGTGCAGTGCGGGTGCCTGCCTGCAGTATGTTAACTTCTGAGGGCAAAGGGGTGGGAACAAAGATGGAGAAATCTGTTTACTATGATTACCATACATCATAAATGTATCGTTCTTGTTCACAGCATGGGCAATAAGTACCATGGTTTCCACAGGCACAAAGAAAGACAAATTTAGTCACTTTTTTTAAAGAGCCCTAGGTCCCCATTATCTATTTAGAAATACTTCCGTGCAAATGACACTGGAGGCTAAACAGCAAGGGATCCAAAATAAAACTTTAAAAATGACCGAAGTAATGGTTTATGCTTTCAATTAAATACATTTATCCTTGATTTAAAAAAAAGTTTGCTCCTCTAAAAATATCTATTCATTAAACTCTTTGTGTATTTGGGAGATGTTCTGCTCAAGTCAATTGGTTCAATTGCCAATTTGAAATTTGAAGATTTTAATTAACATTTGTGGTTGAAGACAAACTCCTAACAACACATGGCTATCTATCTCTCAGATTCTTGCCACGTTCTGGAATACACAGACACAAGGTCAGTCTGAACTATTCCTGCAAAAAAAAATCAAACAATTTCCTTTTGAACAGACGTGTTAGATTAAAAAGCATTTATCTGGACCACAGTTGTTTTTAATTTCAGGAGGAAAGCAGGATGACAAAATTTAAAAGATATTAAAAGTTAATTTCTTTTCTTTCAAAGTCCTCCAGGCAGAGATTTATAAACAGTCTCAAAGCGCTCTATTGTGGTTCTTACGCAATGTCAAAATAAGATTACTCAGTCGTCTGTGTACGTATGTACATAACAAAAGTAATCAAAAACCTAAGAAAATTTACTTCACCTTTATGTTTATATAGCATCTTCTTTCCATCAATACTAAGTCCTATAGTTTTAAATACAAAGGGTGTGTTATTAAATCAAACCAATATTTACAAAAATAACTTTGAAGCAGTTTATAGACATTGATTGAGTATGTAACAACCAAACATTTCTGATCTTGTTTTTTTTAAATAAACTTCTTATTTTTGTGAAAGTTACATTTGTAACTTATAGCCTTGTGTGTGTGGAAATCAATTAGAGTGCTTCTGAAGGTGTGAAACACAATCAGTTCTTAGCTTCATGTGTGAGGTGGATGAGACAAACGGGTGACTGTGTAAATTATCATACTATGGTTCATTAATGCCCTTCAGGGAAGAGACTAGCTACCCCTACCCAATTGCCTTTATGTTTTGCTAGTTCCACGTTATGTGCTTGACAGTACCCTCAAGGCAATGAGAAATGGGCAATAAATATTGCCTTGCCAGCATCAGCCACATCACTAGAATAAATAATGTCAAAATGTGCACACATTATAGATCAGTATAATGACATACACCATCTGGGATTTTGTCAACACGTGTTACTCTCTACTTCACAACTGAAACTGTGTACCTTTTCCCCTTTCCAATATTTTGCCATTTCTCACATGATTATAGTTTAAAATTTTAAGCGCTAGCTGCATCCCTGTAAAATACTTTTCATGTAGCAGTGGGAGAGCTTTTCACTGGTGAACTCTACTGTCAGCTGACAATACTGCATTTATGCAAGGCCTCTGTTGAGCTTCCTGGTCAAACAGGGAGGATCAGCAGCACCACTCCAATTTTCCCGCTCAAACATATTGCCATTAACATATGACAAATTAAATTTCACTTGTGAATATTTTTATTTTACATTAGTTTCACTTCATTTTTCTGTGTATTCTCATCATTTGTGGAGCCTAACTTAGTCAGATGGCTACATGTGTTGGCATGTCTCATGGTTGACACACATTGATGATTACAGAGGAATTAGGGACATTTCCTTTATAGTTGAAGAAAAACCATGTTATTTTCTAACAGAAGTATTTGTCATGCTGTAGGTGAACTCAAAGCTCCGTATGAGACCTAACAGCCAATATGATCGGACATTAGAGTTAAACAAATTGTTTACTTTACACACAAATGCATAAAGCTTATAGGTCTGTGCCACTAGTATGAATCAAGTAGTGTGCAATTCTCATGTGCCACTGATGTAATCTTGAAGAATTAAAATGTTTTATACTTGTGAATATTCATGGATGCGACATTTACAAGTATGAACTGGCCATAGGTTGATATAATGGACTAATTGATATTTCCCATCCTGCCTAACCCATCACATCACATTTCCATCCCTTAGGAGCTCCAGAAAATCCTCTTCACCTCCTCCAGCCTACTGCTTTTATAACAGCAGCAGCAGTTCCTCAGTCAATGGCAAACAATGCAAACTTGCTGGATTTTTGTTTTAAGTCTGGCTACTGAAAAGATCAGAAGTAATGAATCTGAAAAGTCATTCCCAACAGTGGTACAAGATTCCCAACTTGGTTAATTCCAGTTTTAACATCTCCTGAAAGTCAACATGGAAACCATCAAAGAAGCAGCTGATGAAGCTGTGGGCTGGATGAAGACACCATTAACTTTTTCCTGATGCATCAATGGAAAATTGAGGTAGAAGGTGTGACATTATAATTCCATAACAGAGACTATCTATGATTAATTCCATGATTTCTGATTTACAAGTTTTATTACAGGCTTAAAAAAGCAGGATCACACTTTTTGTTTAATACTGACAGGTATTCTTTGTGAATACTTACAGAGTTAGGCAAATTCTAATTTGAGATCAGGGTTTGTGAAGATGAATAAGAAGTCACAATAACAATCAACACACTCTCCTGTGAAAAGCTACTAGCAGAAAGTGTTGACCTGCAGGTGGACAAAATTCCACCAGCAAATGTAAAAAATTACTGAATAAAATATCAAGAAATAAACACTACAGCAAGACAGACAAATCAAAATGAATGCTCTTGTGATTTTGTGGAGATCGTGAGTTCTCATTCTGGCTTAAACAAAGAGTTAAAGATAATCGCAGGACAACTTGCATTTTAATGCAGCAAAAAAAACTGACTCAGGAATTAATTTCCTGAAAATCTGCACGCATGTACATACTTTAAATTAGCCACAAAAAGAAAGCTCCAATAGCATCAAAACTAGACACTATCACAGTTTCACTGGTGTTTCAGTTATTGAAGGAACTGTTTCTAATTCTTAGGAGATGTCTGTCTGCTTTTCTTTCGTGCACGAAAGTCTATGTATTACGAAAAGTAGACAATGCTGCCTTCTCTCCTGCCAGCTCAATGTCTTCCAGGCAGACTGGGATTTCCTAAACAGATACCAAAGACGTTACGTTTCACTGATCAAGCACAGCAGCTGTCAGGGAGGGGTACACTGCAATTCAAAACTTCCAGTAATCCAAAATACTCATCATTATAAGCCCATTAAAACCTACACCAATCTCATTTCTTAGCACTTGGGTCAGTAATTAGAACTAGAAAAGGTAGCATCTGAAACAATAGTTAAAACGAGTACAAATCTGGTTATTAATAAATCAATGCATACCAGTGAAAACCCAACAAGTTATTTAGCAGAGGTGAACAGTGAATTGTAAATTCAACAGCAAATAACTAAGGAGACAAAACACAAACATATACCTTGACAATAATATGTTGCAATAACCATGATCGTGTCAGCACTACCACTTAATCATCACTCCAACACACTGACAACATTTTTTTTGCCAAAATTTAAAAATTATTAAATATTGATGTTACTCACCCTTACCCTCTTTGTAGCGTCTTAGACTACATAAGCATATCCGCAACTGAAGAGGGAGGAATGAAATATTGAAATAGGACACTGTTGTTCTCAGATCATCTGAGAAAGTATAACCTGACCAAGAACCTGAACTTGTTAAACTTCTTACCCAACAAAGCAATCAATTGCTGATTAAAGATAACCATGGAGAAAGTTAAAGCTGAGATGTGAATTTGACTTGGCAATAAAGACCCTCTGCTTAACTTTTGGGAAATTCTTATTTGAGCCAAGTTTGTTTATTACAGGTCTCCAAGCTATATCAAACTATTAGCAGTTTTACTTGACTACATTAGTAAATATTACAGAGAGTGTTACCAAATGAGCACTTTGCAAATGTAATTTATTTCAATTGAAGAAGTCAGGAGATCAATCAAGCCTTATACTCGAGACAACAACTGTTACTTTGATATTAGAATATTGTAACTTCCACATTTCAAATAGGTGTAGATGAGCCCTAGTTTATAATGTCTCGAAGAGATCCTTTCAATTGCTAAGCTATGTAGGCAATTTTTTAGTGTCTCCAAATAGTTAATCAAAAGACTTCATTTTGTTTCAGCTGCTGGTTTTATCGCTAATCTTCAAAAGGTGGCAGAATAATACTACACTAGACTTTGAATAACATTTTAACTGCCAAATAAGCTTGTTTTTTACAGAGCAAGTAAACAGTGGTGGCAAGACTTATATATGTATAACAATAGTATATGTTCAACCAGTTTTTGTTAAATTACACTATCCAATTGTTCAATGGGAAAATACAAAGGTAATAATTGCTTTGTCAAATGTGATGGAAGTCATATCGTTAGGAAGTGATTATTTTTCCTTATCTCATTGTTGCTGGAAGGAGTTATCTGATCTCAAGCCATCCTTATAGGGACAACTGTGATTTAAAAAGAGGCTAAAAATGCCCTCAAAACTGGATATCAATAAGGGTTAAAATTAAAATATGCTGCCAAAGATGTACTTTAACAAATACCAAAAAAAGTTTGTGTTCAAATGGAAATACCTGGTCCATCTTTTGGATGTATCTCCCTCTGGAAACCAGTAACAAAAGTATGAGTGAGGATTAAATTTAGGAATGGGCTAAGTTTACACAGTTGAGATTATGGGATGAAAGCAGGCAGCTTTCTGCTCGGGAAGAAATGACACTGAAAACACAGCTCAAGGTCATACAGGGCACTTCACAGATCAAGAACAATCTGATTCTGTGGCACTTCTTCAGGCAGGTTTCATGGAATCCCTGAAGTGTGGAAGCAAGTCCTTCAACCCATTGAGTCCACACTGCCCCTCCAAAGAGCATATCACCCAGACACACGCCCCATACCCTTTAACCCTTTATTTCCCATGGCTAATCCTAGCCTGCACATCCCTGGACACTATAGGCAATTTAGCATGGCCAATCCACATAACTCTCACATCTTTAGACTATGGGAGGAAGCCCACACAGACGCGGGGAGAACATGTAAACATCAAAAAAAGTTGCCTAAGACCAGGCACTGTGAGGCAACAGTGATAACCACTGAGTCACTGTACTGCCCACAAGTTGTCATTTTAAGGGGGGGATTGTGAAACCAAGAATCAATACGCACTCTCAGATGGGCTAATTCCAAGAATATGCAGTTAAACAAATTAATACCCATTCAAGGGCTTCAACTAACCACTGTTGGAATTAAGCCAGCAGTATGCAGGGAACATGACAAGCAAACCCTTGAGGGAATACTCGTAGGTTCTTAGAAAATCCTTCTAACTAAGGCACTCAGTGCCTGACTGAGGGACATAGCATTAGGAAAGGAGTGTGAGGCCTGTTGAGGACCACCCCTCTGCCCTTGCCACTGATTCTCTTCTCAACAAACTCCTCTTCAATCAAATAAGGCATGGCAGCCAATGTTGATTGTAGGCCTCAGGTGGAAATTGTACCAGCGGTAGCCACCAGCTTCCCAGTGGAACTCAGTATGGCTGTTAGTCTCTGATTGGCAAACAGTCTTGGAGGGAGGGGCCTCTGCCCCCTGGGTTCTTGATCCCACTGCATAGCCAGCTAACTGCCTGATTTAGCAATGAGCACAGAATGCCTTCAATAAGATCGAGAGTAAGAAAGTCATTAAAAAGCTATGAGTTACAGAGCTTTATAAATAGAGGCATAGAATAAAAAAAAAGGAAATTACAATGAAACTAAATCAAACTACTGAATTAGCCTTTATTATCATGTGCAGAGAAAAGTTTGTAATGTCGCCACTTTAGCGTCATCAAAAGAAAAACAGGATTTGGCCTCAACTGGACCAATGTTGCCAATTCTGGATGATGCTCGTCATGCAGACGGATGTTGCATAATTGAGAAGAGCCAGCCAGGATATCCTCAGAGAAAATCATGTTTAACTAATTTGATGAGGTAGCTGAGAAGATTGATCAGGACAATAATATAAAAGCATAATACAGTGGATGCTGGAAATCTGAAATGAAAACAGAAAATGTTGGAAAAGCTCCCCAGGTCTGGCAGCATCTATGAAGAGAGAAACAAAGTTAATGTCTTGAGTCCAATAACTCAAGAGTTCCAAAGATGATACATACCGACTCAAAATGTTAACTGTGCTTCTCTTTCCACCAATACTGCCTGACCTGCAGAGTTTTTCCAACATTTCTTGCTTTGATCAAGACAGTGCAGTTGATATGGTTTATAGGTTGTTCTGCTATAATGCACGTTTCATCAACATGAATTCGCTGAAACACGAGTGACAAATTGGGGATGCTGTTTCTAAAGCATGAACTTTTAAAATGTGTGTTGGCTGTAACGAAGGGTTGTACAAGAACACAACTATCGCGTTATCATAGAACTGACTGTACAAGGACTTCCAGAGGCACTGATGCAGTGCCATTCAATAGGTTTGTGAGCTAAGTTGAATCTTTCAAGGAATGAAAATGATCATAATAACACGGTACATACAAAATTGGCCAGCAGACAGAAAGCAGAGTGTAAAGGTTAATAGACACGGGATGGTTTGTATTGGAGCTACCCAAGGCTTTGACCCTTGCTTTTCCTGCTATATAGTGATGATCCAGACCTTGGTATGCAGGGCAAAACTTCAAAACTTGCAGATGATATGAAACTTGGAAGCATTGCAAACTGTGAGGATAGTGTAGAACTTCAAAAGGACATGGACAAGTAGATGTGGTGGGAGGATAGATGGCAGAAGAAGTTCAGTGTTGGGAATGGTGAAATGATACATTCTGGCAGAAAGAACACAGTCATTGTGAAGACAAAGACCTGTCTTTTCATTGAGAATATCCTCCTCCATATTGTGTGGCACTACTGCCATGCTAAATGGGATAGATCTAGCAACTCAAAACTGGGTATCTACACAATGCAGTAGGCTGTCAGCATGAGTAGAATCGTATTAAAACACAAGCTTTACCCTCACAGCCTGGCATATTCCCCATTACCTCAAGTGGGGAGATCAACCCTGGTTCAATACCAGGAGTAGCGCCAGGCAAACTTAAAAATGAGGTCTAATTGCATGCAAACTGCAGAAGGAGGAGATACTGAGAGAATCACCATCCTCAATGAAGGAGGATCCCAGCACATCAGTGCAAAAAATAAGGCTGAAGCACTTCTTCAGCCAGAAGTGCATAGTGGATGAAACCATCCCAACCTCTTCCTGGGGTCTTCAGCATCACAGCCAAATCGATCCTTACCACATGTTCTCAATAAATGACTGAAGGCACTGGATCCCAGATTACTGGCCCTAAAAGTATTACAGTAATAGTACTGAAGACTTGTGCTCGAGAATGAGCTGCACCACTAGTCAATATGTTCCTGTGCATCTACCCAATAATGTGGAAAATTGCTCACTATGTCGTACACACAAAAAGGACAGTTGGCTTATAAGTCATTTCAAAGAGCAATTAAGAGTCAAGCACAGTGCTGTGCTTCCGGAGTCACATATATGCCTGACCAGATAAGGACAACAGATTTGTTTTCCCAATGAGCATGAGTGAACCGGATGAGTTTATATGACAACAGACACTGGTTGTCATCAGACTCGTTTTTGATTCCAGATTTGATTGAATTCAAATTTCACCATCCGCTTTGGCAGAATTTGAACATATATCCCCAGAAGGTCTGGATTACTAATTCAGTGACACGAGCACTGCACCTCCACTTCTGACCTAAAGGTAGTTGCATTTTAATATGTGTAATTGCTTTTGTGAATCACAGATCCACATTGAGTCCGACCCCATTAAAATGGCCGTAATTTCCAGAATTGAGCCTTGAGAACAGGCATCATTCGAGGGATATTTAGACCTTGTTTTCTCATAGAATCAAGGAAAACGGGGAGCAAAAGTGGAGTTGAGACAGAAGAATCTCAAGCTTGATGGTGAAATAGTTTGAGATTTTGCAGAGATAGAAGACATTTTTTAATACAAGTTTTCTTCCAAAAAGGCATTTGAGGTCATGTTTAAAAATGCTGGATAAAGCTGTAATCAACTATTGGGAATCTTGCTCTGCAGGAGAAAGTGAGGACTGCAGACGCTGGAGATCAGAGCTGAAAATGTGTTGCTGGAAAAGTGCAGCAGGTCAGGCAGCATCCAAGGAGCAGGAGATTCGACGTTTCGGGCATGAGCCCTTCTTCAGGAATGAGGAAAGTGTGTCCAGCAGGCTAAGATAAAAGGTAGGGAGGAGGGACTTGGGGGAGGGGCGTTGGAATTGCGATAGGTGGAAGGAGGTCAAGGTGAGGTTGATAGGCTGGAGTGAGGGTGGGGGCGGACAGGTCAGAAAGAAGATTGCAGGTTAGGAAGGCGGTGCTGAGTTCGAGGGTTGGGACTGAGACAAGGTGGGGGGAGGGGAAATGAGGAAACTGGAGAAATATGAGTTCATCCCTTGTGGTTGGAGGGTTCCGCCTAGGAACCCTCCCTCCAACCACAAGGAATGAACTCAGATTTCTCCAGTTTCCTCATTTCCCCTCCCCCCACCTTGTCTCAGTCAAATCCCTCGAACTCAGCACCGCCTTCCTAACCTGCAATCTTCTTTCTGACCTCTCCGCCCCCACCCCCACTCCAGCCTATCAACCTCACCTTGACCTCCTTCCACCTATCGCATTTCCAACGCCCCTCCCCAAGTCCCTCCTCCCTACAATCTTGCTCTGCATCTAAGTTAAGGAGCACACAATATATCTGCTTTACATTTCTGCCAATGGTTTTAAATATACTGAATTCAAGGTTTTATAGCAATCTCTCTGCCTTTCAAAACCCTTAGCAAAATAAAAAGGAAACATATTGTGCGCTCTTTGATTTGTATGCTGTGCGTTCAGGAACAAAATTCTTATAGTAAATTATCGCATAATACATGCCCATGAACTGGCATGAAATTCCCCCTAATATCTTTCCTAACAGCTTTCCTTTCCCATCTCCTTATTGTGGAAATTGGAATGGCCTTCCAGCAAAATATGATCTCCAAAGTGCAATTTTTATTGCTCTACACATTATGGTGTTTAGTAACTGGCGCAGTAAACACTAATTCTACGCCCCCCTCCTTCCACCAAAACCCCTCCTCCATAACAACGGTTGAGTTGCAGGCAACCACTGCAACTTGATTCATTTTTAGTATTACAATCCGCCTGCTGTGCCACATACTTGTCGCATGAGATCTACTCTCAGTCACGGTTATTTGAACAACATAGGCTGAAATTAAAAACCAAAAGTTTTGAGATGAAAACATTAAAAAGAACCTTTTTTTCCTTGTGGCATTTCCATGAAGTTATTTCTTTCATGATTTTTTAAAAAACTTGAAAGAGCATGATATCTTAGCATTCATGAAAAATAACATCAACTTTAATTAAATCACTTAAGATAGAACTAAAAAAAACTTTTTTGTGTAATTCAAAATACAACTCAAATTTTGAGGCTGTTGGTGAAGAAGTACATTTCAAAACAACGGAATTCGAAAGTGTGCCTTTAAAAGGAGAATATTTCTGTAGGAAATTAAATTCTTTATTATTGTGACTCCCCCGATAATACAGTTGAAGGCATCAGAATAGATATTCAAAATAGTGAGGATGAACATGGAAAGACATATGGATAAGAATTCTCAGCTGACACCATTTTCCGACCTTCTTCCTGTCCCAACAAAGAACTCTTTGAGGAAACTTGGCTTTGTTTTTTAAACCATTCAAAGGCCTCTTATTCCTGACATTCAGAGCTGCAACAATGACTTTATGTGTTAGACAAAGATGGCTGCCAAAGTTTTTGCAAAGATTAGCATAAAGTGTTGAAATGATGTGTCCGCCATAAAATTCTTTTAAGAAACTGACTTTTTAAAAAATAAAACCTCAAAATGCATAGAAAAAGATATTCCCTCACCAAAATGGAACAAAAAAGGACAAGACTATTTTGAAAAACTAATGGATCTCAGTACACTAAAAAAAACCCAAAAAAAATGAAACAGCAGCAATTTTGTAAAGTAAATGAAGTCTCATTGAAACCTTCAGAGGATTTTGGCAACATTTCTAAAGAGACATAAAATTTTGTGTTAAATTGCAGATTTATTTTGAAGGATTAAACAGAACAGTTAGACATCTGACTTTGCGATGCAAAAACATTTCCCTAATTTTATGCTACAATACTCAGTCTTAAAGACTTAAGTAATTTCAGTACTGAAGTTCATGGCTTGTGTTTGAAGTCCTAATACAGAAAATGCCAGATAAAAAAGGCTTTTTAAAACTGGGTTAATTCCATTTCCTTGTCCAATAGACATGTGTCCCATAAATAGGTTTCTCACTCAGGACAGAAAAGGTACAACAAACTGAAACAAAACTATCACAGAGGCCAGTACTCTGTCACCAAGTCACCGTTTATTCACACATGATGAGTCCTTGAGTGAGCTCCCTCACAGCCAACTCTCGGAGTGAACAAAACTTCTGACAGTCCTGTTTGTATTTGCTAGCCAGAGTTCCCTGATTCGATTAGATTGATGGCCCTGATCAGCGAACTCAAATTCTGTGAGGTCCACCTGATTGACCTCATTACAATCACTACCTCCATCCTCCCCTGAGGACATAGGCCGGTTCTTTTATAGTAGCTCCTCCTGGGGTGTTTTAGCACCAGGTCAGGTTCCTCCAACTCTGCCTCTGATAATGGACAGCGTTATAATGCGCAGTAGCTCACCTCTTGTGCCCAGAACACTTCAGAAGAAATTAATTTTCTTCTTCAGGTAGCAAAGGTGTTGAGGCCACGATATCCTGTCCATTTCAGGCTCTGAAATATCTTCAGTGCTTGGAGAATGAGAACCCACTGGCACCCGAACAATCAGAAAGGCTGTCGAGAAGCCGGGCACATTTTACTCCCGCTCTATTTGCTAGTTTGCAGTTTTCATGTGGTCCACGTGCCTCATCGGGACTGTTGCAGCAAAACCTCATATGTCGCTGGACCTAACCTCACGTTGACCATGTCTCTTACCCATGCAGGGCCTTTCCTGTGGTTCCTACACCAAACTTTATCTGCCAAAGTAAACTGTTTCTCTCGCTTAGTAGAGTCTTGTGTGTAGCATTGGCGTACCTCAATCCATTTTATCCTGGTCTGGAAAGATTATATTTAACCTGGTGCAGAGTCTTCTCCCCATTAGCAACTTTGGAGCTGTCCCTGTCGTTGCATGAGGAGTGGCTCTATAATCAAATAGGAATTGGAACAGTTTGGAACCTAGTGAAGCTCTAGGCCATTTATTTAAGCCTGCCTTCAAAGTTTAAACTCCTCTTTCTGCCAGACCATTGATGGTGGGTGGTATCAAGCTGTCCTGATATGCAAAGTACCATTCAACTTTGTGAAGTTCTCAAATTCTCTGTTGGTAAACGGTGGCCTGTGACCAATATTACCATGAGCCATGTATTGCAAAATATACGGGCAGTTTTTCCATCATCATTCCCATATTTGACAAATGAACTCTGCACATCCAACCACTTTGAGTCGGCATCCACAACAACTAAGAACATTGAACCCATTGAAAGGACCTGCACAGTCGACATAGAACCCAGTCCAGGGTTTAGCCAGCCATTCACACAAATGTGGGAGAGCTGCTAGTGGAGATTTCTGTTCACATTGGTACACTGGGCACTACCTCATCAGTTTGGGTATGTCTGCATCTAATCCTGGCCATCAGACATTACTTCTTCCAACATCTCTGTTTTGGAAACATTGGATAACCCTTGTGGAGTTCAGCCAGTGTCTGTCAGCGACCTTTGCTCAGGATAATCATTTTTGCTCCGTGAATTTAGATGCCATTCTCTATTATGATCTGGTCTCTAGTTCCAAAAGGGTTTCAATTCTGGTTGTGATAGCCTTTGGCTTTTCCCACTTTGAAACTTTGGTTGAAGTTTTGCCAGGACTGGATCTTCCTGTGTCCAAAGTCTGATATTGTCAGCTGTAACTGGAAGTGTGTCCAGAAAACATAATACCATTACAGACTCTTCCAGTGGTGCACCATTGCCGGTGTATTTGCCAATGGGAGGCAGCTCAATGTATCTGCATTCACTACTCGGCCTCTTGAATGGTGTTCTAACTGACAATTATACGTACCTAGCATTCAAGCCCACCACTGAATTCAGCCTGAAGCTATGGGTGACGCTGCCTTGTCCTCTTTAAATAGACATAGCAGGGGTTTGTGGTCCATTATTATTACAAATTTTACATCTGTAAAGGTATTGGTGGAACTTCCTGATTCCAAATATGACCAGCAAACTTTCCTTCTCTATCTGGGAATATTTATACTCTGCATTAGCCAAAGTTCAGGAAGCATATGTTATTGGGTGTTCTTCTCCATTGGGCCACCTATGACTTAATGTTACCCTAATGCTGTACGGGGAAGCATTGCATGTCAATACCAGATCTCACTTGGGATCATAGAATGCCAACACCTTCGAGAATAATTGCTAGTTCTTCACTTCCCTCAAAGTTATGGGTTAACTAAGCACCTAGTGCCATGGCTGACTCCTTTTTTAACAAGTTGTTGTAAAGATGGCAGGATGGGAGCCAGGTTACATATGAGCTTTCCATAATAACTCACCGATCCAAGGAAAGACCTCAGTTCCAGTTCAGATGTGGAAGCCAGGGCACCTTTGATCACCCTCACTTCAATTTCCATTGGGTGTAACCCAGTCTTGCCAACCCTGTAGCCCAAATAGATCACTTGGGGTGCCTGAATCTCCCTTCAAAGGAAAAATATCTGGGAGAAATATCTAAGGACAATGTCCAAGTTCTCTAAGTGCTCTTTATTGGGGTTCCCTGTTATTAGCATGTCATCCAGATAAATGGTGACCTGGGGTAGACCTTGTAAAATGTTCTCTGTCGTCTGCTGAAAAATTGCACAGTCTCATATATTGGTACAAATCCTTATAGATATTAGTTGTAGCAAATTTCTGGTAATCCTCGTCTAACCACAATTGCAAATACAGATGTCCAACTTCGTGAAGGACAGTTTCCCTGCTATGTGTAGAAACTCTCGACTTGAGGGATTGAGTATTTATCCAGCTGCTTGTTTAAAATCCCCAAAAAGTAAACTGACCCACTGGGCTTCACAGTCGGTGTGATCAGTGCTGCCCATTCTGCAAACTGGACTGGTTAGACAGTTCCTTCGCTTTCCATCTCCTGACTTCTGCCTCCTCTCCTTTTGCCTGTGAGGCAAATGGTACTGGACAGGCCTTGCAGAATCACTGAATTTCTTCCTGGTGAAGATGCGAGTCTTGGCCTTGGCTCCTTTGATAGTCCCTAGGCCTTCCTGAAAAACATCTGGGAAAACATCTCCTCACAGCGCCGGAGACCCGGGTTCAATTCCCGACTTAGGCGACTGACTGTGTGGAGTTTGCACATTCTCCCCGTGTCTGCGTGGGTTTCCTCCGGGTGCTCCGGTTTCCTCCCACAGTCCAAAAAATGTGCAGGTCAGGTGAATTGGCCATGCTAAATTGCCCGTAGTGTTAGGTAAAAGGGGTAAATGTAGGGTAATGGGTGGGTTGCGCTTCGGCGGGTCGGTGTGGACTTGTTGGGCCGAAGGGCCTGTTTCCACACTGTAAGTAATCTAATCTAATCTAATTTCACTCAGGCAGCCATTTTCTAATCAAAACATGTTGAGCCAATCTACATGAATCTCTCTCAACCAATTTCATCCTATTAAGCTTGGTCCTGAGGCTTTTACTACAATCAGTGGTAACTGAACCAACTGCTTCTCAAAAGTGACCGGAACTGACGCTGTATCCTTAATCTGTAAAAGGTTCTCTGGTATAGGTTTTCAGTCTAGCCAAGGTCTTGCGCAAACTTATGTGTTGGAGTCCAGAGCGAAGTTTGGTGAAGACTGGTTCTGCGATCATTGAAATGGGCACAACAGTATTGACCTCCATTAGAACCAAGTGACCATTTACGCAGAAGTTTATTTTGATTCTTTCTGATTTGGAAGTTGTGAAGCAATTTAACTGTTTCAAACCAGACCAAGGCAGACTTTCCAGGTTGTGCAGTCTCCTGGATACCAGCCTAAGAGTTCTCTTACTCAATTTAGGTCCAGTGGGACTCTTTCACTCTCTTGAGTCCACATACCAGCAACAAGTACAATGGCTTGCCAGCCCTGGATCCTGAAGACAATTTAACCGCTTGGCTGAGGCTTGGTTTTGTTTTGGGGTTTTGCTGTAGGCTGACCTAGAGTCCCTCTGATCAGGTTATGTCCTGAGGCTATGTAATTGTCTTCCCTCGAATGGTGTTCCCCAAGCTCAGTCGGCCTGACGAGGGAGTCTGCTTCCATTGGCATACCCTGTAACTCACAGGCTTCACTTGCCAAATTTTCCAATGATAAAGCCAGTCATTGTGCCTGTTTGAAGTCCAGTTTGGCTTCAGCTAACAGGCGTCTTTGCATGGTTACATCATAAATCCCACATACCAAATGGTCTCTCAGCATCTCATTAAGGGTTCAGCCAAAGTCATATACCTCTCCCAGTTGTTTAAATCTCATCAAAAATCCTGATACGAATTCCCCTGATTCTCAAATTGCCAAGTAAAACCGATAGAGTCTCAGAATTATACGAGGCTTACGGTTGTAATATTCCTTAATTAAATCCATCAACTCTTGAAAGGTTTTATTCTCTGGTGCCTCAGGGAATGTTAGGCTCCTAATAACTGAAAAAGCTGCAGGTCCACAAGCTGTCAGAAGGATTATTTGTTGTTTTTCATCTGCCTAAAGTCATTTGCCCATAAAAGTAATGCATTCTTTCCAAATACTAAGCTCAGTCTTTGACAGCAGGATTGAACGAGTCAAGCTTCCCAAATAATGGCATGATATCAGAAATGCTTAGCCCAACGCAAAGCCAAATGTTGCAAGTGAATTTTTTCAGAAACACGTTTTTCTCTCTGGCCACTGAAATAACTCCACAGAATCAGGTATCCTGTCACCAAGTCACTCTTTATTTATACATGGAGAGTCCTTAACACTGATCCAGATCCCTCAGAGCCAGCTCTCAGAGTGAACAGGATTTCTGACATTCCTGTCCTTATCTGTCAGCCAGGGCTCCGTGATTGGACCAGATTAACAGCCCCAAACAGGGAACTCATATTCTTTGAGGTCTACCTGGCTGACCTCATCATAATCAATTCCCAAATTACCAAAAATACCAAAAAAATAGCCCATCACGATGAATATTTGGCATGTGGTTCTGATGTGTTTACATCTTACAATCTACAATAGTTCTGTCTGGACTGAGGAAGAATATTAAAGAAGGCTGCTTTTGATATTTTCAACTTTGTTTATTCTATTGATACATAATTTCTATAAAAATATGATAGCATGTGAATCACAATTAAAACATAAACTTCAACAAACGCAATCCTGTGATGTCTGTTACATCTGTAATTTTACAGAAAAGTGGGGTAGACATTACTTAAGCTCTTACCCACCTGAAACCTAAACCCATTTTGCAGGCAACATCTGGTACATTACTGCATCCATCATGTTAACTGATAGTTTGACACACAGTGAAGTTGGTGACAGCTAACTATAGGCAAGAACAGCTCCTTCAAGTCAACATGTGGAAAGAAACATATTAAAGCAAACCCCCTTAATTGTTTAAAAGGACATGAAATGTGCAGTCACGTCCTTTATGCTGCTTTATGAATCATTATGTAAATGCATGAGAGATGAAAAGGTTCTGATTGAAGATGTAATATTTGGTATAAAAAGTAATTGTTCATGTTTCAGGAGTTCTGTTTATTAAATACAGAAATTTTAGTGGGACTGGTGCTTATTTTAATGTCTCTCATCTGTTAACAACAGAGTAGGAGACAGTTCACATATAGCATTGGACTGGGCCCTACTTTACTATCTAATCTGCAGTACTGCAAATGTAACATACAGGTGGCCAGGGCACTCTTCCTGAACCAATGTGGGTCTTCTTTAAGTGTGCATACTGGCTCCAAAGACATCAAAGGGACCTCACTTGCCTACGAATTGAAAGAGAGTTGTGATGGCTTTCCTGCCAATCTGCTGTTGTTGGAAGGTGAATTTAGAGCTTGGGACCCAAAAAATAAGCTTTTTTTTGTCAACTAGGTGAAGAAAGTTGAGTTGCACAAGGAAAACATCGACCTTCACTGTGACCTTTGACAACTATTCGCAGCAAACCTCTTTCCTGATCACTGACATTTATATTTCTACTCTTTAGTGGCTGCCTCCAGCTGCCAATTTTAATGATCAGGCAGCCACTTCCGGACAGCCTCCAGCTATTACTTAATAAAATTATTAAGTTGGCCAGGAGCAATGCAAATTATCTCTGGCTGCTGAAATCAGCAAAGCCTTCCCACTGCTGCACTTGGACAAGCTGAACAGTGCTCAGCCCAAACTCCTGCACAAAATGGAAAATCACTTCCAGTGTATGATGGGAAAATAATCACATTGCCAGTAAACCTTTTACTTAATAATAGTAGGGAGGAAATTAGATATTTAAAAAACAAAGCTGGTTGAATAGCTGATGTTGAAGAAAAACTATTTGAATAGCTTAATGTTTGATTTCTCAAAGTGTTTACCAAGATGGAAATTGCTTACATACTTATCAATTTTTCACAGAATCCCTCGAGAGTGGAAGCATTCGGCCAATCGTGTCCATGTCGACCCTCTCAAGAACATCCCACTCCCTATCTTATCCCTTTTACCTTTCATTTCCCAAAGCTAATCTACCTAGCCTACACAACCCTGGTAACTAAGAAGAACCTAGCATGGCCAGTCTACCTAATCTGTACACCTTTGGACTGTGGGAGGAAAATGGAGCACACAGAGGAAGTCCATGCAGACATGGGGAGCACACGCAAACACCATACAGACAGAGGCTGGAATCAAACCCAGGTTCCTGGTCCTGTGATGTCATAGTACTAACCACTGAGCCACTGTGCTGCACCAACTTCTGCAGTGAACATTATTGACATTATTTTGCAGACATACTTGATGAACCAAATAGAACTTCCTGAGAATGCTTAGGGCAACTATGAAGAAACACACAGGGGACTGGAGGATTCCCTGGATATGTAAGGTTTTGCAGGATTAGAAGTAAGTCAATGTGGAAATCTGATCGAGATACCCCTAATGCTTTGCACTAGCCCTAAGTAACATAATGAAAACTAAGTGAGCATGTTAAATGGCTGTAATAGCTTATTGCTATGAATTTCAGACGAGATAGTCTGACTTCTCACTTCCTTTGAAGTTTGTACAACTACAAAATATTTAGTGAAATTCCCACACTACACTTAAACTTGAAGGCCTTTTGAGAAAATCCCACATGAAAGCCTACAAATTGAATTACATGAATTAAATGTAACGAAAGATTTGTTGCTAGATAAGAAATTGTTGCAAGAGGAAGCTGAGCTTGTGGTTAGGAATGAAAAAGATGGCAAGTTCATTTCCCATGTGTTCTTGGTACATGTTGGCCGGATTTCACAGTGTGAGTGCCCAGTATGTGAATCCTGTCTACTGGGTGTGCAATTTTGAAAAATGTGCACGATGGTAACAGACTGAAGAAATGGTAATGGGTGTCACACAAGTGTCAGTGTTTGAATTCTTTTCATTAAATCTAGATAAATTACATGACTATCCAAAGCCTGTGTAAACATGTTAAATTTTGCAGATGACACTGAAATAGTGGAGGTGAAAAAGATTTGAGTTGTCCATGTTATTGGGTAGACAAATGCAACAACTTACATGAGTACAATGCATTGGATGCTGTAAAACATCCGAAGGAATTTAACAGGAACAAAAGCAATTAAAAAGGTCACAGAAAGAGACATCAATAAATGTGTTCAAAATCTGAATAAAAGGGATGGGTGTTAATGGAGGGAGCATATTTCAGACTTTTGCGCCGTAGCAAGTGAATGGATGATTTCCAACGGTGGGGCAATTAAAATTGGCGAACAATAAGTGCAGAGATCTCAAAGGTTATCAAGGTTCAATTAGACTAAGGATTGGGCAAGAGTCATACAGGGTTTCAAAGCTAAGAATTAAAATTTTCAAGCTGAAGCACCATTAGGTGAACAAACACAGAGGTCAGATTTGGAACGAGTTAGGGTATGGACAACAGAGATTTAGATGAACCCAAATTTCAGCAAGATGGAAGATGGCAAATCAAAAAGAATAAAGACTAATGATAAGCATGGTGCATTGGCAAAAAAAAGTGACATTAAATCCCATGAACATGCATGAATATCTCTCTAGAACCAATCCACAACCTAGCCAAATATTTCTCCTTCTTGCCATCTCAGCAGTTAAACACCATGAGAAAACATTCATGGGCACCTCCTTGTCTCTCCACCAAAAATGTCTGTTACATGGTCAAATCACAGCCAAATAAGGATCTCAACTGTCTAGGTTCCCACATGAGAAGCTGAGCAACCTTTCTGTGTATTGGGCAGTGCAAAGATTTACCTAATTCTGGGGGAATTAGGGGCAGGGAAGGGCTGGGGTCATCCTGTTGAACTTATGAATGAACCTCCTGATCCCTCTCTCCTTGTGAGCATTTAAGGGTCTCATCTGACCAGGGCTGTAATTAGCTCAACTCCAGGTGGAACAAGGGTGCCAGCCTCACGACTGGTAACCCATTGTAGGTAAGCTGTCAGTGGTAATGCTGCTATACCATAATCCAGAGACGCAGACTAAAGCCTTGGGGACATGGGTTCAAATTCTACCATGGCAGCTTGTGCAATTTAAATTCAATGAATAAATCTGCACTAAAAATGCTAGTTTTAGTAAAGGCACTCATGAAACTATCAGTGACTGTCATTAAAATAAATCAACATTCACTTTTAGGGAAAGAAATCTGCCATCTTTATCTTGTCTGGTCGATAAATAGTTTCAGACCCACAGCAATGTACCTAACACTTAACTAACCTCTGACATGAGTGAGCCATTCAGTTCAAGGGACAACTAAGGATGGGAAGCAAATGCTGGCCTTGCCAACAATGTCCATATCTCACGAGAGAGCAAAGATAAAGAAACATTGGGTGGGGCTGTGGCTGGGAGTAGTCCCTTTATCTGCACTGATTTGTGCAATATAACAGGACTTTTCTAGGCCAGGAGCATGGTCTCCAAGAGCACCAGTTCTCCCACATTCCCTTGCTTTTAACTGCTGTACACATACATTTTACTTTCTTGCTTCTGATCCTCCATCAGGGAACTGAGAATTGACATTCTAGTATTAGACAGAGCCTCTGGACGTGCCAATGTCCAACTGGCCCACAGGTGAGTTCAGACATCACTGTCCCAGGAGGTGATGTGTGAAAAAGCCCATTGGGAGATCATTTGGTATTTGATGTGGACAGCCATAGGCACCTTTCTCATCAGAGTTGGTGCGGGGATGTTATTCATGATTGCCCCAGACTTTGAAGAGAATAGGAAAGTCCTGGCCTTTCATTTAGATTGTGCTTTTCAAGACAACTAAACATCTCAAAGTTCTAAACAGAAAAAAATATATATTTGCAGACTAGTAACTGATGCAACATGCAAATCTGGCAGCATATTTGCAAATGAATTAGATAAATGATCAGAGAGTCCATTTTAGTTGAAGGAAAAATGCTTGCTGTTAGCTCAGCAGAACTGCCCAGGCTTATTTTTATAGCATTGTGGGATCTTATCCAGTGCTTCCTACATCACATCTGTGACTAAACTTCTCCAAGTTTTCTATTGGCTGTCAAGCATATTCAGATATCTAATGATTGTGAAAGATTTTATATAAATGCAGATCTTTCTTTTTCTTTTCTAAATGGCAGAATGCATGGGATCTCAGTTCAACAGCCCATCCAAAAATTAGTGGGGTAAAAAATAGAACTGGGAAGTTCATTACAGTGGATAGCTCAATTTGCTGAAAGGTTGATCTATTCCTCGCCTCTTGTTCAAACTGTAAAACAGCAAGCTTTGAGTTTCCAAAATTTACAAGCATTTTATTAAGAAAATTAAATGGTGGTTGGGCAGTTGGATGAAATATATATAAAAGAACAGCATTCCAAATTTTTGCATATTTATGCTTTTAAGTATTCCCTACATATTTAAAGTCAAACAAGATTACAGACCAAAATCTGAATGCTCCAATATTTGCAGTTTATGGTTTAAAGGTTTCTTAATAAAAATTTCAGTGAGGAAATATCCTTATCGACATATCTGGAAACAATGTAGCAAAGATTATAGTTTCATTTTTTAAGTATCAATTTGACTGTTTTTAGCAGTTTCTATGCACTAGGATCTGTTGCGGTTACTGGTTCACTGTTTAACCGGGAAAAGATCAATTCAAGTCAGATTACTAAAGAATTTGCTTTCCCTTCTGAAGGTGCTGACTTGTGCTGACGTATATGATTTCACAGTTGCCAACGGCTCTCAATTAGCCAATTTTTATGTTCGACTTGAGGTGGTGAGTGGCAGCATGTCTTTTTTTTTGACACTGGGAAGTATTATAGCCTCACACACATAACTTTTAACTATGGGTCACTGGATGCCAATCAGAAACAGGAAACCTGCCAAAGCAGCACCCCTTTTGCCTAGGGACACTGGGGTGGATTGCAGTGACTATTGTTGCCTTAGCTGACTTATGTGACTCAAAACAAAATGCAGTCTGAACGGTGGAATTTTCAGCAACGAAAACAAAAGCAAAAATTGTTGGAAAAACTCAGCAGTTCTGGCAGCATCTGTGGAGAGAGATTATAGTTAACATTTTGGGTCCAGGGACCTTTCTTCAGAAGGGTCTGTTCTTCAATTCTGAAGAAGGGTCACTGGACTCGAAATGTTAACTCAGATTTGTGGTGGCAAGGTGGCTCAGTGGTTGGCACTGCTGCCTTACAGCGCCAGGAACCCGGATGTGATTTCAACTTCGGGCAACTGTCTGTGAGGAGTTTGCACACTCTCCCCATGTCTGTGTGCGTTTCCTCTGGGTGCTCTGGTTTCCTCCCACAGTCCAAAGATGGTCTGGGTGGGTTGCTCATTGGAGGGTCGGTGTGGACTTGTTGGGCCACAGGGCTTATTTCCACACTGTAGGGATTCTTAATTCAAATTTCCCTGCACAGATACTTCTAGACCTACTGAGTTTTTCCAGCAACTTCTGTTTTAGTTTTTGTTCCTGATTTCCGCATCTGCAGTTCTTTCGGTTTTTTGCTTGGTGTTGGAATTTTCTGGTCTGATTAGATACTGAATTTAGGCACTGTGGCATCAGAGAGCTTTGCAGACCAAAACCAATAAGGTGAATGCCCACCAATGTCAAAAATCTTGCTACTATTGTTTGTTTCATATCTAAATATCAACATGGTCCCTTTGAGGTAGGAACAAATCTCTAAAGCCAGAAAAAGAGGGAAGGGTAACACAAAACTTTCTCACAGGGATAGGTTTTGCTAAAAAACTTTAAAAGAAGAGAAAGATGGAGAAATGAAAGGGGTGAGGCAGGAAATTCTAAGGGAATGCAGTTCCACTAATCCTTCATATCTTTGACAGTATTAAACACACCTTGCACAACTAAGGATGACTGCTAAAGTATTACATTCCTGAAAACCAGAATTAGAAATCCACTGTTGTAGATCTTTTATTTATTTTTCAAAGAACATAATCTGGGCAGAGGAAGAAAATATGAAAACGAGTTCCTCTGCTGAGACGTTAGTAAGTATGATCTGATAGCCATCAGAGATGTGGCTACATGATGACAGAGATTGGGACCTGAGTATTGAAGTGGACATGGCATTTAGGAAAGAAAGGGAGCTAGGAAGGTGGAGGGTGGCTCTGACAAT
The DNA here is from genome assembly GCF_037043375.1 of Chiloscyllium plagiosum. Taxonomy (NCBI): domain Eukaryota; kingdom Metazoa; phylum Chordata; class Chondrichthyes; order Orectolobiformes; family Hemiscylliidae; genus Chiloscyllium; species Chiloscyllium plagiosum. The sequence goes on along the minus strand of NW_028270155.1, from coordinate 28,060,661 downwards.
CGTTGATGTTTATGATCTGTACAATGAAAAGAAATGGCCAGGAAAGCAGAATGTAAAAGCAGTTTTGGTAAAGATGAGTAATGATAAAGGCAAGAAGTCAGATGTGCAAATAGTGTCCAATCCCCTAACAGAAATCACTTACAGGATGGACAAATAAAGTAAGAAATAACATGAGCTTGTCAAAAACATATAGCAATAATTAATGAAAATTTTAATTGGTATATAGACTGGAAAACTTTTAATTAATGAAATGTTATCGGAATAATTTCTCAAAACAGCATGTTCTGGAACCAAAGAGGAGTCTAAAGTACACCTGATACTGTGCACTGAGCTAGGATTAATTAATGACTCACAGTGACGGTACCCTAATGTGGCTGAATTTATAATTAGTTTGGGGAAGAGAAGAGTGGGCTCCAAATACAAACTTTAGACTTAAATAAGAGCAATTCGAAGGACATGAAAGCAGAGCTAGCTAAAGTGAACTGGCAAATTAGCTTAAACAATAGATTGAACCTAATATGGAACAAAAGTAGGTCACTCAGATCTTTGAGTCTCCCTTGCTGTTCAGTAAGATCACGGCTAATCATGCTCAGTAGAAATGTAGCAGCACACCTTTAAGGGGAACTCTAAACAAAAAAAAACAAAAGAACTGCAGATGCTGGAAATCAGAAACAAAATCAGAAATTGCTGGAAAACTCAGCAGGTCATAGAGTCATAGAGATGTACAGCATGGAAACAGACCCTTCGGTCCAGTCTGACAACATCTGTGGACAGAAATCAGAGATAATGTGTAGGGTCACTAATCCAAAACGTTAACTCTGCTTTTTCTCCATAGATGCTGCCAGACCTGCTGCACCTTGCTAGCAATTTCTGATTTTGTTTCATTTAAGGGAATTTTCTCAATACACAGGATATAAACAATGCAAGAAGAAAGAACAATTCCGAGACGAGGATCCACCATCCATGGGTAACTAAAAGACACCAAACATAAAGACAAAGCATATGATTGCACAAAGATTGATGAAAGGTCAGAAAATTGGATTGAACTTATAAAAGGGAAAATTAAAGAAATACAAAGGGGAAGAAATTATTAAGTACAAAAGAAAGCTAGATAGAAATATTGTCGCTAGATTAATAAACCAGAAACCTCGGTCACAATCCTGGTATCCAGATTCAAATACCACCTAGCAATCCTACAGTAAGTAATTACAAATGTCTGTTCACCATTATTCTCCACTAATACCTGGAATGGGCAGGTTGTCATATGAGGAGGGGCAGGGAAAGTTAGGTCTGTGTCAACAAGCGAAAGTGAGGACAGCAGATGCTGGAGATTAGAGTCAAGATTAGATTGGTGCTGGAAAAGCACAGCAGGTCAGGAGGAGCAGGAAAATCGGTGTTTCGAGCAGGAGTCTTTCATCATCATCAATTTCATGATGAAGGATTCCTGCCCAAAATATTGATTTTCCTGCTTCTCTGATGCTGCCTGACCTGCTGTGCTTTTCCAGCACTACTCTAATCTTGACTGAAATTAGGTCTGTGTCCACTGGACAAGCCCTATGAGTGATGGAGCAATCTTGAGGGGCTGGGTCCTGTTCCTAACTCATTACATTTTATTATATCAAAAATATATAATTAATGTGAAGTGTTTTTAAAGGCTTCTGATGGGGCAAATAGTTACAACTTACAATTTAAATAAGTGCAATACGGTCTGAGAATTTAGACAATTTGTTGTTCTTATTTTCATCTTCTTGAACATGTATGCCCTGAGTACTCAAAACAAAAAAACTGCTGCAGAGTTCAACACCAAAATCCAGATTCGCACCTAATGATCGATTTTAACACTGGTTCCTTCCCCTGCAGTCAAAACAGTCGGTTAATGTGCAGCTTCAGTCCCAATTAAATTACGCTAGTACCTCAAGTGTTAAGAATAGAGTTTGAGGAAGGAGTTATTCATCATACTTCACACATCAGTAAGCAGGAACAATTTAACTGCAGAACAATGACCGAAGCTCTTCAAATGACTCAGTGACATGCAGCCATATAGTTTAGAAAGTTCCATGTTCAATCTATGTTTGATCTGATTATTATCTAATCCTTTGTAGAATTGGTGGTGGCTGGGTCCGGGGAAGAAGATGCATTACAATTTACAATTGACCTCAGCCGCCTGGGTTGGAAGAAAGGGAATAAATCACCGAATTATTCTCACTCTTAATCACAATCCAATGATGCCTACTGGGAAGTGCAGGGCTGTGATGCATAAAGTGCGGTGACATTAATTGTTTAGGTCCACACGTACAGAGGATGATAAGTCAGATGAGATACTGACGGATTGCTGGCATCAGCACAAAGATACTGCAGCACGAGGTATATCTTCATGAGAAAAAGAAAAACAGTGATTGAACATCGAACAAGCAGGTCAAAAATAAATTGATATTTCAGACAACACCTTCTCCAAGTCCCATTTACTTATTGTAAAAGAAAATCCAAGATGCTAATCCATTGTTAAGCAAGCACGTTTTTAATGTGCTACTCTTTAAAATCCCATGTGGAATGTAGAGACTTGTTTTCCAACAGTGTGTTTAGTACTTCCAACAGTGTATTTACAGTCAAAATTCAGTAAACAAATCATCCCAATTAAAAAAAAACACAATGATAGTCTTTGTATTATTAAATGAATAACACAAGCAGAAGCAATTTGTACACAGTCTTGAATCTCTTTTGTCCAAAACGTTACCTGTGAGTGATCACATTAAGCAGACGCTTGATAGATGCTGGTTACGTGTCTGGCCAAGTAGCAGATATTCTAAATGGTCATTACAAACCCCTGGGGGTGGGGGCGCAAGTGGACACAAATCTGTTCCAGACTTCAAATTTAGAATTTTTCTCTGAGAACCAAATGCTAATTCCAGGAATTGTCAGCTGGGAGCTCCTGGCAGCAGCAGAGAGTAGGAGTAGTGCTAGAAATGGCTTTTAATTTATATCACACAGCAAAACAAAAACAGGACTTTTAAGGCCTGGTTTGAGTAGGCGATTAAAGTTAGTTTTGCCAACAAACAACTTACAGGAGCTGCTGTAGTTAAGGTTCACAGGCTTATTCTCTGTTTGAACGTTGTACTTACAGCATGACTTGTGGGGGTGCGGAGAAATATTCCGAACAATAATCATTTTCATGCATTCTGTACATCAAGTGCACGATTTGCAAAAGACACTTACCTCCATTTTGAAAATGCATTGTCAAGTCTTTCTCTCATTATTGTTCAGATAATGCTTCTTTGCACTAGTGAATAGGAGGAGGCCTACACTGACAAACTCAAAACAAATTTAAATACTTCCAACAACCTAGTCTTAAGCTATGCAAAAATTAGCTGACAACCTGAGCACATGGTTGTCTTTTAGGACTGCTGTAATTTTCAATTTGTTACATAGGTGAAAAATGCCCTGATATTCTTTATAAATTACCTTATAATTTCACAATACCTAACATGAAAAAAATTATAATTTATGGGTCTATTTCCAAACATTTGAATACTCATGGTTCTCATCAAAAAGCATGAACAATTCTATAACAGAACAAACAAGCTTTACATTAACATCTTTGAATGCCTTATGACAGGAATTTGGGTGTGTGGGGGATGGTACTAGCAAAGGACACAATTCATCACTTACCTATTTAATGCTATCCTAATAAATTACCTGAAATGTGCATCAACAAAATAAATTCTGACAATGTGATTTTACCAGGCTATTCATTTTGGAGAAGAATCTGTTTGTTTTATATTCTATTCTCTGGTATATTGATTCCCACAATTTCCTAGATGTAAAAAAGTGTGTTTTCTGAAAGAACATTTACCATCAGCAAAAGCAGTTTTGTAAATGAGTGGTAGGCACAGATGCATTGTGGAAATGATATTTGGAGATGCAAATGTGGATTGAATGGATATACATAGGAATACAATACTGTGCAAGTACTACTCTTGAAACTTTACCAATCAGCAGAGACGTAATCTGGTTAGGTCTGTATTATAAGAACATCAACAACCCATTACTGATTACAAACAGCATAAATGGTACAAGGGCATCATTCGTAAAGTTCACTTCAAAACCCTTACAAGGGTATTGTGGAATACTCTTTGAACATTATTGTGTTTCTATTAGAGTGTCCTATTCTTCATTGACTTTCCAACTCTTTAGATCAACTGCTGAACTGACATGCAATGATGGTCCTTCATTGCTAAGTTAAGCCTCCCAGATGAGTTTGCCCTATCATCACAGCGTACTTCAACTTTTCGTGAAAAATATCTTCTCATTTTCCTGTTGAGTACCTATTTCTAGTCAGACCTTGGCAAGAGACATACTTGTCAGGAATCATATTAGACAGTGATGCGTAGAAGTTATAAGAGCAAGATTCCTAGCTGACTATTGCAGAACTGCTGGACAGCTATGCATTCCACTCAACCTTTAGCCTTTTGAAATGTTCTGGGTCAATTGGTGAGATACAATCAGATCTGAGAACAGATCCCCACTGTGAGATCACTTTTTGCAAATTTACCAAATTGGTAGACCCACCTCAATCTAAAGGGCTCTTTTAGTCACAGAGTTTGCTTTGGGGAAGTGGTGATAGGATAAATAAAGGCCAACTGACTCCAGAAGCAGACAGTAGGCATCCACAGCACCTGGTAATTGCTGAGGTCTGTTCGTTCTTGTTTTAGAAGTTCTTACACTCTCTAGCCCTTATCCCTGACATGCTCTCTGTGCCAACTCATGCCCTCAGTCACCTCCCTTTGCCTCCTCATAGTCCCAACGCCCCATCATATTCCCATGCCAGCTCCATACTTACTCAATCAATGGATGCTACAGGCAGACATGTGGAAGAGAAAGAAGGCTTGTAAGGTTTGAATACAGCTCCTATTCCTGCGACAACTGATTGTGAAAAATGCTCACCCATTGTGAACCCATTCAAAACTTAAATCTTATGAACTTAATGTCTTATAAAAAGCAATATTCTATTTCTCAAAAGACAGTTAATCTTGCAATAATTTATTTAAACTGTCAATAAAACTGGAAACTCAGAAACCCCTGAAACTGATTTTTATTATTTGAAACTGAACTATGTTCACAAAAAAAACTTGGCAAATGTCAATAAAGAAAGTACTAAAATTCATGTGTACTTCTTTTCTAACCTACACCAATTAGCCTGTGCAATGGTATATGTGCTTCTGGGGGAAGAAACCTATGATTTTATCTTGGGTGACAGTCTCTTTGCAAACTGAAAGCACAAGATGCACTGCTACAACTCACTTCTGTGACCTCTATCACCTCAATGGACAAGAACAACAGATACATGGGAACACCATCAACGGTAAGTTCCCCTTAAAGTCACATACCACCCTGACATGTAACTATATTGCTAGTTCCCCACGGTCACTGGACCAATGTTGTGAAAATCCCTCCCTATACCCCAGCAACTGCAGATGTTCAAGAAACAATATACCATCACCTTTTCCAGGGCAATGAAAGCAACATCCATATCCCAATCAATGAATAATAACAATAGTCAGAAAGAGGTAAATCAATGCAAGGAAACAAAGTCCCACAGCTCTAGAAAAATGTTCTGGGTGCTAAAAGAAGGTTTATGTTAATATCAAGCACTACATAAGATTTTTTTAATATTCTATTTTCTTCTGATGTCACGTGGTTAATTCAAACTTAGCATGTTTAGTTTGAGAATAAACTTAATAATGTTAGAAAAAGAGTTAAAATACTGAAGAGGCAAGTGAAGAATGTTTCAAAGCACTATACAAGATCATGTATACATTCAAACTGTGTTCAATCAAAATATTTCTACTAATTCTTGAGCCTGTCCAAAGAAATTACTTTGGTGCTGACCCATAAATCCAGGCCATCTTTGTTTAAACAAGCAAGAGACCTTTGGCTGCGTTATGGCACAGCCCCAACCACAAGAAATCTCGAGTACTAACTGAAATCATAATCATTATGAAGGAGGAAATTAAATATAATATCAGTAGAGAATATTTTCATAGCGGAAACCTTCTGAGGCCCATTGCAGGCCCACTCTGCTCGTAGTGCTTACTAATGTTTTGCCTTCTGATGGGGTTTGGTTCATTATCAAATTAATCAAATCAAGATGCCTGGGGAATGTGAGTCAATATTCCCTGTATGTTAGGCTGAAGTTCTTGCTCACAGACATTGCCCTAACTTGCACAGTTTTTACAAAAGGCAATATCTGACCTCTCTGGTAAAATTATTTTTAAAACCTGAAAACAATGATCTAGATAAAACTTAATTTGAAAAACGAAAGATGTTAACATTTACATGTTCCGAACAGTGTATAAAGGAAACACTAAAAACAACTGAATGTAGAATATATATGCATCCATGCTAAAGCAGCCTCTAAATTTTTGCCATTTGCATAAAACCACTTTTGGCCCAGGATATCCAGAGACACAAGTCCATAGTGGAGGAAATGTTAAACAAGAGCAAAATCTGTTTGTAAGATCATTAAAAAGTGATATCAACTACAATGTATTAACATTTTTGTATCTTTAGAGTTGTTCATTTTTAGTACTCATTTTGGAAGACAGATAGTACTCTTTAAGTGCGCTAACATGGAGAACTTCACAATGCTCGTGGAAATGCACTGTTTCAGATTGCTTCCTAATTATCTTGTTCATGTTCCTTTTTGCCAGCAGAAAAACACATGTATGTTTTTAAACATTTTAAGGCCAGGAAATTAGAGAACTGATCTCACTATTGATCAGAGATTTCTTCTTAAGAATGTACTTTAATGACACAACAATTCAGTAGTTACTGATTCAAGTTAGCTATGATTAGTTTCAAAAAATATAACATCATTTGAAGAGTGGTCAAGCTACATGAAAACAATCAGTTTTCAAGCCTGCAATAATTACTAATCGGAGCTTTCATTCAGACATGCATCAAAATATTAAGAGTGATGTTAGTGACCCTTGTAGTCGGCATATAGCCAGTTTCCAAGCACAAATGTGAGGAAGAAGGAGAATAAGAAGACTTGTAAATTAAGTAACTATCATTTACATGTTACAGTCAAATTTCTGAGTTTGAAAAGTGAGGGCTGTGCCTGGGATGGCAGAGTGGAGGGGTGATGGAGTTAGGGACTTTGGTGGAGATGTGTTAGGGATGAGCTTTGCTCAGCACCTGCAGTAGATAAATGTCATGTAGACTAAAGGCCATGAGCTATGTCCAGCCTCCTGGCTGATTTTTTGGAGAGTTTATCTGGTGACATTGTGTAACAGTGCAGCAAAACTATGTCCTGCCCGGTCTTCAGTTAAGTAGAAAATCTATGGGGAACCTGGGGCAAGGTCCAAGCAGAGATTTACGCATTTCTTAAGTGCAAACATTTAAATATCCCATTAATCAAGAGTGTTAATGCAGCCGTCCGGCTGTCAATGTCTATGGAGGCAAGTGCATCCTGAACTGAGGCTCTAAACACCACGTTAACAGTAGCCTGTACAGCCCTGCCAGACATGCTCCTGAGACACATTAACGGTTTGGGACAAGAAGTCCTTTGACTTACATAAGAGCAGAAAAGTTCAATTAAGACTGTCCTACATACTAAGGTTCTATATCTACATGCTAGTAGTGGAGAAGGGGTTGCAGTAGTGATGAGGACTGGACGAGTAATCCAGAACTCCAGGCTAACATTTTGGGGACAAGGGTTTGAAACCCATTGTGGCAGTGAAATATGAATTAAATAAGTATCTGGTATAAAAAGCAAGTCGAATGATGACCATGTAGTTACTGCTGATTATCTTAGGAATTCACTAATATCCCCAGGGAAGGACAAGCGTTTGACTTTTAACTGCTCTCTGGCCAATTATGGATGGGCAATGGCCTACCAATGAGGCCCCCCAAACAAAATGGACCAGTATGACATAGTGGGATAGTTATTAAACCATTCGGATCTGCTGCATATTTAACTGAGGTTTATGAAAGGTTCTATTTTTTTCCAGTCAAATTGCTTTATGAATCAAGTTGCACAGTTTCAATCCTCATGCAAAATGGACTGATAACATGAAAACTGTCCCAAAGTGAGCAACCAATTAGGAATGTCAATCAGATAGAACTAAGAGGCTTGTTATGGGAAATGGGAGTAATAAATACCATTGTTTAAAAAAAGGGTATATTTCTGAGATTAAGGGACTGGATATTTGAGGAATTTTTTGATTGTATGGATACAGAGGTTTCACCCCCCATTTCTAATAAATTGACTTTTTACAAGTTGTGGAAGGGAGTTGGGCATGTACCGTATCGACAGGAAACCCATGGAGCCATTTGAACTTAGTACTAAAATCAACAAATTCCATTTTCTCTGTTCCAAAAGCTTTTACCCGCTTGAACAGCTACACAGAGTGTCAGAAATTAATGGGGTAGATGTAAAATCTCTTGAAAGGAAGGGAAGGCTTGTAAAACCTTTATGATCTTGCGTTTTTTTAAGTATCTACTCATTAAACTTACAAAACATAGGCTGTAACTGTTAGAGAAAACTAAGAAAATATCCTCTGATGAGTGCTTTGATTTATTTTAGGCATAGTTTAGACAAGTGATAGCAGTTGATGGTGCAGTTCCAATTGATTTTTTTGTTGACATTCCCCATGGGCTAGCAGTATGTCATTATGAATCGTTGGCTGAGTTTCAAAAGCTAGAATTACTTTAGCATGAGGTTCTGAGTTCAAGGTTTTATTAACAGCTCAAAGAATCTGTTAAAGGATTTAAAATGAACAGAGAGAGTGCAAGAGAAATTCAACAGGTTTGGCAGTATCTATGAAAAGTTTAACAGATTTAACATATCGAGTCCAGTACGATTATTGCTCAGAACCTTTTTCTAGTATCAACGGTATTTTGGTTTTTTCCCCTATTAATGGATTGATTGTCTTTAATGCAGTAACTGAATAAATCTTAAATCTTATGATAGCTAAATATCTTGAAATTTAAAAATGCTGACTATATGAAAGCGGGGGGGGGGAGGGGAAGGGAAGAGGTTGTATTCCTTATCAGGTATGAAGCAGAAAGACCTGCATTAGATTGTTGCAATCTTACTTTTTTCCCCACTTTGATCCTTTGATTTGCCCATGGTGATATTGTAGGAATGGCAATGACATGGATGATATAGAGTTAGGTATGGAAATATTGTATGGAAACTGAATGGGATGCATGCATTGCCTTGAGTTGGCATAGAAGTATGAGGATTAATGGGGAGTAGATAGGAATAAAATGTTAGCATCAAAGGCATGAGAGGCCACATGGGTGTGGAGGTGTAATGGGCAAGAAGGCAAAACAATTTCTGAAATAACTGGGGAAGGGTCTTTAGACACGAAATGTGATTTCTCTCTACAGATGCTGAGCTTTTCCAGCAATTTCTGCTTTTGTTTCGGAAACAACTGGAGCTACCAGAGAACTGAGGCTGGCTTTGGCTGGAGGACATGATGTTGGTACCAGGTGACAAACTGAAAGTATACCCAATCTCTCACCTTGATGAGCATAAAGAAAAGGACTAGTTATCATGCACGCTGAGGGAAAATGTTATGAAATACCACCTGGAATGTGAACTATAGTATGAATAATACAAACAAGGATAAATGAAGACTGAATTTAGCCAGCCTTCTGACCAGAGGAGCTTAGCATAAATAGGAGCAGAAGAAGAAATAATTGATTCAAAAGGATTCTTATCGTCTTGGTTTTAAGACTGGATCTTAAGCAGTAAATAATATTAGTATCACATAATAGGACCTGACTGTCAGGCTTAGCTGATGTATGTTGTCAATTTGTTTGAAAAATCTGATATTTCAATATTGGTTGCTGTTTGGTAATAAAGTAAAATGATATCTGCATTTATAGAATGTTTTTCCATTCAAGAGCTGAATAGTTCGCACAATGACTTATTCTTGAGAGTACAATGATTGTTCAGTTGTTTGTACATGCTTGCAATTTTACTGATAAGTCATTTTTTCTGGAATCTCCCCAAATTCTTCCAAGAGCCATTCTCAGCAAGAATGCCAAATGGGCTACCATTAACTGCTATCAGCTGCATGAATTCCATCATTAATAATGCGCTATGACGATAGCAGTGTGAGACATAAAACTCAATCCAATAAACAGTTTAAGCTGGATGTAAAAAGTCCCATGTTAATGTCTAAAGAGAAAAGGAATGTTCCAGTACCATGCTCAACATTAACCCCTTAAACAGTGCCATGAGAAAAGATTGAAAACTTGGCCATTTACTGCCGTGCTATTTGCAGGTCTGCGTTCTTTGAATACTGGCTACCTACCACATTTGCCTATACTTGAGAAAGTGCTATGGGGCAGCCTGTGAACATGAAAGGCTGTAAATAAATGTAAGACCTTCCTTTCTATCTCAAGGAAATAGGGAGGACAATCAAGAGTCTCCTTATTCAGTTCTCTGCCCAACGGCATTCATTCACCAAGTTATTCACTGAACCTCGTTGAAGTGCCATGACTTTTTACTAAGGATAGACTGCAAAGGCTATCTTCAAATCTATATCAGCCAGAATGCATGATAATCTGATCTACAGGCTTCTTAATAGTGAACTGAACTAACCAGTCCCATAAGTAATACTCTAACCAAGCTTTATATCTTCATTAGGTTTGTCAGACTAATATTACGAATAAAGTCTTTGAATCTACAATTCGTATTGGTAAAATAAAATTGTTTCAATATGAATAGGGAAAGCGGCCAAACGTTTTTTTTTCACTTGTGGTGAGATCATCTGCTCAGTTTGAACAATTTAAGGTTGGGTTGCTAAATACTGTATATGGAATCAAAATTGTCATGTCATAGTTTCCCCTGGACGGTAATAAATTTAAAAGGTGACTGAATTTCTGTCCAAAGGTCACATTATCTGTACTGTGTACTCTTAATAAGCCAAAATCAACAGACAAACTTCAGTGGGATATAAAATCAAGCCTGGTGCAGAGAGGGGTTCCAACTCACTATCAGTCTGTTTTTCGCTATTTGCATTGATCAAATTTGAGTGTCAATACTTGTGACACCTGCTTTGATCTAGGAACAAGTAGCATACCTGCACTGTAATATCAATGTATATTTCAGGCTGTTGAATTTATGCACTTGCTAAGTTACCATGGTTGGAAAATTACAGAAACATACGTGGCTCATGGAAGAAAATTTGGCAGCCAGCTGATGTGCCATTTAGAAGCTTGCTTCAAAACCACACAGCATTCCTAATAGGATGGACAAACTCCCAGTCAGATTTCTGCCCCTCATTGATTGATTCAATCTGATTAGCCTGCAGCTCCAACATTGCTAGTAGTCTACAGCTCCATAGTGGGACTCCAGGTCAGTTAACTCAATAGCCCCCTTGATCCGGGATCTAGCCATGTCCAGGGGCTTCAGGCTAGGGAGGATTGGACAACTTAGGTGGGGGTAGATTTGAAAGAAATGGGAATATGGAAGGAATGGGTATGCTGTCTATTCAGGGGTTTCCTGAATGACAAAGGCACTCTCTAATGCCTTCTTCAGCACATTCAAAATATCAGGAATCAGACTCCTGAGCCAACTGGCCACATCAACCATGTTGACATAAGGAGGGAAGATGTGTTGGGTAGGCCAGAGGTTATTAAGGTGGACAAATCCCCTGGACCGGATGGGATATATCCCAAGTACTGAGGGAGGTGAGAGAGGAAATAGCTGGGGCCCTGACAGATATCTTGATGGCATCCTTAAATACAGGTGAGGTGCCGGAGGACTGAAAGGTTGCTCATGTTGTCCCCCTGTACAAGAAGGTTAGTAGGGATATTGCAGGTAACTACAGACCAGTGAGCCTGACGTCAGTGGTGAGAAAGTTGCTGGAGAAGCTACTAAGGGATAGGATCTATTTATATTTAGAAAAGAATGGGCTTATCAGTGATAGGCAACATGGTTTTGTATGGGGGGGAGATTGTGCCTTACCAACTTAATAGAGTTCTTTGAGGAAGTGACCAAGTTCAGAGATGAAGGAAGGGCTGTTGATGTCATATGCATGGACTTTAGTAAGTGTTTGATAAGGTACCCCATGGTAAACTAATAGAGAAAGTGAAGTCACTTGGTGTGCAGGGTGTTCTAGCTAGGCGGATAAAGAACTGGTTGAGCAACAGGAGACAGAGAACAGTAGTTGAAGGAAGTTTCCCGAAATGGAGAAAGGTGACCAGTGGTGTTCCACTGGGGTCAGTGTTGGGGCCACTGTTGTTTGTGATATACATAAATGATCTGGAAAAGGGCACTGTTAGTATGATCAGCAAGTTTGCAGATGACATGAAGATTGGTGGAGTAGCAGAAAGCATAGGGGACTGTCAAAGAATACAGGAGGATTATAGATAGGCTGGCGAGTTGGGTGGAAAAGTGGCAGATGGAGTTCAATCCAGGCAAATGTGAGGTGATGCATTTATGCAAGTCTAATTCTAGAGCGAATTATACAATGAACAGAAGAGCCTTGGGAAAAGTTGATTGGCAGAGAAATCTGGGAGTGCAGGTCCATTGTACTCTGAAGGTTGCTGCACAGGTGGATAGAATGGTCAAGAAGGCATATAGTATGCTTGCCTTCATTGGACGGGGTATTGAGTATAATAGTTGGCAAGTCATGTTAAAATTGTACAAGATCTTGGTTCGGCCGCACTTAGAATCCAAAAGGATGTGGACGCTTTGGAGAGGGTGCAGAGAAGGTTTACGAGGATGTTGCCCGGTATGGAAGGTGCTAACTATGAAGAGAGGTTGAGTAGGTTAGGTTTGTTTTCATTAGAAAAAAGGAGATTGAGGGGGGACCTGATTGAAGTTTACAAAACCATGAAGGAGTGGATAGAGACAAGCTTTTTCCCAGGGTGAAGGATTCAACAACGAGGGGGTCACGCTTTCAAGGTGAGAGGTGAAAAGTTTAAGGGGGATACATGCGGCAAGTAATTCACACAGAGGGTGGTGGGCATCTAGAAATCATTGCTAGCAGGCACGATAGATTCATTTAAGATGCATCTGGACAAATGCATGAGCAGGTGGGAGCAGAGGGATACAGATGCTTAGGAATTGGGCGACAGGTTTAGACAGTAGATTTGGATCGGCTCAGGCTTGGCGGGTCGAAGGGCCTGTTCCTGGGCTGTAAATTTTCTTTGCTCTTTGTTCTTTATAGGCAAGAGAACCACTATATTGGTGTCAAATAAACTCTGAACAAGTTTGATTCACTGTTACTATTTATTTACAAGTGGTGGATGAGCTGCTGACTTGAGTGCTGAAAATATTAGTGACAGGGTCTAATGAAAGCGAGAAACTGAAGAAAATCAAAATGGTGTCAGGGAAATTGATGGGACAAAAGGCCAATAAATCCCCAGGGTTTAATCAACACCCCTGAGCATTTAAGGGAATGGCCCTAGAAACAGTGAATACATTGGTGGTCATTTTCAAAGATTCTGTAAACCTACAGATTTTATAGTTTTTACAAACTGGAACAGTTCCTATGGATTTGAGGGTGAAATTGGTAGTGGAAAGAATGCTAAAGTTCATTATAAAAGATTTAATAACAGAGCACTTGGAAAAGAGTGACAGGCCTGGACAGGGTCAGCATGAATTTAGGAACAGGAAATCATGCTTGGCAAATCTACTGGATATTTTCAGGGAATTGATAAGGGGTATTCAGTGGACGTGGTTTACTTTCAGGACCTTCCTTTCAGGATACTTTTAATAAAGATCTGCATAACAGATTAATATGTAAAATTAAAGCCTATGGGATTGAAGGTAGTGGTTTGTACACAAAAAGTAAAGAATAGGATTAAACGGGTAATTTTCCAAATGGCAGGCACTGACTAATGGGGTACAGCAGGGATCAGTGCTTTGACCCCAGATATTCACAATATGCTTGAATGACTTAGATGACGAAATTAATTGTAATACCTCCAAGTTTGCAGATGATGCAAAGTTGGGTGGCAGGATGGTCTGAGGAGGATACAGAGATGCTTTGGTGTGATTTAGACAAATTGAGTGGGTGGGGAAATGCATGGCAGATGAACTATAATGTGGATAAATGTAAGGTTATCCACTTTGGTAGCAAAAACAGGAAGGCAGATGATTACCTGAATAGCAATAGTTGAGGAAAGGGGGAGGTACAATGGGACCTGGGTGTACTCGTACATCAATGCACACAGTGAAGAAGGTAAATGGTATGTTAGCCTTCATAGTGAGAGGATTCAAACATAGGAACACGGACAAGCTGTTGCAATTGCATGGAGCCTTGATGAGAATATTGTGTGTACTTTCAGACATTTTATCTTAGGCAAGAAGTTCTGGCTATGGACAGAGTGCCACAAAGATAGATTTCCTGTGATGGCAGGACAGATATATGAAGAAGAGAGACAGGATCTGTTAGGGATATACTCACTGGAGTTTGAAAGAATGAGGGAGCATCACATAGAAACCTATAACACCCTCTCGGACTCAACAGAGTAAATGCAGGAAGGATGTTCCTGATGTCCAGGTAGTCAAAAATCTGAGAGTCACAGTTTAAGAATATGGGGTTGGGCCATTTAGGAGTGAGATGAGGAGAGACTTTTTTACCCAGAGAGTGGTGAGCCTGTGAATTCTCTACCACTGAAAGCAGTTGAGGCCAAAACATAGAATGTTTTCAAGAAGGAGTTAGATACATTTCTTAGGGTTAAAGGGATCAAATAGTATGAGGAGAAAGCAAGTACGTGGTACTGAGTTGAATGATCAGCCGCAATCATGTTGAATGTTGGAACAAGTTCAAAGAGCCAAATAGCCTACTACTGTATTTATTTTCTGTTTCAACGTTTCCAGGTGATGAAGAGTGCAGGATAGAGACTATAATCATGGTTAAAGTCCATTAACTACCATATATACTTATGTATAGGTCGAATTTTGAAGACGGTTTTTTCAAGCTTAAATTAGGGAGTTGACTAATACACAGGCACACATTTTGAGGGTCTGAAATTCAAGCTGCTGTTCGAAATACCGCATTATTAGTAAAAGTTGATCTGATCACCCAACTAATCCTGGGTAAAGAAGAAAAACACAATGAATTACAGTAAAGGTGATTATCGGATAAAAGCAAGAGCCCGGTATGAAAATTGAACATGTCAAAGATTCGTTAAAATCCTGCACAGTCATACTGCTCAACATCGTCATGGCCTGGTATAATGGCACACTTAAAATTAAACATTTGTTAAATTCTGAATGAGTAAGTGCCTTGAACTTTCCCGCCAAATTCTTTCCATTCCATATACTCTTGTAATGTTATGAACCTCAGCAATATTAACAGATTTGTCAAAGTATTAAAGACATACCAGTATGCGGCTAATATGTCTCACTTTTATTCAAATATAATGGCACAATTAAAATGATCAACTTTTTAACAATATTAATTTTTGGGCGCAGAGTGCACAAAGTGCGACAAGTATCGATCGACTTCGTACTGGTCTGAATGAATGATTGAATCAAAACGTGCTGTAGTAAACCAAGTGTGGTAAGTAGAGTTATGAATGAATAAAGATGTGATATAGTAAACAAAGAGCAATGAATAGAGTTATTGGTTTGAATGAATGCAATTTAATACAATATATTAGGGTTGACTTATACAGGAGTTTTATGGAAAATACAAGATTTTTGGCTAAAAATAAGGGGTTGACTTATACATGAGATCAACCTATACACGTGTATAAATGGTCTTAGAGAATTCGTGATTGCAATATGTGTCTTAATTTAAAAGTATCTCTGCATTCAACCATGGTTGCGAGCACTATGCTTTCTTTTTAACTGTTCAGGATCCCCCTTAATCAAAGAACTTCATTATACATGAAGGACAGGGTAAACTTTAACTGGGATCAGTGTCTGCTTTATAATAACTGTCAATAGAATAAGGCCTATCCTTGATAGAGTGAACATGTAGTTCAAATATTGCACAATGTGTCACTGCCAATAGCTATTGCCATGAAAATCACAAGGATTGAAAGGGTCACACTCAAAGCCTTTTTTTGTTTTTGGTCCAGTTTTAGGAAGTACCAAGCAGTACAATGTTCATGAGGGTGCTTCTGGAAAAGCACAGCATGTCAAGCAGCATCCGAGGAGCAGGAAATTCGACATTTCAGGTAAAAGCCCTTCACCAGGGCTTGATTGATTCCTGATGAAGGGTTTACGTCCTGCTCCTCGGACGCTGCCCGACCTGCTGTGCTTTTCCGGCACCACACTCTCGACTCTGATCTCCAGCATCTGCAGTCCTCATTTTCTCCTTCTCCAATGCTCATGGCTTTGTAAGTGGATTTGGTTTGAGATAGATGAGCAATCAGCTCAAGATGAGTTCCTACTTTTAATGCATTCTTCATAAAGTTTAAACTAACTCATTCCCTTCAGAATCCATATCAAACATATTCCACAACCTGAAGTATTTTGATAAGCTAAATGAGTTTACTAACCTGCAGCCTTTGGTAGGTCAAGGAAAAAGTATTGGAGAATCTTTGTGAGAGACATGATAGAAATCAATGGTTCTTACCAGTCTCAGCAGCGGGACACTTGCGAATGGTGAATATTTGCCCAAGGTCATCATCATCCTCTGGCAAACCCTTCTGTAGCCGCTGTAATTTGCGCAGGCTCTCACTTCGTTGGTGTTTCATGGATCGAACGTGCTGAATCAGGTTAAGTTTTGCCTTGGTAGAGTAGTTACACAGTGAACAATGGTAGTAACATGCCTCAGCCTCCACCGTGCTGTCATGTTGCTGCAAGTGCTAAAAAGAGGAGAAAAATGAATCAATGTTTAATAACACTGATAAAATACTACTATTTAATCATGTTTTTAATTAGCATATTCTAATACTTTTACTTTAGAAGGCGCAATATCCAAGGCAGCACCTCTACTAATCAAAGTCCACATGATAAACCATCAGCACGTTCTTTCATCCTATATATATGATGCAGAGGTGGGCAAAGTTAAAAAAAATCACACAACACTGATTTACAGTTCAACAGGTTTATTTGGAAGCTCTACCTTTTGGAGCGCTGCTCCTTCGTCAGGTGATGAAGGAGCAGAGCTCCAAAAGCTTGTACTTCCAAATAAACCTACTGGAATATAAACTTGTCTTGGGTGATTTTTAACTTTATCCCTATGTAGGTGGCTTCCTGCTTGAATTGGTATTCTTGTGAATTGTCCTGATGAGTGCAAGATGAAAAACTTTGACAAAATGTCTCTTCTTTCAGTAACACTCAATATATTTTTTCTTCTTTGTACAAATATATTTACTGATACTATCAATTTTATTTGCTTAGTTTACTCCTATACAAGAGACACTGGAGATGGTAGAGACAACACAAATTATCCTTCTAACCTGTACAGTTATTGAGGCTATCTTTCACTGGCAAAATTATATAATGTTGTTAGCAGACATTGTTTCTAATGTATAAGGTGTCAATTTATAGAATCCCAACACTATGAGCTGCCAACTGATTTGATTGGTTGACAGTTCTAGGAGTCTTTGCAATGCCAAGAGATTAATGCCGTACGAACTGCAGATCAAGCATATCCAGAGAGGGACTATGGAAACTGCACCAAGCTCAGTTATGAGTATGGGCAGGAGGGTTTGACTGCGTTGGGAAGGGACAAGTGGGGTTGGCTGGTGAGTTTTGGGAGTATTTCGGTGGGTAAGGAGGTACCAACTTCAGACAGAATGCCACCAATGTCAAAAGAGTACCACCATGAAGGAAGTGCTCCACTCTAAATTCCTTCCTTTTTTAATGCCCTTTTGAAACCATAATTAAATCTGCCTCTACCACTTTTCTATTTGAGGTACAATCAGTATTTTATAAAGGTTCATGATAATTAACTTGCTTGTTAGACAAGATACTTTTATTTATAAATGGAGGATCTCATTTTTCACATCACTTTCTCAAACTTCCCAGCCTCCTTGAAAAATTAATGTTTCTCTTCCTGCACCTCCTTTAGAATTTTACATTTTAGCTTCTTTCACTTTTCTTTCTTTTTCCCACTAAAATGCATCACTTCATACTTCTTTGCATTAAGTTTCATCTTTGCATGTCAGCCTAATCCTCTAATCAGTCTGTAGTGTCTTGATTCTCCCTCCAAATTCAGTATACTTCCTAATTTTCTACTACCTGTCAATTTTAAAATTGTGCCCTGCTCACCGAAGATTTTTAAAGATCATGAAAAATAATAATTCTAATACTGACCCCGGGAAACTCTATACCTTGCTCCATTCCAATAAATAACCGCGCAACACTGCACATTCCACAGTATTCAGCTAACTTCATGTTGAAAAACCACAATCATTCACATGCAGCTTTTCGCTTCGAGTAATACTGAACATTATTCCACAATTCTGATGCCAGAGAATTTGGTCTTGACTCTCGAGTCCTCCTAAAACAGTGAGTACATCAACAGTCAAATATTGAAGCGTTCTGGCTTACCAACAGAAGCAATTAATGTGAATTTGGTGTTTAGCAGTTGGGTGGGGAGGCAGTAATAAGTAAAGCAAGAACAAGTTAGATGCAATGGGAAACTTTAGGCTGGAAGCAAACGTAGGGGATTTCATGAACCTGTTGTGTAATTTGATAATGTAAATCAGGATTTCAGAGGTACACTGCTGGGGATTTTCCAATCATTTATTTAAAGTTCAGGAAACCTTTATCTGATATTGATACAATTTTAATTTTAATACGATATTGAACAAAATTTGCCACTTGCTCTGACAATTCCCCTGCACATTTAAGTCAGGAATTTTCCTACAGGACTTTGAGTTTCCCATCAGTATGAGGATGAGTAAGAACTAGGCCAATTTAAGAGTAGAATCAGGCAACATTTTTTACACAGAGTAATGACAACCTGAACCTCACTCCCAGAAAATGCTGTAAACTCTGAATCAATACCATTAAAAAAAAATCACATCTCTTAATTTCTATCTTCTGAAGAGATCTGCATTGCTTTAGCCTTGAATCATTTTTGTAAACAGTGAACCAAAGAACTAATTTAATTTTTCAGCCACATCCACTCTTCAATTTAAGATTTGTGTCTAAAGTTCATTTTCCCCCTCATTTCTCACATACACTTGACCTCTGACAATTGTTGCAATTTCCTGAACATTTCTAAGTATATATGGTTGATTGGCTGTTTCAAAAGTCCTTTTACACTTCGACCTTATTTTCTTCTGTCGCTTTGTTGAAATATTCTTGCTTTATCCCATCATTTAAACTGCTGATCAGCTTGACCTTCTAGCTCATAATTCTAAACTATTAAATGCTGTCTTTTCAGTCTGTTTTCCTCCAGCCTCCACCCATTCTCTTTGAGCTCTGTGAACATCCTTTTCGAATATGCAACTTAAAGGTTTAATTGTATAATGCTTCATTTACTCCTGACTTATCCTTTATTTGCTCTGAACTTTACTTATGACCAGATTTACCAGCTTCCCCAATTCAACTCTTGATATAATGTCCCTTTTAGGGTTTTGTGGCATAGTGTAAACGTTCCTACCTCTGATACAGAAGACCCAGCTCCAAGACCCATGTGATACAGAGGTTTGCTATAATATGCATGCAAGGCTGATTAAAAATAAAAATGTCTCTATTGGTCAGTGGTATTAGTTTAAGAACAGTTTCATTTTTAGTTCTCCCTGAAATTTGTTGTTCTTGCGTTTGTTCTGTTGAGTGCAAGATCAAGAATTTTAGCAGCATGTCTCTTTCTCAGCTATCCCCATGTTTTCCAATAGCAAAAGGCTATTTATGTAACAGTGCTGTACCATCTAGAAATTACTGAGTTTACACATGCCCACTCTCCATTCAACCTTTAGGTAGTTAAAATTGTCCGATCATCTAAACACTGCTGAGGTCAGATGATTTCGTCAATTCCCTGGGAAACATCTGATCAATGTTGGATGTTTAGTTTCTCAGGCGGCAACAAATTCCCACTGAGTAAGTATTCCTTGTTTCCCTCATTTAAGTGCATCCCAAGTGACACAGAGTGTCCCTGAGGCCTCCTTGATGCCATGCCTTCCCAGACCTCTATGTTGCAAGATCATAGAATAAAATGACACAGAAGGAGGCAGTTTTAAGCATCGTGCCTGTTTCAGCTCTTTGAAATAGTTATTCAATTAATCCTACATGCTACCACATGTCACCATAGCCCACATCTCTCAAACCCCTATAAGATCCTGCCTTATGATACCCTTCTCAATCCCTCACCTCTTATTATTACTTACCCTATGACTCATAGTAATTCAACGTTCCTTTCCTGATTTACTTTTTATCTGATTTCTTTAAATATAAGTGGCTATCTTGTATCTCTAGAAGCTTTTCTTCTTTTGCCTTACTAGTTTAAACACCTTGAGAGAAAGTGAGGACTGCAGATGCTGGAGATCAGAGCTGAAAATGTGTTGCTGGAACAGCGCAGCAGGTCAGGCAGCATCAAGGGAACAGGAGAATCGACGTTTCGGGCATAAGCCCTTCTTCAGGAATGCGGAAAGTGTGTCCAGCAGGCTAAGATAAAAGGTAGGGAGGAGGGACTTGGGGGAGGGGCGTTAGAAATGCGATAGGTGGAAAGAGGTCAAGGTGAGGGTGATAGGTCAGAGTGGGGTGGGGGCGGAGAGGTCAGGAAGAAGATTGCAGGTTAGGAAGGCGGTGCTGAGTTCAAGGGATTTGACTGAGACAAGGTGGGGGGAGGGGAAATGAGGAAACTGGTGAAATCCGAGTTCATCCCTTGTAGTTGGAGGGTTCCTAGGCGGAAGATGAGGTGCTCTTCCTCCAACCGTCGTGTTGTTGTGGTCTGGCGATGGAGGAGTCCAAAGGCCTGCATATCCTTGGTGGAGTGGGAGGGGGAATTGAAATGTTGAGCTACAGGGTGGTTGGGTTCGTTGGTCCGGGTGTCCCAGAGGTGTTCTCTGAAACGTTCCGCAAGTAGGCGGCCTGTCTCCCCAATATAAAGGAGGCCACATCGGGTACAGCGGATGCAATACATGATGTGTGTGGAAGTGCAGATGAATTTGTGGCGGATATGGAAGTTTCCTTTGGGACCTTGGAGGGAAGTGAGGGGGGAGGTGTGGGCGCAAGTCTTGCACCTCCTGCGGTTGCAGGGGAAGGTGCCGGGAGTGGAGGCTGGGTTGGTGGGGGGTGTGGATCTGACGAGGGAGTCACGGAGGGAGTGGTCTTTACGGAATGCTGATAGGGGAGGGGAGGGAAATATATCCTTGATGGTGGGGTCCGTTTGGAGGTGGCGGAAATGACGGCGGATGATACGCTGTACATGGAGGTTCGTGGAGTAGTAGGTGAGGACTACTGGGGTTCTGTCCTGGTGGCGGTTGGAGGGGCGGGGCTCAAGGGCGGAGGAGCAGGAAGTGGAAGAGATGCGGTGGAGGGCATCGTCGACCACGTCGGGGGGGAAATTGCGGTCCTTGAAGAAGGAGGCCATCTGGGTTGTACATTTTTGGAACTGGTCCTCCTGGGAGCAGATGCGGCGGAGACGAAGGAATTGGGAGAATGGGATAGCGTTTTTACAGGGGGCAGGGTGGGAGGAGGTGTAGTCCAGGTAGCTGTGGGAGTCGGTCGGTTTGTAGTAGATGTCCGTGTTGATTCGGTCACCTGAGATAGAAATAGAAATGTCGAGGAAGGGGAAGGAGGAATCTGAGACTGTCCAGGTGAATTTGAGGTCGGGGTGGAAGGTGTTGGTGAAGTGGATGAACTGTTCAACCTCCTCGTGGGAGCACGAGGCGGCGCCGATACAGTCATCGATGTAGTGGAGGAAAAGGTCAGGGGTGGGGCCAGTGTAGTTGCGGAAGATGGACTGTTCCACATATCCTACGAAGAGGTAGGCATAGCTGGGGCCCATGCGGGTGCCCATGGCAACTCCTTTCGTTTGGAGGAAGTGGGAGGATTGGAAAGAGAAGTTGTTCAGGGTGAGGACCAGTTCTGTCAGTCGAAGGAGGGTGTCAGTGGAAGGGTACTGGTTGGTACAGCGGGAAAGGAAGAAGCGGAGGGCTTTGAGTCCTTCGCGATGGGGGATGGAGGTGTACAGGAACTGGATGTCCATGGTGAAGATAAGTTTAAACACCTCTCCATCAGTCAAACTGTATTTTGAACGCATCTCAGACTCTCTCCTCTTAAGTTGAGGTACATCCAGTCAGTAAAATACTCTCCTTTTCAATATGGCTCTCCTACTCTCTACACCCTGCTCTCTCTACCACATCCTTAGGCTCAAACTGAACTCATTGATGTACAGGTGCCTCACTGGTCGTTGCATGTGGCTTCAGTAGTTTTAGATCTAGGTTGCTCCTTTAAGCTTCCGCCCTGAATTTACTTGACAAGCATCTGGGTTCAAAGTAGTCTAAACTAAGCGAAGATTGGAATAGAAGCCACCATAATCAATATTAGATTTAGAATTTTGGGCAGATGAGAGGTTTAGAATAGATCTCGTCACACAAGTATGATTTTGGACAAGGAGACAAAGAGGGCAGTGATAGTGATACACAAGTATATGGAATGAGGAAGAAATCATTTTTGAAAGGTACTTGGCCAAAGGTGAAACCAAAAGAAATAAAAAGGCAGTTCCACCATCACCTGCTAATTGTCTGTTAACCAAAATCCACTTGAGTCATTTAATCACAGACCACAACATTTTCTGAACAACATTAGTTCAAAGACACTTCTGTCAAGCAATTTGTGAAATGGAATTACAATTTAGGACATGTGATAGATTTGATGCAAATCAATCCCCTGATTACGCACTTTATTAATGTAATATTCCTGGGAACTGTATGTATCAGAGAAAATGCTACACAAATTAGCGAAAATTTTAATTGTGATCAAATGAAAATAAATTCCGTACTACAGCAAATATCTTTAGCAAAAATGTGAAAGTTTATGCATATCATGACTGAGAAGGAGGCTTTAACCTTGCAGAATTAGCATGAAATTTAAAACACAATAGAACATTGCCACAAATTCACACTCTAGTCAGATTTAAGGTAGATATCATCTAAACTGTGGTGATGCTACATTTGTATTTCACATTGCAGTTATAATCAAAAATAGTAATGAGAAGAACTAGCATGTATTTATGACCTCATTAGGCCTTAAAAATCTTTTAAATGCACACATTGTTGCTATGAGAACCGATATAAAAGGACAGTAAAGCAGTCAAGATAGGAAATTATGAAGCATTGAAGAAGGTCTTTTTTAAAGTAATCTCTTTGCTCTTCTTCAGGCCTTTACATCGCTGCAAGCTAGTTAATAATCCACCTCACTAGTTGGAATAATTTACAAGTGATTGGTATGTCGGAAGTCAGAGAAAAAGTGGAACTTACTGTTCTGAAGAAACCAGTTATTTTGTAGAAACAAAGTCTTGGGAGAAACATTTAAATAATGCATAAGAGTATCAAGCATCTTTGAGAAGGTGAAAAAACATGTTGGGTGGAACAGATCGATGAACAAACAATTGGCAAACAACACAGCTGTGGTTCATGGTATAAAAGACAGGAGAGATTTTGCATGTTAATTTTATTTTGAAGAGAACTATTTGGGAACATTGTGATCCAGAATAGTGTTCATAGCCCAAAGTTAGACATGCACATTAGAAATTACACTCTGTGAATCACATGATTTTATCATTAGATGGAAACATAGCACAATGAACTTTAGTTCATTCTGACAATTTTCACAATTACTCATAGCTGACTAACAAGCCTAAATATTTTTCATAAACTTCTCAATGTTTTACAATATTTTGAAGAATTAAGTATTTCAAGGCCAGCACTTAATTTTATTATAATTCTCTTTAAAGAGCGTTTTAAAAATGTCTGCTTTGATCTTACACATCTATGCTCATGTTCATTAACCATTACCCAGTGCAGCATCTCATAAACATAGTGGTTGGTTATAGCTAGCCCAAGACAGCCTTCAGCACAGTATCCCCTTGAGGTGTATATAGTGTTGATACCTGCATTGAAAATAAGACGAAGTTTGTTTGATCAATTTTTGTGTAGAGGGGTTGTGGGAGCTAGAAGGGAATTTTTTCAAGCACTTTTCAGTTGGGGTCCATTGTTTGCTATGGGTTCAGAATTACCACAAAAGGATTGTTCAAAGGAGTTATATATGTAAATGATAAACTATTTATTCTGCCCAGGGTATGTGGGTACATGATTGATTCACATCCACTGCTCTCAAAATGTTATATGCGCAGTATGAAAAAAAGACATGTCACAGCAAAAATGGCATCTAATGGAAGAAGGAAACAGTATTTTTGTAGGTGGTGAATTTGCCCATTGCTGGATTGCTGTACACTATACACATGTAGACATATGAACATTGGCCAAAAGGTATCCTTAAGATATGTGCAACAATGTAAAACTTCAAAAGTGCCCCATTGACTATTAAGACGCTATTTATTATAGTCTGAGCAAAGCTTCTCTTCACTTTATTTATAAGTCAAACTGTGAATCATATTGCATGAAGATATTTAATACAAGTCTTTTTAAAACAAGTAATGCATTTCTCTCTATGCATAAACACATAAGAAAGATATAAAACACAAGAAAGATTAAAATATCATTAACAAACTTGAGGTCACGATGCTTCCTCTCTTCAAACAGACATAATTATTATAGCAGTTCCCACTAAATCCCTATTGCAATACTAACACATTCTTTCTTTATGATTTTCTTAACTGATGTTTCTTTCTTCCTCCAACATCAAATGCACATGGCTGAGTTTAAATCTGCAGTTATAGTTCTCTTGGATGAGGACACAGACTGATCAATTCACTTTCTCATTTTACAGACACTACCTAACCAGGATTTCATGCCAATGGATTTTTAAGCTTTGTTTTGTGACTGTGTTTGATACATTAATAACACTGGCAAGAAGCTATCATGAGTACTATGGAACTAAAGTTTAGTGTTGGCCAGTCATTTATATCATAACAAGAATGCAAATTTGGCTGCTGCTTTGACTCTAAACGTTGCTGCAATATACCAGTTAAATAAGAATTCATTTAAAACACGACAATCTTCTAAATCAATATAGTATACATTTATCCCAATATAGTAAATGTATATTGTTCTGATCTATAGCCTTCTATACTGTATTCATATTAGAATATACAAAAACACAGAAGACCCTGGGGCTTTTCAGAAATCTACTGGGATTCACAGCCCAGCAAAGGTTACTTCTGCATGCTATTGAAGTAAAATTTTAATTTGAAGATAGCAAATGTAATTTGTTTGTACGTGCTCCCCCTTTACTAATTATAATATAATCATCAGGGATCAAAATGTATTAAATTAAACTCTGTGCAAGTGCTTTCCTTAACCCTCTGAGTACTGACACCTCATTTTGACACTCAAGCATTCAGTGCAATAAGGTAACCATTTTTAACTGTATCCACAGAAGGCCAACCTTCAATTAACTTTAATTTCTGATTTGATTACTTTTCTTCTCATTCCAGCTTCAATACTTTTGCATTATGAAAAGTACTTTTCTACAGTAATTGAGGCTTATTGGAATATAAGCACACTGCTCACAGGCAAATTGTCTCCAACTGTCAAAAGCAGACGGTTTAGATCATAAACATACATTTCTGACATCTCTTTCATAGCCCCAGGACACCCAAAACATACACAGCTGATGGCATACTACTTAAGTTATAGTTACTGATATGATGTAAGACATGTAGCAGCCAATTTGTACATAGTAAGATCCCAGAAACAGTAATGTGATAATGACTAGATAATCTGGGGCCTATTAGTTGTAGATTGATGGTTAACTATTAGGTAGCATATAGGATCACCATACAATACTGTCTGAAATTACATTAATCAAAATTCACTTTGAAAGGCCACCAGTACTAAATGAATGATGACTGAGAAGTAACTTCATGGACTCCACTGTTTCCAGGGGTTGCTGTTGAGTGGTTGCAATTCCCATGGGCTTGCACCACTGGTGTGAATTTTGCAGCATTAAATCCACTAGTGGCCTTTCAAAGTGAATTTTGATTAATGTAATCTCAGACAGTATGGTATGGTGATCCTATATGCTGTCTAATAGTTATCCATCAACCGACAACTAATAGCCCCCAGATTATCTAGTCATTATCACATTACTGTTTGTGGGACCTTACTATGTACAGATTGGCTGCTATATGTCTTACATCATATCAGTAACCACAACTTAAGTAGTATGCCATCAGCTGTGTATGTTTTGGGTGTCCTGAGGTTATGAAAGAGATGTCAGAAATGTACGTTTGTGATCTAAACCGTCTGCTTTTCACAGTCATAGACATGCTATTAAAGCAGCGCAAACAGCTCTTGATTATGCATCTCCAAAATAAATTAGTAGGGGATATTGACAAAGTAATCAATTTTCACCAAGAGTTGTGGCATTCTGACAAACCTCTAACAAACCTAGTGCCACTGTTTCTGTTGGGAGAGGTAAAGGTTTAAGCTTTCCATCAATATCTGAGACTATCCCCAACCAAACTCCTCAGTGTAAGAGAGGTTAGCAGTAGATCAGTTCATTACTCCAAATGGAGTTTTCTAGTCTCCATTTAATGAGGTAGGATACCAACCTACTACAATGTGCTCAGTTCTAAAGTGTACTTTTAGGCTTATTTGTAGTGGCTGTTATTAATATATACAGTGATGCAAATCTTATTTAATTTGGAGCTGGAGTTGGTGAAATGTCTGCTTTGTGGGCTTCTTGATTTGGTTAGATTAGATTCCCTACAGTGTGGAAACAGGCCCTTCGGCCCAATTGTCCATACCGACCCTCCGAAGAGTAACCCACCCAGACCCATTTCTCTTTGACTAATTGACCTAACACTATGGGGAAATTTACCATGGCCAATTCACCTGATCTGCACATCTGTGGACTGTGGGAGGAAACCGGAGCACCCGGAGGAAACCCACGCAGACACTGGGAGAATGTGCGAACTCCACACAGTCACCCAAGACTGGAATCAAACCTGGGACCCTGGTGCTGTGAGGCAGCAGTGCTAACCACTGAGCCACTGTGCGAACAACAGTCAGGAACACTTATTCATTACACTTTATAGTATAGAGACCTTGTTTAAGAAGGCAGGCCATAATATTTCATTTGTTAAGGATTTTATTAATTATGAATAATAATTTGTCAATTGCAACTGTGCAATGTTCATGCCTGTACCGTATCGGGGGGTGAAACAATATTATTTCATAGTAACTCCAATCCCTCTGATAAAAGGAGAAACACAAGTTGCCTGGATTTGATAAAGATCATATAAATAGTATAGTTGATACATACAACATTAATAAGTCACTGTAGAAAAACAATGAACACGGTTAGATCTGAGGGAAATGACACTGTAAGCTAGATGATATTGAGTTACATGTAGTTTCTATCGGTATTGTATTAAAAATCACACAACACCAGGATATAGTCCAATAGATTTAATTGGAAACAGTAGCTTTCGGGGCAACCACCTGATGAAGGAGCGGTGCTCCGAAAGCTAGTGCTTCCAATTAAACCTTAGATTCCCTACAGTGTGGAAACAGGCCCTTCAGCCCAACAAGTCCACAGCGACCCTCCAAAGATCAACCCACCCAGATCCATTCCCTTACATTTACCTGTGCACCTAACAACACTACGGGCAATTTAGCATGGTCAATTCACCTAACCTGCACATCTTTGGATTGTGGGAGGAAACCGGAGCATCACCACATAGACACGGGGAGAATGTGCAAACTCCACACAGACAGCTGCCCGAGGTGGGAATTGAACCTGGGTCCCTGGCACTGTGAGGCAGCAGTGCTAACCACTGTGCCACCGTGTTGGACTATAACTTGTTGAACTATAACCTGGTGTTGTGTGATTGTTAACTTTGTACACCCGAGTCCAACACCGGTATCTCCAAATCGTATTTATTGTTTGTTGTCTTCTTTTTAAAAATGGGTATTTTGAGAACACAGTATATTGCAGCTGTAACTAGTCTGTGTACTTGCAGCTGTAACTAGTCTGTGCAACCCACGAACATCAGGCTCACAAAGCGCAGATTCTGCTGAATCAATGATAGAACTGAATCTTCCATACGAAGCTCCCTGAATCTGACCAAACATTTAGTGTCCCTTTTCCAAAAGTTCTCCTTCACTCCAGAGGAAATGTTTCAATTTAAAATACAACTACCCATCCACAGTATTGAATTTTCAGTACTCCTACACCAAGTCTCATCAAGTTTATCCACACTTTAGACCAGTTCTGAATGGCTCAAAGGAGGCAATCCAAACTCTATTCAGTAGAAGTAAAGCATGAAGTATGGTATAAAATTGAAAATGCAAAAGATTTCCAATAAAGCATATTTCTATCTGGGCATGACTTCTCTGTTTTGTTGTCTTTATCAAATGATCATCAGGAGGATGAAATGTAAAACAAACTTAGGCTCCTTTTGCCATACAGTCTGGAATTTTAAAGTTCTAATCTTCCAGTGGAGCCACGTATATTTCCACACCCTTCACATTTATAGTCTCCTTCCATGTCAGGGTTTAGTGAATAGATCTTTATTCCTTGCATTTTATTTAAACCTATTTATATTGACTTATGTTTTATAAGTTACTTGATTACTTTGAAGGCTTGAGCACTATGTGGTAACAATTTTTATAACCAAAATACAAATTCACAGCCTAAAATTAAAATGATCTGCAAAACCACTGGCATTTTAAAGCATGGAGTTTATTTATGCTGGGTAGGTTAGGGTGGCAAGCCCTACAGTCAATTTTGCCACTTTGTGACATTATAGTTTAACATTGCTCTGAAATTTCCTCTGCATAACCAATCCATTCTGGAAAGCTACATGTGATTGCTGATCGAGTGTCATCTGAGGTATAATGAGATTCATGTAAGTCAGGATAATGCAATTCAACACATGACTCTGACATCCACATGAGAGAAGACAATAGTCTAGAATGAGTGTGTAAAGGTCTTAGACACTGTGCTGGAGAACTGTACATGAGTTGTACTGTATATACAGATGTAAATAAATGTGTTACAATACATAAAGCGTAAAAGAGCTTTCGTTAGTGATAAGAAGCAAGCCAGCCTCAGGGGCAATATATGTGCAGACACCCACAGCCAGAGATACTCTACACTGGTATCTCAACACACAGGTAGCATTATTGACTTCAAGCAGAAGACCAAGCATCACCTTAGTTCAGCTATTGTCATTTTTGACTCTGAGTGAGATGGATTTGGTTTCAAACCTTAGTCTCCGGATTTGAGCACCAATTCCACATAGGCTAGCAAAACTTTATAGTACTGATGGTGTATTGAAGCTGACATTACAATTTCTTTGTATGGGAATCAAAACAAGATCTTGCCTTCCTTGCCAGGCAGATGAAAATGATCCTTTGGCAGTATTCAAAGGAAAGCAAAGGAGTTAGTGAACAGACCGTGCTATTTGTAATGTTGTGAATGTACTATGGCTCTGTGGGGCTGTACTCTTGCCCCTAAGTCAGCCGTTTGTGGGTTCAAATGCCAACACAAAAATAAAGGCTGATGTGTAAGTAAAGTGCTGCACTTTCAAAGGTGAGGCATTAAACCAGGACCCTATCTGCCACCCCATATGGTTACAAGAGGGGTGGGTGAATCTGAAGGGAAGTGGGCGATTTATGACTGCTGTCCTGATCAATATTCCTTAATCAACACCACAAAAACAAGATTCTCTGTTTCTCTATTTGTGGGAGTTTACTGGGCAAAAATTATCTCTTGTGCTTCGGACATTTCAACAGTGACTTCATTTCCAAAGTACTCCATTGGTTGTAAATGCTCTGATATAACTGGTGGTCTTGAAAGGAGCTAGACAAATGCAAGTCTTTCTTTCTTTTTCTCCAAGCCAACATTTCCTCTTGACCATGCCAACAAAACAGGCTAATTGGTTATTTTCTCTTTATTGGACATTATTGTGTGCGAAGGACAATTAACTGCAAGTGGCTTTACTGGCATATCAATTCACAGATTGCAAAGAACTTATGAAATTTCCTGAGGATATGAGAAAATTATCCACAAATTCTGATGCTGAGTTTTACCAGGAATGAGAGTGGCCATGAGTGTGTGGTGAGGCTGGTGTATGGTTGTTGCCACTGTCTGTGGATAGGGTGTGCAGGTGGACTTGTGACATTGCTGTTCAAGATAGCAGGCTGGAGAAAGAAATAGTGAGCTGGAGTCACCAGGTAACTGCTTTAACATTCATGTCAGGAACTATCATCGTTGTCTAATTTCCATCTGCATGTAAATGAGGTGAGATTAGCTAATAAAAACATACTATTCATGCAAATATACATCTTGCTGTTCATGAGCAAGTTTCTCATCTCGCTTTGCAACACGTGGTTGAAGAATCGGACATTTTGCTGTCTGTGTCAAGAATCGCGTGATGGTTGGTCTCACCCCGTTTCCAAATGTTCTCACCAACGCTCACATTGTTTAGGGGCTGGGAGGGTTCTCATTTTTGAACTGGAGGATAAACTTGGAGCAGTTATTATCACGTACCACTTATTGGCACAATAATTCTTTAGTTTACAGATTACATTCAAAACAGCTTGTTTTATGAAATTCCATCATGAGCATCCTATTTCTTCACTTCAAAGCTTGAATCTACGTGACTTTTACAGACGACTTTAACTGACTTGTCAAAAATCAATACCAGTGAAATTCATTTTTTGCTACTGTTGGTTTTGTGATGCAGCAATTTACCAAGATAACTCAGCAACTTTACACTTGGCAAATTTCCTTGCTTCAGTGTCAATATCCACACCATTGAATACACTCAGCTCAACTACATTGACAGTGTTATTTGTGTGGATTAGGATTTACAGATACAGCCTTAGGAGCAATAAATCAAGTCCAGGCCATTATATATTTCTGAAATATTAATGCACCTCTGAGAATCAGCTTTTTAAAAATGTGTTTAAGGGAATGTAGGCATCACTGAGAAGGCCAGAGTTTTTTGCACTTCTCGCGTTGTTCTGGAAAAGGGGTGGTCAGCTGCCTTCTTGAATTGCTGCTGTCCTTGGGGTTAACAAACATCTTTTGTTAGGATTTTGCATTAGAATAGTGCTTGCGGATTTGACACGGAACCACTGGAGGAACGGTGGTATTGTGATATACTTCAATGTCAGGATGGAGACTTGGACAAGAACTCATAGGTGGTGGTTTTCCTATGCATCTGCAGCCTTTGTCCTTCCAGATGAAAGTGGTCATGAGTTTGGAAGGTGCTATCTAAGGAGCATTGGTGAATTACAATTGCTGCAATTGGGCATCGCTGTTGAAGGGAGTGAATGTTGAAGGTAATTGATGGAGTGCCAATCAAAAGAGATTTTTAGTCCAAGATGGTATCAAGCTTTTTGAATGTTGTTGGACCTACATTCATCCAAGCAAGTGAAGATTGTTCCACCGCACTGCTGACTTTCACCTTGCAGATGTTGGACAGTCACTGGGGAATGAGGAGGTCAGTTACTCGTCACAGAATTCTTAGCCTCTGACCTGGTTTTGTAGCTGCTGTGTGATTATGGTTGGTTCAGTTCAGCTTCTCGTCACTGGTACCACTAGGATGTTGAGAGTGTGGGATTTAGCACTGGTAGTACCACTGAAATCTAGTGGATGTTGGTTAGATTTTCTCTTATTGGAGATGGCCATTACCTCACACCTCGGACTTTACTTCCTCCTTATCAATCCAGGCCTGGATGTCATCCGGGTCTTCCTTCACCTGGACTGCTTCAGTATCTGAAGTATCATGAATGGAACTGAATATGAACTGCAGCTGAAGATGGATACAAATGCTTCAGTCTTGTCTATTACATTGATATGCTGGCCTCCCCATCATTGTGAGTGGAAATACTTATGAAGCCCCATATCTTTTTAGTTATCCATCACTGTTCATCATGTAGCAGGGCTAAAGTGTTTAAATCTGATCAACTGGTTGTGGGATTGCTTAGCCTCATCTATTGCATGCTGATTCTCCTGTTTGGCATTTCCTGTATTATAGCTTCACCAAGTTGATACTACAATTTTAGACACACCTGGTGCTGCTCCGGGTATGTTCTCCTGCACTCTTCATTCAATCAGGATTGGTGTCCCAGCCTCATGGTAGTGGTCAGGTGGGGCTCTACCAGGCCATGAAACTGTAGGCTGTAGACACAACTGTACTGCTACTGATGGTCCACAACACCTCATGGATGTCCACTTTAGAACTGTTAGGTCTGTTCAAAGTCTGTCACAGTTAGCAGACTTTGGTAATGCCACACAACACAATGTAACCTCAATGTGAAGTCTGAACATTGTCTCCACACGAGATGTGCTGCGGTTACACCTACTGATATTATCATGGATAGACAAATCCATGCCAAGTAGATTAATGAGGAAAATGTCAAATAGATTTTTCTCTCTTGTTGGTTCCTTCACCCATCTCGCAGACCCAACTAAACAGCTAAGTCCTGAAGGAAATGATTAGTTTAGCCAGTAGTGTTGCTGTGCCACATTTTGTGATGGGCATTGCACTCCTCAGCCCAGGATGCTTTCTTTGCTACTCAGTATTCTCCAAGTGTTGTTCAACATGAAGGAGTACTGACTCAACTGTCGTGTTGGGAGTGGCCTGTGCTAGTCAGCAAGAGGTTTCCTTACCATGATTGACCTGAGATTTTGTGGGGGCAGGATTCAAGGTTCAGGAATCCCAAGGCAATTCCTGTGTATTATCTCCTGCTGGCAGGACAGCACATATCCCAAGTAAGACACTACATATCATACACTATCTGCAAGATATGATTTCATGTGTATGAGCATGTTGTTTGACTAGTCTGTGGGATAGATCTTCCAATTTTGGCATAAGCATCCAAATTTTTGGAAGGATGACTTTGCAGAGTCTACAAGACTATATTGTTTCTACACAGGTTGATGCTGGTGATCAGTCCCAGTTCTTTGCATCCTTGAGAGTTTGTAGAAATTTGTTACAATTGCTAGATTTGCTGGATCATTTCAGAGGACAGTTATCAGTCAGAGATATTGTTGTGGGTCTGGAGTCGCAGGTAGGTTTGTAAAGATGGCAGGTTTTCTGCCCTACAGGGTAGTAGTGAACCAAATGGGTTTTAATGGCAATGGTCACCATCAGATTGGCTCTTAATTCCATACATTTCTTGGGTTCAACTTTTACCATCAGCCACATCCCCAGAACATCAGCCTAAGGTTCTGGACTGCTGGTCTACTGACATTACTACTATATCACTGGCTCCACTGGGAAACCTCACAGACTGTAAAGTTCTGCAGTCCAGTACCAGCAGGTTTAATAATTTATCAATATTTCTTCTCAAAGCAAAATTATACATTTAACAGAAATGAAAAATTAATTTTTGTGTAACTCTATATTTTTAACTAAATTATATGCTCTTTTCAGGTATTGATGTAAAGTGATTTTTTTGTCACAAAAGATTTTTCAAAATTCTATTAATGTAATTTTATCACCTTATTTTGAAAGCTAAGTGTTACCGGAAGAGTGAAGATTGTACATTAGTAATGTAATTCCATTCATTTTCAACTGCTTTTGCTTTTATGTTTTGGAAAATAACAGGAAAACATATGATGAAAGGAAGAAAAATAAAAGCAGTATGCATTCTCTGCAGTTAAATCTTCTGAAAATGTTTTATTGTTGGGGATTTTGCTCCTTTTTTCTCAACTTAGCCATGTTGATGTGGAGAAGTAGAGGTCAGTTTATTTTCTACGAGAAAGAGGAAAATATGTTCAGTCTGATCATTCTCATTGGTATTTTTGTGTACATGAGGTTCAAACAATATTTGTGACACTAAATTGTACTGGGTTATTATGAGTGTTTTTTTAAGCAAATGGCAAGATCGCATCTCATCCCTATACTCTGACACTGAATTATTCAATTAATGGATGACAGTGAGTAACTGCTGTATATACATTCCAGCAACAATTCACTTCTACCTTTTTAAAATAACAAAAAGTCTTTTATGGGTTGACATTGTAGAATGGTGGGCGGCACGGTGGCACAGTGGTTAGCACTGCTGCCTCGCAGCGCCAGAGACCCGGGTTCAATTCCCGTCTCAGGCGACTGACTGTGTGGAGTTTGCACGTTCTCCCCGTGTCTGCGTGGGTTTCCTCCGGGTGCTCCGGTTTCCTCCCACAGTCCAAAGATGTGCAGGTCAGGTGAATTGGCCATGCTAAATTGCCCGTAGTGTTAGGTAAGGGGTAAATGTAGGGGTATGGGTGGGTTACGCTTCGGCGGGTCGGTGTGGACTTGTTGGGCCGAAGGGCCTGTTTCCACACTGTAAAGTAATCTAATCTAATCTAATAGATTGCAGGTATAGATTACGACACAGACAGGAGGGGAATACTTAGGCATACAGTGCAAAAGGATATGATAGCATTGTAGTGCAACTATTTTGATAATAATATTCAGAGTGGGACAGGAAGAGATAGTGCGTAATGGTACAATGGTAAAAAGGTGAAATTAATGGCTCTTAAATATGTGTAGTATTCAGAACAAAATAAATGAATTAATGGCATAGATAAAAGTTAATGTGTTTGAATGTATAGCCATTATGGAGACAAGTAGATCAAAGCTGAGGACTAAACTCATAAGTATATGACTTTTTGATAGGACAGCCAGAAAAGGGAGATTGGTAAGGTAGATTTGTTAGTTTGAGAAGAATCAGGTTTGATAACAAGAACTGATGATGTAGGGTCCATACGAGTAGAGATAAGAAGTAAAAAGGGGAAGATGATGCTGCTGAGAGTAGTCTAAGGCCTGCTAACAGCAGCTTAGCTCTCAGACAGAATAAATCAGGGGATAATGAGGTAATAGAAAAAAGGCAGTACATTAATCATAGGTCACTTTAATCTTCATGTAGATTGGGAAAATCAAATTGACAGAGGTAGACACAAGGAGGGATTTATAAAGTGTATTCTGGACAGAGTTTTCTAGAACAATATGTTGTGTGTACAAACAATGATCAGGCTACTTAGGATCTGGTAATTTGTAACGAGGCAAGTTTAATAAATGATCTTACAGTAAAAGACCACCAGAGGAACGGTGATGATAACATGGCTGAATTTAGCATTCAACTTGACAGTGAAAAAAACTGACTTGGAAATAACACTGCTAAAATTAAATAAGAATGATTATATAGGGATGAGGGTAGAGTTGAAAAGGAGTTTTGCAGAAAAAAAGTTGACAAACAATGCGAGATCTTTAAGAAAATAATTCATGACACTCACAAGGGTTTTGGATGTAGGTTTGCTTGCTGAGCTGCAAGGTATATTTCCAGATGTTTTGTTACCCTATTAGGTAACATCTTCAGTGGGCCTCAGGCGAAGCAATGCTGAAAATTCCTGCTTTCTAATATATAATTGGGTTTCTTAGGGTTGGTGGTGTCACTTCCTTTGGTGATGTTATTTCCTGTGGTGAAGTCACTTCCTGTTCCTTTTCTCAGGGAGTCGTAGATGTAGTCTAACTCGAGTGTTTGTTGATAGAGTTCTGGTTGGAATGTCATGCTTCTAGGAAATCTCTTGCATGTCTTTGTTTGGCTTGTCCTAGGATGGATGTGTTGTCCCAGTCGAAGTGGTGTCTTTCCTCATCCGTATGTGAGGATACTAGTGAGAGAGGGTCATGTCTTTTTGTGGCTAGTTGGTGTTCATGTACCCTGGTGGCTAGTTTTCTGTCTGTTTGTCCAATGTAGTGTTTAATACAGTCCTTGCACAGTATTTTGTAAGTTCATTAGCTGCTGTTTTAGTGTGTTGGTGGATTTTTTTACAAACTACCATGCAAGGACTGTAACAAACACTACATTGGACAAACAAACAGAAACCTAGCCACAAAAAGACATGATCCTCTCTCACGAGTATCCTCACATATGGATGAGGAAGGACACCAATTCGACTGGGCAACACATCCATCCTAGGACAAGACAAACAGCGACACACATGAGAATTCCTAGAAACATGGCATTCCAACCGGAACTCTATCAACAAACACATCGAGTTAGACCCCATCTACCATCCTCTGAGAAAAGGAACAGGAAGTGACTTCATCACAGGAAATAACATCACCACAGGAAATGACACCGCCAACCCAAAGAAACCCAATTATATAAATAGAAAGCAGGAATTTTCAGCAGTGCATTGCCTGAGGCCCACTGAAGATGTTACCTAGTAGGGTAACGAAATGTCTGGAAATGAATCTTGCAGCTCAGTGAGCAAATCTACATCTGAAACCGAAACCTGAGCTACAAATCTTCTCAAAGCTCACTCAACAAGGATATATAGCAGTGATAAAGAAATAGTTTAGCAACGAGGTAAACTGCCATGCTTAACCAAACAAGTCAAAGATAGTATCAAATTGAAAGAAAAACATACTGGCAAAGAAACAATGTTAAACCGGAGGTTAAAAAAGTTAATAAAGAAGGAAAAAATAAACTACAAGGGACAAACTACCAAGTGATATGAAAATGAACAATAAGAGCTTGTATAAAAATATTAAAAGCAAGAGAGTGAAGCCACCGTGGACGTGCAGAACAAGGCTGGGAAAATAACAATAGGGAACCAAGAAATGGCAATGAGTTGAAGAAATACTTTACCTCAGTCTTCATGGTGAAGGACACTAACAGTATTTGAAAAATATGAACTAATCAAGGGACTCAATAAGATAAGGATATAAACAACAATAACTCTCACTAAAGAAATATTATTGGGAAAATTAATGGCGGATGAGTCGCCTGGACCTCATGCGATGCAACATAACACTTGAAATGAACTAGCAACAGTGATAAATGTTTGCACTAGTAATAATTTTCCAAGAATCGTTAGATTCGAAAAAGGACCGAGAGGGTAATTAAACTGCTGATGTAATACCCTTATGTTAAAAAGGGAGAGACAAAAAATAGATAACTATAGGCCAACTAACATTTGTCATTGAAAAGATGTTAGAGTCTATAATAAAGGACTTAGTCGCAGAATCAGCATGGCTTCATGGAGGGCAGATAAAGGGAAATCAATAGATGTAATATACTTGGACTTCCAAAAGTTGTTTGATATGATTATGCATGTTGAAACAACTCCACAGAGGCTCATACCCCATTACCAAGTCATCCTTTATTTACACATGAAAAGTCCTTGGCTCTGGTACAGCCTCATTATTGTTAACTCCCAGGTCAGAGAGTATCTGACACTTCTGTTTTTATCTGTCAGCCAGAGCTCCCTGATTGGACCAGATTAACAACCCCAATTGGGAAATCATATTCTTTGAGGTTCACCCAGGTGACCTTGTTACAATCACTACACATAAGGCAATTTAATGAGATAACAGCCTTTAGTGGTGGGGGAGTATGTTATCATACAGAGTTGGGATTTTCAGGATGGCAACCTGTAACTAAGGATCAGTGATGGGGCCGCAATTATTTCCAACGTATAAATGACTTGGATGTGGGAAGTGAATGTACTGTAGCCAAGTTTGTGGATGACACAAAAATAGATGGAAGGCTCGTGGTAGAGACAACATAAAAGGTCGAAAGAGGGTTATGGGCAGGTGAAGCGATTGGTCTAAAACATGGAAAATGTGGTTATGTATTTTGGCAAAAAGAATAGCACAGTTGAATATTATTTAAACAGAAAAAGATCGCAGAAAGCTGCAACACAGAGAAATCTGGGAATCCTCATGAATAACTTACAAAAAAAAACAGATAATAGAGAAGAAAAATATATTGTTGGGTTTTATTTCAAAAGGAATTAAGTATAAAAAAGGGAAGTCCTTCTAAAACCAAAAAAGACATTAGTCAGACCACACCTGGAATACTGTGAACGGTTTTGGTCATTTTGTCTAAGGAAAAATGGAGGCATGTTCAGTCAATGTTCATGAGATTGATCTTGTGTATGGAGGGATTTTCTTATGAGGGAAGCTTGAGTAGGTTGGATTTTTACTTGAAGGAGTGGAAACCTTATTGAAACATATAAGCTTCTGGAGGTAATGCTTTCTGTTGCGAGACAGCCCAAGGGTACAATCTCTGAGTAAGGGATCATCCATTTAAGAGAAAGATGAAGAAGTCTTCTTTTCCTCTCAGAGGATGGTCAATGATGGAATTCTTTAGCACAAAGGCTGCCAAGGCTGGGTCATTTTTTAATGAAATGCTGAGACAGTTAGATTTTTATTCAGTAAGGGAATCAAGGTTTATGGCAATAAGGAAGGAAAGAAAGTGAAGTTGAGAATTATCAAATCAGCAATGATCTCATTGAATAGTGGAACAGACTCAATGGGCGGCATGGTGGCACAGTGATTAGCACTGCTGCCTCACGGCGCCAGAGACCTGGGTTCAATTCCTACCTCAGGTGACTCTCTGTGTGGAGTTTGCACATTCTCTCCGTGTCTGCGTGGGTTTTCTCCGGGTGCTCCGGTTTCCTCCCACAATCCAAAAATGTGCAGGTTAGGTGAAATGGCCATGCTAAATTGCCCGTAGTGGTAGGAGAATGGGTCTGGGTGGGTTACGCTTCAGCGGGCCGGTGTGGACTTGTTGGGCTAAAGGGCCTGTTTCCACACTATAAGTAATCTAATCTAAAAATGGCCTGTTCAGCTGCTGTGGTCTTACAGAAAGCATGCTGGTAGGTAAACAGGGATATTAGCTATAAGGGATTGTAGTATACATCATTATACCTGGATGCTTAAGCTTTGACGTTGAACAGTGTTAACATTGCTGTATGAATTATTAAGAAATTTGTACGAAATTTCTTTCATCATTAAGTTAATAGTAAATTGTCGGAAATGCACCTATACCTTTGTTCAAATAACTAAAAATGGCAAAAAAACCACTACCAATAAAACAGCAGACAATGTAACTTCATATAAAGGTGTGAAGCAGCTTATAGGGTACATTCATATTTAAAGCTTAACTGCTTATTTTTCTTCTCAAGTTATCTTTCTGTTTCTAACAAGTAGATTCCTCTTATGTGTTAACTGCTTTGGGCATCTAGAAGTAGGCCAGTTTGATCAATATATTTAAAATTTTAAATGAAGCTGTATTGAAGAGCAAAAGTCTTGCAAAGAGTTAGCAAAGGTCAATGTGCTCTCACAAGACATTTTCGAACAGTGTCTTAAATGTTGAGGCTTCTAATTTAACCTGGACAATATTTATAAAATGCACTACCTAGATGCATTTTTCTGAGTGTCTTCTGGCCAAATAATTCACTTCAATATCAGATAAACAAACAATATTGTGTAATAAGCACAAAGAACTGTGGATGCTGGAAACTTGAAACTAAAACAGAGTGTTGGAGAAACACAACAGGTCTGGTAGCATCTGTTGAGAGGAAAACAAAGTTAACTTTTTGAGCCTAGAGCCACTTCTCAACTCAGTTCTGATGAAGGGTCACTGCACTTGAATGTTAACCCTGTTTTTCTCTCAATAAAAGCTGCCAGACCTGCTGTGCTTCTTTAACATTCTCGTTTTTTGAAATGACATTGTGTGTTGAGGAACGCCATGAAGAATTGCCAACATGGGGAAAAAAACAGAAATCAACATAACAATTATCTGGACAATTTGCTTTGCAAATCTTTTGTATAGAATAGTGCCATGCTATTATTTTCATTTTGCAGATACTTGTCCAAGGAATACAATCATTACATGCAGATCCACCCTGGAATTAACCCTCAAGGGTGTGTGTGTATATATACTGATGGTTTCATTACAATTTTCAGTACAACGCTACAGTGTGCACTTCTGTAGACTAGGGTGTCTGTAAAGGCCCTCTCTACTGGTAATGCTTCTATATTTATTTGAAAATTGTGTTATGGGGTTCCAGTGATAGCTTGCAAGCCATAATCTCACACCTTGTGTGTGTGGGGATATAAAGAATTGCTCAGCTTTCACCTTAGATTGTCCCCAACTGTACATGTTCAACCAACCGTTTATTCAGCTAAGATATTTAGACTGATCGTCTGACATTTGAAACAGAGCCAAATGCTAATAAGACTAATCCATTAGAAATGAACCATTAAAACTTCTGTCTATAGGTCAAGTGGCTACATTGTTAAACCACAGAGTGCTGTAGTGCACGGTTATCTGACAGATCTAATATTTTATTCCCCATTGTACTGTCAGTGGCATGTAAAAC
Source organism: Chiloscyllium plagiosum (assembly GCF_037043375.1). Taxonomy (NCBI): domain Eukaryota; kingdom Metazoa; phylum Chordata; class Chondrichthyes; order Orectolobiformes; family Hemiscylliidae; genus Chiloscyllium; species Chiloscyllium plagiosum. The sequence goes on along the minus strand of NW_028270155.1, from coordinate 28,020,475 downwards.
TGGAGTCTGAACTGTGTCAATAGGTACCACTGAATCACATGCTGGTCTTTGAGAAAATGTGAAATAAAACTCAAGTGTTTTCTCTAGGGCTAAATATTGTCAATCGGTTTTATGGTGATAGATTGGTGCATCCACACTGACAACATATTCAGTAATGACTCAATGATCTGACCACATTTGTTGAAGCCTAGTTCCAAAGGCATAGCTTGGTTGCCACAAAAGGAAGCTGACTTTCGGCAGAAATAAAAAGAAAATGAACGATACAAGGTTATCAAGAACACCAAATTAATGACAGATCAAAAGGTACCCGAGATAGGCATTTTCTTTGTCAATTTAGCTGGGGCTTTACCTTGGATGGAATTTTACAGTTGAAATGTTTTGTTGAGTGAGATTCATGGTGCTGGGTTTGCCATGGCTCATAATGACATTTCTCAGGCAACTGTCCATTCTACACCTCATTAATTATGCAAATTGACTCATCAGCACCCTTTTCATGCAACTGGGAATTGGGGGTGGGGGGGGAGGCAGGAAATACTTCCCATTGCTGAGGCTTTCCAATATTCATGCCTCTCGTGCCATGTTAATTGTAGTGGATTGTCAGACATAGACGAACTAAGAGCCACAATTTTAAAATTCAAACTGAAATAGAATCAAGAGGATGAATAATTTTCCTCATCTTCAATTCTCAAGATAATACTGGAAAGGAATACCATGAGGCACACTGCAATGCACTTTGGATTGACCTTAGAAATGAATAGCCTTCAAAATGGATGCCAATTACACTGTCACATAATGATGTCAGTAAGTCAACAGCCCATATCTGACTTCACACATAGTGTTGTAAATAAATTGAAAGCTTAAAAGATTTTTTTCAACAAACTGCTGTCATCTTTTAAAAGCAATAAAACTAAATATTGAAAAAATCTGAGGTGTAAGATTTCAGTTGTGAGCTGTTCACTTTCCAAATATTTCAGTGGCGATTTTCTTTAACAATATGAATCATAAAAGTCAGAAATTTCAAGCAATCATAAGACATAGAAGAAGTAGGCCCGAGGGTCCATTGAGTCTGCTTCTCAATTCCATGAGATCATGGATGACCTGATTATCTTCAACTCCACTTTCCTCCCCCATAATCCTTGATTTCCTTACTGATTAAAAATGTTTGACTCAGGCTTCAACATTCTTACTTACCCAGCCTCTACAGTGAAAAACAAATTTCATACATTCACTACTCAAGAGAAGAAATGTCTCCTGTCTGTATTAAATGAGTGATTCCCTATTCTGAGATTATGCCCTCTAGTCCAAGACTCTCCTACCAAAAGGTAACATCCTCTCCACATCTACCCTGCCAAGTCTTCTAAGAATGTTTCAATAAAGTCATGTCTTATTCTTCTAAACTCCAAAGAGTAAAGGCAAAGTGAAGTCATCACAGTCTTACCACGCCATAAGGCTGCTCTCCTTGCAGGGAGAAGACCGGGGGTGATTGAACCTGAGGGTCACTATGTCTCAAGCAAGGGGAGAGGTTGAGAAGGAAACTCCTTCATGGTAACTTCAGCTGGTGCAGGAACTAACCCATACTGTTGCCATAATTTTGCATGGTAAACCAGCATTCCAGCGAACCAACTGTACCTTATTATTTACCTTATTTATTCCCTACATTATGTCTCTTGATTTAGTAATTTTGGACTACAATTAGTGTTCTCTACCATAAAGGCTGACACAAAGTATCTATCCAACTCCTATGCCATTTACTTGCTCCCCATTCATATTTCCTCAGCTTCATTCTCTTAGGGGCTTATGTTTATTTTGACCTCTCTCTTCTTTACTGTATTTTTAAAGAAGCCCTTACTGTTCAATTTTTCTTATGATTTGGTAATTTACTGTCACAGTTAATTTTTCTCCATCTTTATTATTTGTTAATCACCTTTTGTTGACTTTTAAAACTTTTGCAATCCTCTAGCTTATTAATCTTTGTCATTTTGTCTAATTTGCTTTCACTTAGATATCATTCTTAACTTCCTTGGTTAACCAGGGTCAGTTCATCCCCTTCCTAGATTCCTTCTTCTTCACTGGGATTTTTGTTTTGTGCATCATGAACCATTTTCTTAAAAGTCTGCAAGTGCTCTTCAACTGTCCTTGCTGTGTAACTTCGTTCCTTGTTCACTGCAGCCAACTCTGCCCTCATTTCTTTTCAATTACCCTTATTTAAATTCAGCACAGTTGATTCTGATCCAAGTTCCTCATTTTCAAATTGAATGCTAAATTGTACTATGTCATGGTCTGCGTTTCTGAGGAGTATGTTACTCAAATAATTTATTAACCTGCTTCATTTAATATAATCAGAACATAATAGCCTGATTCCTGGCTGTATTCACAACATATTGTTCTAGGAAACTGTCCCAAGTACACTCTAAGAAATCTTCCTCATGGCTACCACTAACAAGTTAACTTTCCCAATTTATATGAAGATTAAGTTCACCCATGTTAAACGTGCTGCTGTTTTTACATGCCTTCATTATCTCCTGATGCATGCACTGTCCTTTGGTATATGTTGGGGAGGTCTACAGATTAGTCCCATCACTGTTCTTCTCTTTGTTATTTCTTACCTCCAGCCATATGTTTTATGCATCTTCCAGTCCAAGGTAATTTCTGTTTATCATGCTTATTCTATCCCATACAACGAAAGGTATCCACATCCCTTTCTTTCCAGCCTGTCCCTTTGAAAACTCACATACCCCTAAATATTTTGTCCTCAACTTTGACCGTCTTGTAACCATGTCCCCGTGATGACTATAAGATCATACTCATTAATATGTACTGGTGCCATTTAATTCATTTATTTAGTCCCAAATACAGCATGCATTTAACAGCCATTTGCCATGTTCCCACCTTTTGTCCAATGCTCTGCCTCTTCTCATGTTTGTACAATCTGTCCCTTCCGGTCCTATTCTGGGTACCATTACCTAAATAGCTGTCCTGTAATACTGTCGTATACTTTTGGTTTGTAAGTCTATGTATCCCATTTCTACTACCGTATCGCTTTATTAATTAGTTTACTTCACTATGGTAGTGAAATACTGACCCCACTGTACCACTGATGACTCCACATTAGAACCTACAAATTTCACTGTACTTCAGTTTTTATTCCACCTGAACCTTTTAATATTTTCCTTTAAGTGTTTACCTTCCTTCGTCTTTAGTGTACACAACTTGAATACCAGCAACAGACATGTTTAAATCAATTTTTGTGATTAAATTATCACCTTGTTGGTGATTTACTGAATGAAATGAGAGGCAGCATGAACTGTTGCAATTTGTGGCAGGAGATTACATTCATGGGTAAGGTGGGTGAGGGTCTCAACTCCCATGTGTGGCAGAGTTGCTTGACCTCCCTAAAGTCAAGTTGTATTGCCACTTAGATTTATTTCACAAGACAACCCCACAGCCATATAGAGAGCTGGAGTAATAAAATCATGATTGGTAATTGGATAATGCCACTGCCTGAGTGACCATGTTTTCTGGGTAACGGTAAAACAAATTTTAAAAATTCCAATAGTATAAAGTTCAATCTGCACTGATTAATGATCAAAATCTCACATTCAGCTAGGTTTAGAAAGCAGGCTAATTTAGCCTCCAAGACAACCACAATTTGGGAACAGCATCATATCATATGTACAAAAAGCATATAACTTAAACTGCAATTACTATAAAGGAGTGACAGTATTTTAAGTAGCAAATAATGTCTTAGTACTGCAATGAGTTGAAGAAATACTGCAAAGTTAAAACAAAATTAAAATGTGTTGGGTCAAGGTACTTCAAAATATGATGATAATTGCAAGCATTATTCTCTCCATAATTTTGCTTTCTACTCCAAAACAAAGCAGATCTTCTCTCCCACCCGGCCCCAACGATAAATTCCATGCATCACCTTTGCTCAGTCACAACTCAGCACTGCGCAGCAGGAGCACAATGTGCAATCCGTTTTATTTCCATATGGACAGAGGTCAAACATGTAGCATCCACTGGTTTGGCAAATGCTTGAACAGGACCTGCTGTTTATCACAGGCTTCAGGAAATTCCACTGAGGATGCAGGTGTGAAAGAACAATGCGATGGACTGAGCCAAAGCATGATGGGCTTTTACGGACTATTCTAAATGAAGCATTACTGGCTGCCCACTTTGAAATGCGTTTTTCATTATGGCCCTGAATTCTTTTTTTTTCACAAAATTAAACTGATTTATCTTTACAGACTTCTTTAAGTCAGAAATAAAAAGAGGGAGCAGTAATCTGCTGCCAGAATCATGCAGCGCCTCCAGTGGTCCCAGTTTAATGGCACATATGGCTGCAGAATGGTGCAGAAGCTATAGCACACAGCAAAAAGATTTTATCTTCCTCCCACTTTTGATGCCTGGCTTATACTGTATCAAACCATAATTTTACTCACTGTATGCTATGGAACAATCAGCTCTTATTTAATGCTAAAGACATAAAAGCAGGTTGTCTGAATATTTCTTAAACTTGACACTTTCCTTTTAACAAGTCAGGTTTAGGTTAAAGATTTTTTTTCCCATATAGACTGCACCTAGTGCAGTAGGAGGTTTTTGGCCTAAGATACCAGTGTGTCTACACCTGTCTTTAACTAACATACACGCACTGCTACCAGGGTGAAGTGGAAGCTTTGGAGATTTCTAGTCAAGGAGATTCTCCACTCCATATCTGTCATGTGGGATAGTTTGTCCAGAAAATAGAGGAAGAAATAAAAGCCACATGGCACCCAGCTAAAGTTTATGTATTTTAGTTTGCAGATGATCTGTGGAATTTTTACAGTGAGTGTTTCTGGTGAGTTCGGATAGTTTAGTAATATAACATATGCGCCCCTAAAGCTGTGAGACATGTGTTGGTGCTCAGATTGAAAGGCTCTGCCTCTATGTGAAAGATTCTGTGTTGCTGCTGGAATGGCAACAATACAAATATCCCTGCAGCCTTCCTTGAAGGACATGATGTGCTGGTATTGGACTGGGTGGGGAAAGTTAAAAATCACACACACCAGGTTATATTCCAGATTATACTAGTTACCTGATGAAGGAGCAGCACTCTGAAGGTTAGTACTTCCAAATAAACCTGTTGGACTATAACCTGGTGTTGTGTGATTTTTAACTTCCTTGAAGGAAGCTCACGAGAAGGCACTATCATGCCAACCAGTAGGTACAGGAATAAGGGAAACAAGTGTGGACTTGAAAAATTATGGTGGGAGGTTTGGAGGACTGTGTTAGTTTGATGATGTGCCATTTTAAAAATTTGATTCCACATGACAGTGAGCAGCTGCGTAATCAAAGAGGTTGAGGGAGGGAGGTGGGCATGAAATTCCAACTTGTACGAAACAGTTGCACGTGGTTCAGGAGAGAGCCAAGCAAATGCTTCCCAAAGTTGTCAAAGGGGCTTGTAGTTATTTGTACTCCTCTGCTTCTAAATTAAGCAAGGCTAAAGATCAATAGGGGAGGGAAATTAACATCTTAATAAACAATGCCTGCATCAACTGATGTCTAATGTTCACAGTATTCTGCAATAACTCCTACAGAAAGACCCAATTTCACAATATGGGCTATCAGTTATGACAAGTAACAACATGGGAGCATAAGAAAACAAAAAAACAGTGGTTAAACAAAAGGTCAGGGACCCATATGCCAGGCGTATTCCAGACAACTGCCCTTGATCAACACTTCAATTGCAATCGAGATTCACTCTGCATGTTTCTGGTGTAAAAACAGCACGTCAGGATTAGCAGCTTACCACATTGGGTACAAGTGGACAGGACAGTCCCAGTTTGCAATTTTGCAATTTTGCTTTACTGTGGGGCTAATGCCAGTACACTCCAGAGTCTGATTGTATGGCCTAAGAGAAAGGACTGAAACAAAAAAAGAAGTTGCTGGAAAGGCTCAGCAAGTCTGACAGCAAATTTGAAGAGAAATAATAGTTGACGCTTCGGGTCAGGTGACCCTTCCTCAGAAATGGTTGAAAGCTCAGTCAAAATCATCAGCTTATGTGAGGCTCATAATGGAAGGGGAGGCAGAAAGGTTTCAACAATAATTGCTTAAGATCCCATTTACTTCTTCAATGCTGAGCAGGTTGGAGACATCTCGTTGTTCCTAACTGAGCTTGGCAGTGTCCACCTCCTGCAACAGAGCTGTCAAAGCTCCTGAACTGCAAAGCCCTCGGTTCAGGCCAGGAGAACTACCAGCCTGACCATGATCAGTGAACCGGGCCATAGTCAGTTAGTGGGCTATCCCCAGAAGATTGTTGAGAGGCTCTTGCTGGCAACAAGAATGGGATCAGGAGCCCCAGTTGGGCCCTGACAAAGCCCACAGTAAATTCCAACCCAAGGGAGCTGCAGGTCGTGCTGAGTCTTTCCAGCATTTACTGCTTTGATTTAGTGCTTTGATTACATATGGATTACAGCTAACTATGAGGTGTTTATTGCAAACATTATGGAGATGGACATTTGTTTATTTGTAATACAAGGCAAGAAGGAACAGTCATTGCATTTAGAATTGAACAATTAAGAGGCTGACACGAGGCCAATACATGAAAAACAAACTTGTCCCCACAAATAAAAGGTGGCATTTACAATCAGTAAAACAGCAGGACAATTGCAAACCACCCCCTAGATTCTGAAGGTTACATTTAAGTTTTGATAGCACATAACAAAAATACAAGTAAAAACACTTAAGTCTGCATCAGACCATTCTGGTACAAAACCAATGAAGTGTTGGAAACCTTGAATTAAAGAAACAGAAATCTATGAGACTCATGCCTTACATCAGCATATTTGATATACAGTACTAAAAGTACTGACAACAGGATGTAATGTTTGATTGTTTAATAAGGTGCTATCAACCATCTTCTTAAATCTGTTGCCAACTTGCTTATAGAATGGTCACATTGTTTAAAAGCATTTTTTTAGTATAATTAGTGATTAATGGCTGCTTCCACTCAAAAATGCCAATAGCAAATATGCATTCAATTGTGAAGAAGGTTTTTTTTGCATGTGTGATCCTTTTGTTTTAGACATCGTGAGGCAGAACTGAAATCAGCAAATGCTTTTCATGTAAAAGGCAATGGCTTCAAACGCCCCTGTTCATTACAAAGAAAGGAAAACAATAGAGATCTTTCAACTTTTTTTTGTTTGAAGCAATTAAATGCATTCCAAATAATGCTCATCAAATAACAATATACAATTATGTTTATGTCCTGCTGTCTCACTGTTATTAGATATTGAATTTTTGGGATTACACATTGGTAATGGGTATACAATTTTATTGCTCGTTTTGGACTCACAATAGACAAACAAAATCTTTAAAAAGACTAGATTTCTTCTTCTGCCAAAATGACCCCCATACATAGAAACATCAATATTATGTGGTTGTGGGCTACTCAGCTGTATGAAGTTAAAAACTTTAGCCAGTCACTAAAATCTTCACAGTCCTTCCTTTTAAAAATGTGATGATACAGAACACTCTGGAAAATGTTCAAAAGGCAGTAAAAATGTCAAATGAAGTAAGTAGAACCAAACTTAAGATTCGCAAACTAAAGAGCTGTTTTTAAAGCTGCACACTGTGGTAAATCCCGGTTCATGCTTTCGGGTATTCCATAAGGATTTGCTCATTTACTCTGCTCCCTGCTATAGGAAGGATGTTGTAAAAATTGAAAAGGTTCAGAAAAGATTTACAAGGATGTTGCCAGGGCTGGAGGATTTGAGCTACAGGGAGAGGCTGATTAGACTGCGGCTATTTTCCCTGAAACATAGGAGGCTGAGGGGTGACCATATAAAGGTGTATAAAAACATGAGGGCATGGATAGGGTAAACAGACAAGGTCTTTGCCCCAGAGTGGGGGGAATCCAAAACTAGAGGGCATAGGTTTAAGGCGAGAGGGGAAAGATTTAAAAGGGATCTAAATGACAATTTTTTCATGTAGAGGATGGTGTGTGTATGGAATGAGCTGCCAGAGGGAATGGTGGAGACTGGTACAATTACAACATTTAAAAGGCATCTGAATGGGTATATGAATAGGAAGGGTTTAGAGGGAGATGGGCTAAATGCTGGCAGATGGGACTAGATTTATTGATGATATCTGGTCGGCATGCATGACTTGGACCGAAGGGTCTGTTTCCATGCTGTACATCTCTATGATTCTGTGACTCTATACAGTTTAGTTGAAGTGTCCCGATTTGTCTTCAGTTACAATGCATGGTATTTGGGCAGATATGGATTGTAGAAATTGAGTCATTCGTTGTGAGTTCCTGTGGTGTTATGTATATGTTCAACAAGAACAAGCAGAGGAAAATCGCCCAATACTTCTTTGTTTTTGAATGTACCAATACCCAAGAGGCTAATCCAGGGACACGGGCAGAAATTCTGCCTCTTCAGCTTATTCTGCCATTCAATGAAATCTAGTCGATCTGTCACCGAGCTCCGAGTATACTGACATTACAATAGCCAACGTGTCAGAATTAAAACTATCCAGGTTGTATTTTTCTGTGTTGAACCATAATTCACAGGCATAACATTCTTTCCACACTTGATGCCTCCTAAAGTATTCTTCACAAAATAAAATCTTTGGAGTGAGCTGCTATTTACTTTATTTGCTAAGTTTATCTAAAGGAGGAATTAGTTAATACAATGGGCAGGAAAGCCGACAAGTGGTCCTACACATTACAGCTCGTGCCATCAGCGGTGGGCCCATCTGCCCCTACCCTACCATGACGGGGAACCCATTAAGTGGGCTGCTTACCTGTGGCCCAATCAAGGCCATTAGATGTGTGAATTTTAGTTCTATTAAGAGCCTCGTCCCAGAAAAGCTCTCACTTAATGGCTGAATGATAGGGCTAGAGTCCAACAGGGAGGAGTATCTCGTTCCTAGATTCCCTGTGTGAATCAGAGGTTCCTCTCACATCCCACAGTTTTCTCTTGCCTCCCCGGACCTGCCAACCCAGCTTTTGGATTTAACAGAGTATGGGGACATCGATAGTTCTGTTATCTTCTGGGCCTCCTTTAATATTAGCAGTGACCCCCAATATTGGTGTCGGTGGTGCAGGGCTGCTGACTTCCAACCAGGCATGACTTCCTCCTGGAGATAGTCAGAGGTCCTGCTCATTCTAAATAAGTTGTCACCATCTGAGAAATTAAATTGAATTAGCTAGTCAAGCAGAGGGAGGCCTATGTCCAAGTTTATGCTTGGATAAGGAGAACCCACTTTCATTACAAAACTTATCCCATTGTTCCTTTACTCTATAGACAAGTTGGCTAAAAAGGCATTTGGCACACTTGCCTTCATTGCTCAGTCCTTTGAGTATAGGAGTTGGGAAGTGAGGTTGTACGGACATTGGTGAGGCCTCTTCTGGAATACTGTGTCCAATTCTGGTCACCCAGTAATAGGAAAGATATTACTAAGCTGGAGAGAGTTCAGAAGAGATTTAACAGGATGTTGCCAGGTATGGAAGGTTTGAGTTATAAAGAAAGGCTGGATAGACTGGGAAATGTTTCATTGGAGCTAGGTGGTTGAGAGGCAAACTTAGAGAAGTTTAAAAAATAACGAGCAGTATTGATAGAGTTCATGGTAGTTGTCTTTTCCCTGGGATGGTGGATTTCAAGACTAGGGGGCACATTATTAAGGAGAGGGGAGCAAGGTTTAAAAAAGACATGGGTTTTTTTTTTACACAGAGAATGGCTCACGTGTGGAATGAACTTTCTGAGGACATGGATACAATTACAATATTTAAAAGACATTTGAATAAGTATGTGAATAGGAAAGGCTTGGAGGGACATGGGCCAGGAGCAGGTAGGTGGGATTAGTTTAGTTGGGGATTATGGTCAGCATGGACTGGTTGGACTGAAGGGCCTGCTTCCATGCTGTTTAATTCTATGATTGTATCAACGTGTACCACAGTTAATCTAACTCTTCTACTTTTCTGAAAGAAAGAATATAGAATATCCACCTCCGTTTGTTTTTTTTATCCTTCTAGACAAAGTCCAAGGCAATCAAAAATGGCCTCTCTTGCCATGAGACAGAGATATTCTTCTCCAAATCTCTTCAGGATAGATAACTGGATTATACTTAAGTTGCTACACTCTTGTCCTGATAAGGATAAAATTAGATTTCGAAGATGTAGTAATTAAAATGCATTTCTGAAATTCTTGGATTGGATTTAATTCAGTTCCTGCAATGAGAAAGTATGATAAACTCAGGAGTACTTTTTATTTACAAGTTATGTGAGTGCAATGTGTATGTTCTGAAAACTGGAGAGGAACGTGTCATTTTTCAATGTCATAATTCACAAAAACAGCTTTGAACTGCACATTTTTATTCATTTGTGTTTAAATGAAATATCCCAAGTTACCACCTGTGTTTATAACTTTTCTGTTTGATGTCATTTGTGGGGGAGGGGGTCACACTATGCCGACTCTGGCCACGTGTTAAAATTCCATTTGCATTGCCTTCTGCTGTTCTCCCTCCCAAACCACTTTACCTTGAATCTGGTCACTGGACAATGTTGCAATTGTCTGGAGTTTCATAAAGAAATATTCCGTGCATAAGTTTCCTATATCCAGAAATTTCATGAATAACATTTTTCAAAGTATGTTAATAATTGCTGTTTTAATGAAAAGAAGCTATATCTACAGTGAGAAAATGGCATTATAAGGCAGAGTAGATCAGGTCTTCAATTACATATACCATTTAGATATACACAATATATAGAATCATAATTCCTTTCTGTTCATGAAAATAACCAACACTTTGTTGGCCACATCTGGGAAATTTATAAGCATATCGTTTCATGGAATAAATCTAAGGACTTTCAGTGGGTGAGGTTTTTTAAAATTCACATCCAGAATTAAAGGCAAAGTGGCTAATTACAATAAAAATTGCTTCGGCAAGAGAAAAAAGCAAACAGTGATAAATGGAACAAGGATACACAAGGAAGTTGTTGTTGTTCAAAGCTATTCAGCTCAACTATTCTCAGTCTTCATAAATAATAGGGAGAAGAGTGCTTTTACTAATATTATAAGATTGGCAGAACACATAAAGTTAATTTGGTCAGATGACGAATACAAGTGAATTTTAAAGCTTTCAAATGGAATTAAATAATCGGGAAACCAAGCTAACGAATAGTGAATGGATTTTAACACAGATATATAAATGTAAGGTATTGCACACTGCAACAGGAAATATATGCCAAGTGTCCCAAATGAAAGGATGTCCATTAACAAAGGTGGAAAAAGGAAAGCACTTGGGTGTGATTATTGATGAATCAGTGAAAGTTTCCAGTCAATGGAAAGCTGTTACCAACAAGGTAATCAAGTATTGGGATACATCTCAAGGACATTTTATTAGAAGTCCAAATAAATTATTGTGATTTTGCGCAGTTTAGATCTGCAATACTATCATTTTTAGCACCCTGTTTTCAATTAACATCTGTGTACATTTGGAAAAAGAACACAAATTGTTTCAGAATAAGTTGTTAAGAAACCCACATATCTGAGCGTTCTTCCATTTGAAGAAAAAAGGATTGAACGCCCACAAAATCTGAATTCTGAAACTTTGAACCCAAAGTTACAACTTTAAACTGTATTAGAGGTGAAAAACATTTGCTCCCCACATAACAGATGATGTGAATTTTCATCAAAAACTCTTAATGTTAATAGCTCCTTAAAAAGAACACGCTTGATGAACAAAAACAGAAATTTCTGGAAAAGCTCAGCAGGTCTGGCAGGATCTGTGGAGAGAAGTCAGAGTTAATGTTTTGGGCCCAATGACCCTTCCTCTGAGGACCCAAAATGTTAACTCTAATTTCTGTCCACAGATGCTGCCAGACATACTGCTTTTCCAGCAATTTCTGTTCTTGTTTCTGATTTATAGCATCTGCAGATTTTTTTCAGTTTTTATGCTTGATGAACATCTGGTTTGAAGGGTACAGACCATTTTATGGACCAAGGTGCTAAAATAATTTATAGCACAAAGTAGTTCTTTTGTTTAAAAAGTGATATATTTATAGTTGAAGTTTCTTTGTTATTGAGACCATGAAAATGTTATCTTTGGAAAGTAGTTTTTTAAGATGTATTACTTCATGAGATGTAGGCATTACCTGCATGGCAAGCATTTGTTTCCTATCCCTGGTTGGTCTTGAGCTGAATGGTTTGCTTGGTCATTTCAGAGGTCAGTTAAGTATCAACCACATTATGTTGTGTTAAGTCTCATGGCCAGAATGTCAGTGTGCCTTTAACAGACATGCTCATGATATCATTACTATATCAGAGTATATGATTTGAAAGTATAGATGTCTCAGTCTCCATCTTACAGTGGATCAACTGAAGTACAATAGCTGACTGGACGTACACTGCTTTATGTAATCTATTAATGTAATACTAGCTCAGGGACTTAAGCATCTGAGAAACAAAACAATTGTATATAATAGCTAGCTGTGATACACATTTGTTGGATTCTTCAATACCATAACGTGCTCACATGATTTGTTATGTTACAAGGGATAATATGAACATTGCTGCATTAGGTCAAATACCCTACTGTGGTCAAAAACCCATATTATATTGCTGGAGTTACATGTAGGCCGGATCATGGAGGAATGACGAATTTCCTTCAAGGATATGGGTGAATCAGTTGGGTTTTTAGGATAACTTTAGATTTGAATCCATGTCCCCAGAGCAACAGCCTAGCTCTCAGTGTTATAACATTCAGATATGTCACTGCTTTCCCCATAGGCCGGGACTACATAATGCAGATAGACTCAGACTGATATACTGAAATTTTTCATGAATATCTTTGGGGGTCACAGAAAAATATTACAAACAACCCCTTCTGTTTAGGATGGATTTTATACATATGACTTGTTGCATGAGCAGGTGTGTTGTGTGTGATGTTCTCGGAGTCTGTTTTGATTAGTGATTTGAGCAGGAATAGATCACAGAATCCATACAGTGTGAAAACAGGCCATTTGGCCCAACAAGTCCACACCTACCCAGACCCATTCCCCCACCCAATTATTCCACAATTACCCTGACTAATGCACCTAATCCACACATTCCTGAACACTGTGGGCAATTTAGCATGGCCAATTCACCTAACCTGCACAGCTTTGGGCTGTGGGAGGAAACTGAAGTAGAGTTGTGAGGTCAGACAAAGGTGCAATTCATTAATGTATTGGGGGTCAGGGTAAAGACAGAAAGCACGCAAAATCTTCTTTGGAGCACCTGGAGGAAACCCACACAGACATGGAGAGAATGTGCAAACTTCACACAGACCATTACCGGAGGGTGGAATCAAAACTGGGTCCCTGGTGCTATGAGGCAGCAGTGCTAACCACTGAGTCACTGTGCCGCCCCTTGTGTTTTCTTTATCCAGGCCAACTGAGAGGGAAAGAGTCTGAAGCAGCAGTGGAACAAATACATTTAGTTTTAAATAACTATAGGGAGCCATAGGGAGCATGTCTCAAAAAGTAAAGTTTAGCTTTCTCTGTTCCAAACTCCCTCTCCTTGATCCTCCTGAAGCCTCCCATCAGGAAGCTGCAGACCTCAGCAGTGGCCTCTTGCCAATTCACATTCCATCCATCATCACAACAGCCGATAAAAAGATTCATTTTTGGCTCTTCCAAGCCAGATGTGTTTGTCCTTGCTCTCAACACCAAGTGGTAGGATAGCACCATGTCCGAGGTGCCTGCTATTGGATGAGTGCAAAATTATTAGCTGCAAATAAATGCTTGCTGGTGAAATTTAAAATAAGGCCAGAATTCAAAATGGCTCAGGTCTCCTTAGCCACATGATAACAGTTACAGTACTGTGTCAGTCCACCATCCTACTGCAAAAACTTATTTGATGTTCCCCGGCATCTTCTACCAGTGTTTATCCTGGGATTCATTCAGTTTTGCAGAAGAAGATATCTTCCAAATAAAAGCCACTTATTCTGAGGCAGACATTCTTCATTTCCATAATTATTTTAATGAGTGCCTCTGAAGTAAAAACGAAGCTGTGGGATACGCAGCCTTACTGCACTTCAAAAAAAAGTCAAACAGAAAGTTGCCTGCTTGCTAGTGAAAGGGAATAACAGCTCCTTTTATCTTTGAGCATTAGATTCATCGAAATTGTTTGCATTTCTGTCAATTACTGAGGGGGACATCAGAAGAAATTAATGCACTTAGTCATAATGAGTGTTCATGCATGTATGGTGGTTAAACACAACCACCATGGAATGGGCTGCAGAACCTCGTGCATTTACTGATGAGCTCAGTGCAAAATCCCGCCTGACATTTTTCAGTGCTTTCCTCAACAGATCCCTGTGTGTAGTCTTCTGAACCTTGTGCAGCTGTGTGCTGTGCAGATGTCCAGCTGCTAGCTTTACTTTCTCTTACCATATGAATGACAACACATTGCTTTTCTTCCACTTGTAGGATGACTTTTACATGGACAGCTTTCCAATAAAAGCATTCCCTTGTGTGGCACATTACCAGAATTGCTTGATGATAACTCAGTTTGGACAATAAACCCTGAATGTGCTCATTTCTCATTGGCTAAACTTTCTGAAGTAAAGTCACAATAGAGAGGGAAAAAGCAAGGAATTTGTACTGAACATGTCAAAATAGGACGAACATCAAAACAGCACAAAACTTTACATTGCTTATAGTGGAAGATGTAAGCTAAATTTAGAAATATACGATCAAGAGGCCATTCAGCCTTACAAGCCTGTTCTACCATTCAATGAGATCATGGCTGGCATGTGACCAAACTCCAGAAACCTCCATTTGCCCGATTTTGTTAACAAAAATACAGTCGTCTCAAATTTAAAATTTGTAATTACTATGGACCAGGCCAGATCCCCTCAAAACGTTAGCCTGGACCCTAACTTTGCTATTTGTTTTAAGCAGGTGTATGGCAGATATACTAGGACTGATGCAGCTGGCCTAACCACTTAGTTTTAAACAAAAAAGAACTTATTTACAAGATTACCAAATGAAACACAAACAAAAGAGAACAGAGTTAACCTATCTGAAAATCCAACAGATTATCCCAACTTAATGATGCTTTTCCAAATACTTGCTACAATCTCCATAAACACCCCTTGGCAAAAAAGGAAAAATCAAACACAGGTTCTGACAGGAGAGATGTCAGACAGAGCGAGGATCAGCATGGACCGTCTTCTTTGGGTCTCACGGCTTCAAAACTGACTGACTGCTTTCAGTGAACAGCCAGACTGCGAAAACCAAACCAAACCAAAGCAGAGAAAAGCTGAGCTGAGAGAACTGGCCACTCCCCTTTCATTGTACAAGTTTTTTAAAACTTGAAAGTCTTTCGCCTAAATCGGTATCTGTTGGCTATAATCAAACTGGTACATTGGGGAGACTGGACGCCTCCTAGCAGAGCGCTTTAGGGAACATCTCCGAGACACCCGCACCAATCAACCACATCGCCCAGTGGCTCAACATTTCAACTCCCCCTCCCACTCTGCCGAGGATATGGAGGTGCTGGGCCTCCTCCACCGCCGCTCACTCACCACCAGACGCCTGGAGGAAGAACGCCTCATCTTCCGCCTCGGAACACTTCAACCCCAGGGCATCAATGTGGATTTTAACAGTTTCCTCATTTCCCCTTCCCCCACCTCATCCTAGCTTCTAACCTCCAGAAACTCGATCCCCTGACCTGTCCGGACTTGTCCGACCTGCCCAGCTCCTTTTCCACCTATCCACTCCACCCTCTCCTCCCTGACCTATCACCTTCATCTCCTTCCCCACTGACCTATTGTACTCTATGCCACTCTCTCCCACCCCCACCCTCCTCTAGCTTATCTCTCCACGCTTCAGGCTCTCTGCCTTTATTCCTGATGAAGGGCTTTTGCCCGAAACGTCGATTTTGCCTGTCCTCGGATGCTGCCTGAATTGCTGTGCTCTTCCAGCACCACTGATCCAGAACCTTTGCTTTTATGACCTCTCTGAAAAATAAGCCAAAGACAGCATTACCTTGTTAAAGGAGTAGTATTGTCACATTAGTGACCTCGGATATGTTGTAACGTGTAGAAAGCGATTCAAAACTTTGACTACCCTTTGCTTGCAGAAGAGTTTCAGCTAAATATAACTTGGTACTATGTTAAATAATACCCAGATGCTTATGAGATTCATTACTCTTTCACAAAACAATTTTGAAGACTGTCAAACTACTGATCATTTATCTCATTACTGGTCAGTTATTGCAGTGCACATCAGCATTTGCGTAAAAACCCTGCCAACTAACAAACATACAAGAGATCTTAATTAATCCAAGGTATGTGACACTGCAACTTATCTTCAGAAGTGTACATTTTTACTCATCCTAGACTTTTATTATTTCTGGTTATTCTAAGTGACCCTAATCATATGATATAGAACATCTTCTAAATAGGGTGATTTTGACTGATGAAGCAGCAAAGTGCCCTAGCACGATTCACAGTAAAATAAAAAGAGCCCCTCAAAAGGGACAGAGAGATGGTGGGCGGGAACAGGCAAAACAAGAACAAAGAATAAAGAGATAGTAAACATGGGCCACCATCATGCACAACCTTCAAGCTGAAGTAGAGGCAGGGACTTAACAGCAGTGGTTTGCCCACACATCCAGACAAAGGATATAATGTGAAAACTAAAGCTGAGAAAGCACTAGGTTAGTGGCTTCAACATGCTCAGCCTGAATATTACTGTGTGCAATGTTAGGGAGCAAACATTAACTACATTTGTGGGCGGCACGGTAGCACAGTGGTTAGCACTGCTGCCTCACAGCGCCAGAGACCCGGGTTCAATTCCTGCCTCAGGCGACTGACTGTGTGGAGTTTGCACGTTCTCCCCGTGTCTGCGTGGGTTTCCTCCGGGTACCCCGGTTTCCTCCCACAGTCCAAAGATGTGCAGGGTCAGGTGAATTGGCCATACTAAATTGCCCGTAGTGTTAGGTAAGGGGTAAATGTAGGGGTATGAGTGGGTTCGCTTCGGCGGGTTGGTGTGGATTGTTGGGCCGAAGGGCCTGTTTCCACACTGTAATGTAATCTAATCTAATGTAATCTAATTTGTTTGACATTCTGCCCTCTATTTTAACTGTGGCTTTCATTTTATTCTAAGTTGTGTAAAATCTCCATTAAAATTGCAGAAAGGCAACACTTTAAGTCTTCTTACAATGACCAGAAACTGAACTGGATCAGCCATATAAGTCCTGTCATTTGCTGGTCAGAGGCTGGTAATTCTGTGGCAAGTAACTCACCACCTAACTCCCCTGCTGTCCATCATCAAGGCACAAATTAGGAGCACAAAGGAATACTCTCCACTTGACTGGATGGGAGCAGTACAAACAAGAGTCAAGAAGTTTGACACCATCCAGGACGAAGCAGCTCATTTGACTGGCATCCCATCCATCATTTTCAACAGTTACTCCTTTCACCACGAACACACAGAGATAGCATTACTCACCATCTGCAAAATGCATACGAACAATCCACCAAGGCTCTTTTCACAGCACCTTCCAAACCCATAATGTCCAGCAAGGGCAGCAAATGCATGACAGCACTACCACCTGCAAGTTTCCCTTTAGGTTATGCACACTTCCTGACTTGGAACTACGTCATTATTCCTTCATTGCACTGGGCCAAAATTCTGTCACTCCTGTCCCAACACACTACGGATGTACTGACACCGCCATCTTCTCAACAGCAATTGAAGATGCCTAATAAATGCCGATTCAGACAACAAAGCCCACATCCTATAAATTTATTTTATTTAAAAAGCCTAATGTTTCAAAAGACACCTCACAGTGTTTTTAAGTATAGACTCCAGGTAAACTTAAAATTGCAGAAGAGGATTCGTTTTGGAAACTGCATACTAATTTGGGATATTTCCCTTTTCCATGATTTTTATTTTAAATACTCGATCAAGAAACAAAAACAGATGCATATACTTTAAATATTGCCAATTTTGTGGCACAAATTTGAAGATTTACTAAGGTGGTTCATTTAATGCCCTATAAAAAACAAGATACATAGAAAGGGAAATCTGAAACAAACACAGAAATTGCTGGTCAGTAAGCATCTGTGGAGAGAGAAACAGAATTCATATTGCAAGTCTACTACGACTCTTCATCAGAACTGAAAGGGACTGGAAAGGCAGAGGAGGAGTGAGGAGGATACAGGGTGGAGGCCCAGCGCAAGACAAAAGGGTTGTTAATTGTAGTGCAAGAGAAATAGAGATGTAAAATGTGTGTAAATTAATGTGTGAAAGGAAGAAAATAGGTCCTCTCTGCTGAGGACAAAGTAAACAAGACACAAACAAGTGGCATGGGGATCAGGAAAGGACTTGTAGGAAAATTGGGGAAATGTAGAAACAGAGAGCAAAGTCATAATGTCAGAAGTTGTGGAATTCAATATTGAGACTTAGAGGCTGTAAAATGCCCAAGTTAAAATGAGGTCTTACTTCTCGAGTTTGCATTGAATTTTGTTGGAATACTGGAGCAGGACCAGGAAAGAAATGTTTTCTGGAGAGTAACATGGTTTATTGAAATGGCAAGCAACCAGAAGGTTGGGGTCATTTCAATGGACAAAGCAGAGGTCTCGCCAACGCACAGGAGACCACATTGTGAGCAGTGAATACTGAAGATTACATTGAAAGAATGACAAGTAATATACTGGTTCACCTCGAAGGTGTGTTTAAGGAGTTGGGCAATGTAGGGGGAGGAGGCAAACAGACAAGTTTTACACCTTCTGCAGTTGTATGGGAAGATGCCTTGGGGGAGTGAGGATGTATTAGGAATGATGAAGGAATGGACCGGGGTATCATGGAGGGAATGATCCCTGAGGAATGGTGACAGAAATGGGGAGGGGAAAATATGATTGGTGGTGTAGCTTGCTGGAAGTGACAAAAATTGTGGACCATAATCCTCTGAATGCAGAGACTAGTGGGGTGGAAAATATGTAGAAAGGGAACCCAATAGTTGTTCTGGGAAGGAGGAAAAGATGTAAGGGTAGAAGTATGAGAAATGGCTTGGACATGGCTCAGGGCCCTGTTAACCAAAGTGAGGGAAGCATACTCAGTTGAGGAAACAGCAGGTCATGTCAAAAGCGGCCCAGTGGGCAGTGGCATTATCAGAACAGAAGCAATACAGATGGAGAAACTGGGAGAACAGATTAGAATCCTTACAGGAATCGGAGTTTGAGGAGGTGTATTCGAGAACTGTGGGAGTCCGTGAGCTTATAATGTGTATTGGTAGTACAGCCAATCCCCAGATTCCCCAGGAAATGGAGAAGTTCAGGAAGGGAGGGAAGAGTCAAAGATGGACCAGGTTAACGTGAAGAAGGATGGAAATTGGAAGCAAAGCTGATTAATTTTTCCAATTTTGGATGGGAGCATTCCAACATCAGTCCTCCATTTCTCTTACATCACTCCACCCATCCCCACCAGTGCCCCGTCATGACCCTTGTTAGCATCTTGAATACTTTGGTCTCAGCAAAGAAGACCCATTTTTTCCCCCATTTCATTCCTTAAATTTTCATCCATTTTACATCTCTATTTCCCTTTCCCTTTTACTTTTGCACTGGGCCTCATAACACCGGTTCCAATCACTTCTGCTCAGCCTCTTCCAAAGGTATAAGGACTACCATTTTCCAAACCCTTTCAGTTCTGAAGAAGAGTAATATTCGGCTTAATATGTCATCTCTGTTTCTCTTTCTCTGAAGAAGGTGCTTGACCTGTTGAGCTTCTCCAGCATTCTCTCTGCTTGTTTAACATCACTCTCCATTCGGTTGACTGCCAGAAGGCACAGTTTCCTGTTTGGCTCATACATGTTGGCAGCGCTGTTCGATCTGCAATAAGGTCACACGTTCATTACAGGCATGTAAAAGCTATTGAGAGATCGGAATTCTGTCAATATTTTCTGCATCAAAATTAAGACTATTATCTTTCCCTTGCACCTAAGGCACATGAACCTGAACTGCATTGATCCTTTCTTCATGATGTTGGTGAAAGAAAGTAATGGTGGCGCCATGGCACCTGGGTTGAGGGTTTTTGTACAAAAGCAGATTGCGGCACCTATCAAACTTCTAATGATATTTAAATAGGGAGAGGAATATCACCACAAGAACAAGAATATCCTGGAAGAACAACTTTTATAAGCTGCTTTATTAAACAAAACATTTTTAAGCTAATGACAAAATGAAGAGAGTCTAGACTGTGTTAGCACCGTAACTGAAACAGATGGCAGATGCAAAGCATAGTCTTGTGCCCTGTCTTGATAGACCTGGCTTTACCTTGACCTTATTTAAACCTATGTACTGATCACAATCATAAAGACAGCCTGTACTTTTCTTTATGCTGCTGTTAAATTGAGAACCAAGAGGTACGAAGAATAAAATTATATTGGGAGTTGGAATGGTTTTGACCCCATATTCAAGGTAGTTTATCTAGGTGTAAACAATACATATTCTTTCCACACTCCCATGTGCAAACTATGAGGCAAACGTGAAACCCAGATATTGAGCCATTTTAGCTCACGTATTTGTGTCAGCCTACCCTTCTTCCACTTCTACTTCCTTCGGGTTCTAGAGCTTCCATTTATTGTAACTTTACAGATTTACAAAGGTGTATTGATCATATTCTAACTTCTTATTTTAAATAATGAGATGAAAGGTCTTTTTTAAGAAGCGAGTAAGCACTGGCTGATTGTGATTCAGACAATGAGCCCCAGTACAATCCGTCAGCTTCACTGCATCTGAGAGCACAGACTGCGATCTCTGCCAAGAACTACTTCTGTTTCAAATTACTATCACTGTAGAACAACACATTCAGATGCTGCGACGCAGCTAGCTTAGTCAGAGCCCTGCTGAAACATTAGCGTCCTTCCTGTCAACTCACTGTGCTTCACAACGTCTGCCAAACAAGCAGCTGTCAACTCACCGATTCAAAGCTGTGGTAATGCAGCCTGCTGATTCTGTTCTGATACACTGCAAGTATTCATGAAGACACAAATTCAGCAACAGTACACAAGTACCAAATCCAAATTCCACTCAACTAGGGAGTTGGCAGGTAGCTTTTAAAAAGTACATAGAGACAGTCAAATAAAATTAACTCTCAGAGTTCTAGAGTATAGTGAGTATGCAGTACCTTTATTGAAGAAGTTAGAAAGGAACACTGGATGTGTTTCCTTTTGAAAGATTGCTAATATTCTCTTTTAACTTACTTCATAATAAAAATGTAATAACTGCCAACAAATGTCTCACGGAAATCAAACATTTAGTACTGATTCATCTGTTATTATTTTAAAAAAACATCAAGTTAGTTACAGTCAGCCTTGTGACTCAAACATTTCTTTGGACAGTAATCTATTTTGGATGCAGTTAGAAATGACATGCATCACAGTTCTAGCAGTTATTCCTGGTTTCCTATTAGAAGATTAGATATTTATATCTACATCAGTGCAGTTTGCCAGCATTAGCTAAGCTCAGGTTGGTAACACTCTTGCCTCAGGGTCAAAAAGTTGTGCATTCAAATTACAAACTAGGACTTGAGCGCCACAGTGCCAATACCGAGGGAGTGGCATATTGTGAGAGCAGCTGCATGAGATGTGAAACATCTATTTGATACAAAACCACTTCCAGCTGGATTAGTGCTGATTTCACTAAAAGAGACACTTTCCTACCAACAGGAAATTTGGAGAAAGCATAAATGTAACAATTCCATATTGCTAATAGCAGTAATCTATTGGGTGATACTTTCACACAGGTTTCCTTTTAGAAGCAGGCATCATTTTAACTCAATGAAAACTGCCAATATCAGGATGAGTGGGCTAATTGTTTACATCAAGAGTTTCTACTGTTCTCAACTGAAATTTCTGTTGACCACACTCTTTCAAAGCATGACCATAATATAGGTTTGGCAGTTTCAGCTTAATGTCACAGTCCTCAAGGGGTTAATTCCATTCTACTCAGCTTCCTGTTGCTAGGCTGAAACAATATTTACCTGATGGATCGCCAGTTCCAATCTGAAACTCTCCAGCATGCTCTATGGTTTTGCTGTCTTGTGCCTTTACATCATTTAATGAGGTTAGCTTTTTTGCATACCTCTGCTGGTCAGCAAGGCCTGATGTAGCACACCACAAACAGCATACTTCTGCAACTGGCCAAATTAATATGGAAGATACTATCAGCATAAAAAAAAGTATTAGTCTCCACTGTGAATAAATTAGCAGTATTGCCAACAAGGTCAAGTTAACACCTTTGATAAACAGAATATTTGTTAAGGTGAATTCTAGTGAAAGCAGATCCAAGCCACTGTTCAAGAGCTAGTTTTTATTTTAATTCTTATCATTTGAATACGACAAGTTCTACTAAGCAAATACTGTGTCAGAATCTTTTGATTCTAGCTTTGGTTCTGAGACGCGTGAGTTTACATCAAGGCTGTGCTGTGTATCCCTTAGACTTCCAACTATGGCAATGTATGAAAGTGAAATCAGTAGTTTCAAACAGTTTACTGTTTTAACATAATTACAAGTGCAGTGGACATTTGCTGGCATCATGCACATCATCATTTATTTATCATGTCCTGTTCACCAGCATCTGCACCAACCAATTCATTCTGTAAATCAATAATCTATTGACTATTGAAATGAGTAATCAGTAAGTTGTCATAATTTCCAGCCTTTGGTTCCTGGTTTAAGAAAATACTATTCCAAACAAGTTTCACCTCATCCAGCTAACAGGGTTTTTGAAGTTAAGATGAATCCCATTTATCTAGCTATTAAGTGGAAAACTAAATATAAACATGTTCTTCACAACGTTACAAGGGTGGATCAGGTGGGAAGTTTTAAGAAGACATGAATCCAGGTGATGTCCCAAACAACCGGAAAATGCTCAGCTGAGGTGTGTTTGGAGCCAAAGTGGAGATCTACTGGTGGGGATAGAAGGCACAACTGGGCTATGAAATGAATAGTTTGCATCAGTGTTTATCATGCACTGGTATTTTGCTAAAGCTATGGAAATAGGCAGGATGATTGGATATTGAGCATAATAAAAATTCATAAACGGGACGTACAAGAAAGGACGGCATTATTGAAAAAGTGGATGTCATGTGGTTAGTGTGGGATGCAACATAGGTTGATGAGGGAAGTAAGGGCTGAAACTGTCAATCTCATAATCCTCCCAAAATGCTGGGAACATGCTAAAGGACTGAAGGTGTGCAAGTGTTACACACCCTCCTTCAAAAGAAAGGATAAAGAGATAAACCTGACAATGACAAGTCAGCATAACATACTTGTGGGAAACTGAGAAACAATAATCCATATACTTGAACAAGTGTGAACTACAAGACAGTCTGCATGGATTTGATTAAGCAAATCATGTTTAACGAACATGATTGACTTTGATGAGATAACAAATAGAGGGCAATGCAGTTGATGTTGTCTAACAGGTCGTGCAAAAATCGTTTTATAAAGTACTACATATTAGGATCATTAGCAAAAGTTAAACCCATGTGAAAAAAAAGCAGTAACAGCGTGGATACCAAACAAACCAAGGGGAGAGAATGCAGATGAATGGTTGTTTATCAGAGCAGGAAAAGGTATGCCATAGAGTAAGACGATGTTCAAAATAACACTTGTTAATAACTTGGAGGCACAGAGCACAAATTTTGAAAATTACAAATGATAAAATCTGGAAGTGCAGTAGATCATAATAAAGATTGGAAGGGTTTCAAAAGAAGATAAGCAGGTTAATGAATGGAAGGACATGTGAGGTGATTTTCATTTGGTCAAAAGAACAGGGAGAAACTGCAAATTACAATGTAGAATGTAGAATTTTAAGGAGTATATGTCAAAAGATGTGCAGGGTCAGTGGATTGGCCAGGCTAAATTGCCCTATTGTGTGCAGATTAGGTGGATCAGTCATGGGAAATGCAGGGTTACAGGGAGAGGGTGGGAATGGTGCTGGGTGTGGGATGGATGCTGTATGGAGGATTGAAGCATACTTGATGGACCAAATGGTCTCTTTCCGCACTATAGGGACTGTATGATTCTATGATATGAGGAGTGAGAGAGCAATAAACAAAACCATTAATAAAGTATACAGGATCTGAGCTTTACCTGGACAGAGAATACAACAGCCTTGAAGTTATGTCAAAGTCTAAAATGTACCATTTCATCCCCTGATGGAATATTGTCAAGAAAGGACAAGAATGCTTTGGAAACAGTGCAGAAGAAATTTTGCAGTATGGTTTCAGGAATGATACATTTTAGCTACAAATTTAGATTGGGGAAGCTAGAGTTGTTCTCCCTAGAACAAAACAAATGAAGGAAGAAGTTATAAAAGCTGTGCAACATTATGGCAGGTTGAGATAAAATAAACAAAGAAAAGCTTGCTTATTACCTTGTTACTTAAGGACCAGGGTTCAGAGATTTGGGTAAGAGATGCAGGGTGTTTTCAGAAGAACTTCCCGTGCAGTGAGTGATCTCTGCCTCCAATCAATATCTTCAAAAGGAAATTGGGTAGGCACTTGAGGCATATAAACTTTCAAGGTTACAGGCATAGAACAAAGAAATAGACCTGACTAGACTGCTCTACGAAGAGTTGCCATGGACTCAATGCTCTGAATGGTTGTCTTTCCATGCCATTATGTCTCAATGGCTAAGGCTTTAAGAGGAATTACAATTATGTGGATAAACTGATGAAGCTAGAGAAGGCCAAAAGGAAAAACGAATGTCATTCAAATCACGAAGAATTAGTATAGACTAAATAAAGATAAATTGCTCTCAATAACTGAAGCAATGACAACCATAACGCAGATTTAAGGTGATTCGCCAAATAACTAGAGGCTGGAGAAAGGAAAGCTATAGAATGTGTGGATAGGACTTGGAATGAATTGTTTGACTGAGTAATAGATAGAGATTGAAATGCCTTCAAGAGGGAATGAGATAAATTCTTCAAGAGAAAAAAAAACCTGAAGAAAGATATGGAAGTGATAATAACCAGTTCGAATATACTCCAGGTCTTTCAAACAGCCAATGAGCGGAATGACTTTTCTCTGTGCTGCATTATTTTAACTATCTGGCCCATCATAAGTTGATCAAGATTACATTGCATACATAATAAATTTCCTTGGTACTTTCTTCACTAATTTGATATCACTCCTAGAAGTCAATGAGCTTTTACTTGGAATTTTAAAAAAAATTTAATGGTATGTGGGTGTCACTGATTGGGGTGGCATTTATTCCATATTCCCATTTGCTGTTGAAAAAGTGGTAGTGAATTGGCTTTTTGAACTGCTGCATGTTTGATGTACATAAACCCACAATGCTTTTATGCAGTGACACTTTCCATCACTTTACTCATGACTGAGATTAGACAGATGGGGTGTCAACTGGCCAGGCCTTCCTGTTTTTTACGCACAAGACATAACCAAGTAATTTTCCAACTGTCAGGTAGATGCCAGTGTCATAGCTGTACGGAGGTCAGAAATCCTGGATATAGATTACCACTTTTTATCTCCATTCCCTGGCGGTGAACCAGACTGATGGGGTGGGTGACCTTCAGTGCCACAGTGAGGAAGCAGGTGGTTAGGGAGGGAGAAAGAAGATTAGAGTCTGGATTTAGGAAAGAATGGATACAGTGTCAGGTAACGTTGGGAAAGCTGACGGATATCAGAAGTTGGAGGAAAATTGGTAGCCGGGGTTAGGGGAGATCTGAAAAGGAGTTCTATGGGAGACTCTGAGATAAAAACGCACATGCAAGGAGACAAATAGAAAAGCTAAAAGGGGAGTTTGGAAGGAGGAGTTGGAGGTCAGGGAAAGAAGAAAAAGGGGCGCGATGGACAAAAATAGTTTGTGAAGAGGTGTTTGGAAGCTTCTTCAAGGTTGGAAGTGGGTAGGGAGGAGTGTTTTACCTGATCACCATGAGTTGGTAAAACAAGTTTAATGGCTCTAGCTGGTCAAGAGAAAAAGCATTTAACTGAATGGATCCAGTAGTCCTTGTTTTCCATTAGTAGTTGGGCTCCCTGACCCCTGGGCCTAGACATTTCAGCCAACTTTAAATTTAAAATGGCAGCTCACTATGAGGCACAGTCTCTCATTTATAATAATTAAATTGCAAACTTACCTTCTTTGAGGAGGTTGGTGCTGTCCCCTGTTCAATCACAGTAAAAAAACAGAGGTAGATGGGTTGGAATTGGATTCAATATTTTAATATCCCCTATGACACTTATTCAGCTATTACAAAAGTTCAATAATACTTATATATTCCAAATCAGACTAAGTACCAACTGCAAACTCCAGGGCACAATTGCATTATTGTACCAATTTCTGTATTCACAAATGGAAGCACTTTTCATTCAACCTATAGTATATATAGATTTTCTTCTTGATTTATAACTGAAATGGCAAATACAAAAAAAGACATATTACCCATGAGTCCTAAAGGAGACTGCATAAATATAGAATACAAATCTTGAAACTGCATTCAAACAATGCAAAATGAAGGCATGAACATGTAGCTGAGCAGTACAGAGTTTGACTGTTCTAGAGTGAGCAGAAGAAGAGAGGCGAGAAAATCGCTGCTCAATAAAAGTACCAAACTTTGATGAAAGCAATGCATTTCATTTCTCGGTGGGAAATTGGAGAAACACAGAATGCTTCTGCCAGCTGAAAATAACCTGAAGCAAAAGATCTAGTTTTACAAGTCCAAAAGTTTTACCTGCTGAAAGTACTGATCTGATCAAAGCCAAATTAGCTTTTTTTTAAATTTTTTTTGTACAATAACTTGCATCATCTGCTGTGGGTGTTTCAGAATATAGTCTATGCCATTTAACAAACTTATTCCTTTCCTTTCTACAAAATGGTACACGGTCATAAGTTTCTAAACAATTTTTAAAATCTTTATTAGGCATTGGATTAAGCCCAAGATTAACGTGAACAACAATCAGAAGTCCAATGCCTCGATCATTCCTGATGAAGGGCTTTTGCCTGAAACATTGATCTTCCTGCTCCTCGGATGCTGCCTGACCTGCTGTGCTTTTCCAGCACCACACTCTCGACTCTGATCTCTAGCATCTGCAGTCTTCACTTTCACCCATTTTCATTATTCATCTGCTTCAAAGATAGAAGCTGCTGAAATGCTTCAATTTTCATTTTCTGAGCCAGATTTTGGAAAAATCAAAACAATCTTTCTTTCTATATAGTTGTAGATGTGTCATCACTGTCTTTAGTTCTATGGGATCCCAAATTCTGCTACAGAATAAGAATCTTCTTAAATACCTCACCTTAATAAAGGCTTTTTCAGAACAACATTGAATTCAGATCATATTTAATTAGAAACATTACAAAATTTGTAATTCAGTGTCTGCATTTTTTTAAACTTGAAAATTTTAATAAATGCTTTCAACTGCAATTATACTTGCACGATTGATCTTAAGGGTGCAATTCATAGCCATACACTCTGTGACTTTAAACACATCTGCAGTACATTTAGCATACTTTGTTCTCTTCCTCCGAAAGCATTGTGTCGATTAAATATCAATTCTCAACAAGGAATTAGGCTAATGCACTCCTCCCAGGCCCCTGCCCATGTTGCTCTCGAAGCAGTAGATCTGGTGTGACCAATGACCTGGCTAACACTTTCTCTAATTCACTCTGTCCCCGGGGAAACAGCCCCTCCATGCTCCTCCAAGTTAGCCTTCAATTCTGACAGCCCACTTAAGATTGATATTATTCAGGTAATTGGAATGTTATTAAAAAAATAACAGAAACTGTTAACTTATAAACCTATGGCGCAGATATCATTCAAGGGCTCTAAGTTATAAGCATCTATTTTGTCATTAAACTAAAAATATACACGTGCAACTTGTTCTGACAGCTTTGTTTGTAAATGTACATTCTGTGAGCTATGCATATCATGAAGTGGCTGATTTGACTCTTGTCTGCATTGAGTCTCCTCAACATGGGCAGTATAATTGGTCCCTCACTTAGGAGGAGATAAGGTTAAGCAAGATTCTGATTCTTCACCATTACATCGTATATGGCATGTACAAATGTAAGTTGGTATTAGACTCAGATGGATGAACTTTCAGGGAATCATGGGATATGGGTGCATGTCACAATGTGGGTTGAGGCAGAAGGATCAATCACAATTTTGGCAGAGTAGGTCCAAGGGGCTATATGAGAGACTCTCACTTCTAGTTTTTAATGTCCTTATGTTGGGCTTAACTCTAGTGCTTTCGGCAGTTGAAGATTCTAACATTATTTACTACCTTGGTCGATACATGAAGAATGCCCAGTCTCAAGCACTGCCAATTGAACTAGTCAGCAACATAAAAAAGTGCCTGTGGCAAAGACAGGTCGGATTGACAAATGTATAAAGTACAGAATCTTTTAAAGAGTGTTTCAGTTTATATGCAACTTAAGGAGCAATAGCAGTTTTAGAAGGAGGGTCTTAAGCCCATCATGTCAATGCTACCTTTTAGCTCAAAGCACTCAAAGGTTGTCTTGCTACCTTGTGCTGTCCAAATAATCCTTCAACTTCTTCCATCTTGAAATATATCAGCATTTGTCATTTAAAGCTACAAGAGTCTCTACCTTAACAATTCTTTGTGATGAAGCATTCCATTTTATAACAAGTTTCAGAATAGAGATGTTTCTTCTGACTTCTCCCTTTACTTTCTTGAGTCAAGTGAACACTATGTCACTTTACTATAAAAGAACAGGAACAATATAAATAGATAGACCAGGTTTCACAAAGCCACCAGAGCAAGACTGTATTGTTAAGGATGAAACGTCTGGCCTGCAAGGAACAGCTACCTACCTGCACTGGAAGTGCATTGAAAATGTCTGTTACTTGGCATGGATACATATCTGAACTAAAGAGCACTGATATTGCTGTTGCAGGGATAGGAAATGCTTTGTTGATCTTGCTGTTAAAAAGGAAGCATGCAACTGCGGCTTGTACTGAAGCTCAAACCTGAGCTGAGTAAACTTTATATTAGATAATGTAACAATTATCGAATATCTTTCTGAGCAATACAACCCTGTAATGTAAACAATACATAATTGTAAAAGGATCAATAGCTGCAATCATTTTGACCATGTTAATTGTAAATAAAATTGCTATAACATGTCAACCTCATTTCCTTTCTCTCAGCATCATCCTAACAGACGACCATGCCAGGTTCCCATTATGTGCTCGGAACTTTATAGGTTCTCAATCAGACCTGATCAATGTGTCGAGATAATGCATGGAGTAAGTAAGACTCTTTCAAAATGCAACTTTAAAATCAATGGAGGGGACAACATAATGAGTGGTGTCCAAAGCCCAGAGGAAACCGTACGCTGTGCTGTTTGCGATTATATTTTATCATGGGCTGATAAACAGATCACTTTTAATGAGTACACAACATATGCACGTTACTCAGGTCTTTCAGCCTCCCAGGAGAACTAAGGTATATTAGTGCTGTAAACATCTTGACTGGGTCAGCAGTTCTACAGGTGCAAGGCACTTAAACCTTAAAATAAAACAAAAAAGAAGCAACTTTTAAAAACAAAGCAATCGTCACCATACTACATCAGGAAAAACAAAAAAAAAAAGTGGTCATATATATCATTCCTCAGCCATATTTCAGTAATGGTCTTCCATGTTGTCTATGTGGGAAAAGTCTGAGTGAATATTTTTTAGTCTGGGGGAATTCTGTATTGAAACACCTGCAGAATCCCTCACCCAACTAAACATTAAAACAGTGCAATTTAATTTATAAAACCTGCCACTGCCGCCAAAAACCATTTCTCTTAAAAACAAAATCAGACAGAAAAGAAAGTACATGCTAATAAGTCAACAAGTACGGTATAAAGATATTTTCTGGAATAAAGTGTCTCAATCTGGAAAAATTCAATGATTAATTTAAGAAATGTTTGAAGGTAATATTTTTGATGACTGACAGGAACTATGCATCAGCCTGTGTGCGACAAAAACTCTTCAAAATCCTCTTCCATTGTAGGCTTTTCAAATCTACGCTTGTTTTCATCTGACCTTTCTTATCTCTCACTCTCTACAGCTGTCTTTTATCTAACTTTCGCTACTATAAAGGTCTTCCGCTTTCTGGATGATATAATCACATTACTTGATAATTCTGGATAAAGTATAAAAGGAAAAATACAGTATCAATAAGGGGGGGGTGGTCCAACTGGTTAAAGTAAAATATTACACAGTGCTGTTTAATTTGCCAATGATATAAGTCACTTTCACAAACGGCAATGGATGCTAGATCAGTTGTTAATTTTAAATCTGAGATAGGTAACTTTTTTATTTAAGCAAAAGTATTAAGGGTTCTGGGCCAAAGCAGATATATTGAGTTAGGCCACAGATCAGCCATGATCTCCTTGCATGATGTAACAAGGCTTGAGAGGCTGAATGACCTTTTCCTATGTTCCTGTGAACTTTAAGAATTTTCAAATGACATGAGTCAGCAGAATATGCTGTGACATCACAATCTGGTAGCTAAAACTTAAAGGAAACTGCTAACTATTTAATCAATGAAACCACAAGCCAGTCTTTTATTGTGTAAATCAAGTTGATAAATTTAACATCAAACATTAATTGTGCAAGGAATATTCTACTTGTTAAATGGGAGTCATTCAGAGTCTGGATTTTCCCTTAAGGTAGCTAGTGGTCCAAAGCAGTCCTGTGACACTGACTGCACTTGCATAGCAAAGTCTGTAAAGTCACCATGTTGTGTTCAGTTTTAATTGCTACTTGTCATATTAAGGTAGCTATTTGCCACCTGGCCACTGGATTTTTATCCATTACACTCTAATGAGCAAAAAGATGTAAATTAAAAAAAGAAACTGGACCTATTTAGATAAAGACAATTGTGGTCTCAAGACCTAGGGCAATTGCACCCATTAGTCAGTCACAGACATACTGATGTGTAACAGACATTTACAAAGGCAGGGCTGTGATGCTGTCCAGCTGGGACCATTCCTGCTGTGAGTTGCGGGGGGTGAATAAAATTCACAAAAAGGGTAAGGCTACACTGAAAGGCTCTTGATTCTTTCACACTTTTCCCTTAAATTCTTGTCAAGGAGGTAGCCAGATAGATCACTTACCGAGAACCTTTTTTTTTGCCAATTTTAGGTCAAGTTGCATGATGTGAAACAGAGCCACCCCATAATGACAGTGCAATTTGAACCTGTGGTCCACTGTGATGTCATTTACAGAGAGGGAAAGAGAAAACTGCAGGTCAAGTTACTGCACATACTTTATATATTTTAACATAGTCAAACTTTGTTGTCAGTCTGCACAAATCAATACTGGAACAGTATTTAGATTTCCAAAAGATGTTCACCATTGTTTAACATCCAGGTAAGCTGCCAACAAGCAGTTGGAAAAACTTACAGTACACTTTCAAGCTACTGAAAAATGGAAAATTGCAAAAGGTTGTGCTAATTTCATGCCACTGTTGCTCGTACAAAGTGAGAAAAACAAAAGTGAGAATTTTCAGGTTGGGAAAGATCTAATTTTAAGAACTAGGAGCAGGAACAGGCAATTCAACCCGTTGGTTATATGTGTTTTATGTGAAAATTACAAATAAATGTTTCAACCCGGTCATTGGAAGAGCTTGCTTACAAAGTGTTACTTTTGAAACTTGGGGTTCAGGTTGATGAAGATGAGCAAAGCAAAACTGGTTGGTCAGGAACTGGTTGGTCACATAATTCTCCATATTCTTCCCTATGAACTTTAACAGCAAAGAACATTGCTCAGTTTAAGCTGGACTGTCATGTTGTGATCAGCTTATTTTGCATTACTGCTGTCCACTAATTTCAAACCATAATCTAATGAAGAGTGAATGTCTGAAAGTGCAGGATACTGTGAGATGTAGAAGCCCGGATCATGTTTGAAAATGCCCTGAACCGCCACAACCACTTCTTGTCAATCACAAGGCAAGGTGCTGCTACTTCAGAGTGGATGTCAATGATGTTGCTCAACAAGATCTCATTCCTCAGAACAGAACAGTAAGTCAACGAAATCGATCACTTTTGAAACAAAGTTTTTGAGGACAAATGATAGGCTCATTGGTAACAGTTATTTGTGACACATTCCAGCCTGTTCAATGAAACAGACACTGTTCCCTTTCAGGGAAAAGAAAGCTGCATTTTCCTTCCTTCACACACAAACCATCAAACAGAAAGAGAGAACCCCCGCAGCAACCATTTAGTGCAATGACCAAAGAGGGAAGCAGGTTTTCAGCTCTATCCATGACCACACAGGGCCATCTCCCCATGGTAAAGGGAAATCTATTATTTAGCAGAGAATATAAATGTAACTTGTGTTATTCCAAGTACTCATAAGAGAGGCTCAACTTTTCAATACTGCGATCAAAATATGGCTCGAATACTTTGACCTTGCTTTTAATACGCCATTAAGGTATAGGAAAACAACACTGCCCTAAAAGGCAAATGACACTCAGCCCGACAGTCTGTCATGTCTGCCATTTGTCATACAAATGAGTCACCGGGACAATTGTTTGCAGTGACTGCTGGGATTGGCATTAATGACAGATGTGGGTTATACTGTCAAAACTGAACTGCCTATTACAACTGCACACTTCTAATGATTAATAAGGTGCATTGAAATTAAAGTCAGCACAAGCAGCATTAGAAGAATGTCATTTGTCAATGACAATAAATTTTAAATTTTGATCCTGAGGAAAAAAACAGCTGCTTGGTTCACTAGCCAAGCAGTATAACTTGTTAAAATAATCAAAAAAAGGGGACTGGACAATGCTAGTTAGTGTGATGCAAGTTCCTCAACTCTGTGAACTTTTCATTTGTGAACTCTTCATTTATTTTAAAAATAAATCATTACCTGTACTAAATATAAAAATTGCTTCAAATTAAATCATATGCACTGACATTCATGTTCATTTTGGGACTGGAGAAAAACATTCTGCCCCATTTTTACTAATTCAAAGCATATTTCCATTGCAAATACAATTATACAATCACTCGCTAAGTTCTGAACAGTTCCAATATCATTTTCATACGATGCATAAACATGAGTGCTTTATAAATTCAGAATCTTGAAATGAAGTACTGCTGTGCAAATGCTTAGGTTGGCATGCCACTTCTTTCCTGCTAACTTAGGCCACGTGCCTTACTCTTCTGTGACACAGGCAAGTAATGTAATCCTGACCAGCGAGGCAAAATGAAATCAAGCCCTCATCCCAATTAACAAAGCTTGCAAACTAATGGTGACTTACTCATTGTTGGGTGTGTCATACAATGAAAACAAGGGTAGTTATCTCCAACTAACCTTAGACTCTCTCTCCTCACACACACACAGACATATGTAAATGTCTGATATTCCAAAACGCCAACATGTCATGCACACTTGAGAGAAGAGGTAAATTATGCCTTTTATGACAAATAGCTGTTTATACATTTGCACAGCAACAACCACTCAAAAGACACATTCATGTTCCTGCACTGATTTAACAGCAGGTTGCTGAAATGACTTCTCACGCAAAGAACGGCCTGAGCTGCTCTCTGACCTCTTCCAAATGGATAATGTATTAGCAAAACTGTAACTCCAGCAGAATAAAATCGCAACCATAAATGATTAATCTGAAAATACCAGATTCAATTTGGAATAAAATCCTGCTAAGAATAATTATTTGTTACATCAAGCACAAAGTACTTTTGGAGAGGGTTGGAATAACTGAATAGTGGTGCTGACTGGAAATGTCAGAATAATTTCCTTTGTAATGTAATAATAACCACTGTCAGAAACTGGTACATTTGGAAAAGATTTTAACAGAGTGAAAGCAATAATTCCATAATTCAACACTGCATTGCATTAAACATGAACCCTGAAGTCAGTCCAAGTTGGATGCACAAAACACGACTATAAACCCAAAAAAAGTTTTAAAGATTAATGTACAGTCAAAAGTTTAGGATTTGAGATAAGTGTTCAAAGATTTGATAATGAAAATGGTCACCAGCTAGTTAAAATGACCTCAGCCCTATCTTCGAAAACTCAACTTTTTTTTAAAAAGGCTTCAGCAAATCATGTGCATTTCTGAAGCCATTGTCAAATGAAATTGCTGATGCCATATCAATGACATTTTCAGGGTGCTGAGGGGTAGCGAGGAATTGCTACCTGGTACCTGTGACAATTCTTGTATAGCCACAGGAAAAAGGCAGTGTGCTGAAGACCTTGCCAGTTGACAGAGTACCCACATGAGCGTTGCTGGCTGCTTTAGACCGAGAGTGAAAGATTATTTTTTTCTTAAACTCTGTCATCCAGGAGTCTTGACCACCATTAGGAGACATCAAACGGGGCATGTATCTAAAACATAAACCGAGGTTGCTGGAAGAGCTCAGCAGGTGACGAGAAATCACAGTTGACATTTTGGATCCAGTGACCTTTCCTCAGAACTGAGGGCAATGAGGGAAATGTTGGTTTGTATGCAGATGATAGGGTCAGGAGAGGGGCAGCAAGTAATAAATGATCGTTGGGGATAGAGCCCAAAGTGAGAGGAGACAGTTGGACAGACAAAGGAGTGGATAATGATCTATCTAGGAGGGTGCATAGCTGTTAATGGAGACTGTTAGTGGCTAACAATAGGTAGTGTGCAATGGCAGATTATGTGATAACCAGGCCTGGTGTGTGGCATTGGGAGCTCAGACCCTAAATATTGAACTTGATATTGAGTCCAGAGGGCTGCAGGGTCCCCTTGTGGAAAATGAGGTGGTGTTCTTTCAGCTTGCACTAAGCTTTGCTGGAACACTGCAGCAAGCCTGAGACAGAGATGTTGGCCAGGGAACATGGTGAATGTGTTAAAGTAGCAGGCAACTGGAAACTCAGGATTTTTTTTGCAGGCAGAACATAGGTGTTCTGTGAAGCAGTCACCTAGTCTACGCTTCATTTCCCCAGTGTAGAGGAGACCACATTGTGAGCAGTGAATGCAGTAGACTAGAATGTGTGATATAAAGCTAAAGTGTTGCTTCACCTGGAAGATGTGTTTGGGCCCTTAGATAATGAGGAGGGAGGAGGAATATGGGCAGGTGGTGCACCTTCAGCAGTTGCAGGGGAAGGTGCTGTGGGGGGTTGTCAGGAGTGAAGGGAGAGTGGACCAGCGTGTCCCAGAGGGAACAGTCCCTGCGGAATGCGGACAAGGGAGGGGAAGTGAGTAAGTGTCTGGTGGTAGCATTTCGCTGGAGATGGTGGAAATGGTTGCTGATGATCTTCTGGATGTGGACGCTGGTGCAATGGTTGGGAGGACAAAGGGAACCCTATTGCTAATGTGGGAGGGAAGAAAGGAGTGAGGGCAGAAGTGCTGAAATGGGTCAGACCCAGTTGAAGGCCCTGCTACCAACGGTGCAAGGGAATCCTTGATTGAGGAAGGAGGTGGACATTTCGGAGGCTCCCTTGTCGAAGTTGGCCTCGTCAGAACATATGCGATGGAGATGGAAGAAGGGGAGAATGGAATGGAGTTTCTACAGAAAGGAGGGTGCTAGGAACTATAGTCTAGGGCGTTGTGGAAGTCAGTGGGTTTGTAGTGGATATTAGTGGCCAGTCTATTCCCAGAAATGGAAACAGAGATGTTGAGGAAGGGAAGGGAGGAGCCAGAGATAGACCAGGTGAAAGTGTGGGCAGGGTGGAAACTGGAAACAAAATCGATGAACTTTACCAACTCCATATGAAAGAGGGAAGCAGCACCAATGATATCATCGCTATATCGGAGAAAGAATTGTAGGTAGGGGCCAGAATAGGACTGCACATATACCCCACATGCCCCACTAAGATACAGGCATAACTGGCACCCAAATGCGTACCCATGGCCACCCCTCTGACCTGAAGCAAATGACAGGAGTAAAAAGAGAAGTTGTTGAGGGTGAGGACGAGCTCAGCCAAGCAGAAGGGGATGGTTGGTGGGTACAGATGGTTCAGGATTTTGCTCCAGGGAGAAGTGGAGAGCCCTGAGACTATCCTGATGAGGGATGGATGTGTAAATGGATTGCACGTTGCAGAGAAGGTGGCTAGAGCCTGCAAACTGGAAATTCCGAAACTGGCATGAAGTGTCGGAGGAATCGCAAATGTAAGTGGGCAGGAACTGGACCAGGGGATAAAAGACCAAATCAATATTGGACGCAATGACTTCTGCAGGGCAGAAGCAGGCCAAAATAATGGGTCTGCCCGGGCAGTCCTGTTAGTGACTTTTGGGAAGGAGATAGAAGGGTGCTGTGTGGGGATGGGGACGCAGTGAAGGGGGAGATCACTGGGTGAAATGAAGTCAGTGACAGTACAATGGCCTGATTGCCATGGTACGTTCATGGTCCAGGGAGTGATAGGAGGAGGTATCTGAGAGCTGGCACTCAGCCTCTGCAATGTAGAGGTCAGTCCACCAGACTACAACAGCACCATCCTTATCGGCAGAGTTGGATCTAATTGCATGGAGTGCAGTCAGTTCATAGTGAGGTAGGTTGGAATGAGTGAGGGAGGGACAGAGAATTTGAGGTGACCGATGTCAAATCAGTAGTTCTGAATGAACAGATCGAGTGCAGGCAGAAGGCCAGACTGAAGGGTCCAGGTAGAGGGGGAGTGTTGAAGCTGGGCGAAGGGGTCTGTGGGATGGGGAGAAATGAGCACAGAGGCGAAGATGACAGAAATAGAATTTGACATCATGTCATGCCCAAAATTCAGAGGGATAAAGCTGAGACCTTTGCTCAGTACTCTCAGTATCAGACAGCGGAAGGTTGGGAGAGATGGTGAATACCTGACAGGAGGTGGGGTTGGGGGAGGGGATGCAGTCAGAGGGAAGGGGAGGGGAGAAAGGTTCCAGAGGGCATTGGCTATCTCTGAGTTGTTGGCCCCGAAACTTACACACCAGACCTTGTTATCACGCAGGCGAAAGTGGGTACTGCAGATGCTGGAAATCAGAGTCAAGATTAGAGTGGTGCTGGAAAAGGACAGCAGGTCAGGCAGCATCTGAGGAGCAGGAAAATCGATGTTCCTGATGAAGGACTTTTGCCCGAAACATTGATTTTCCTGCTCCTCAGATGCTGCTTGACCTGCTGTGCTTTTCCAGTACCACTCTAATCTTGTTATCCCACAGTCTGCCATTACACACTACCTATTGTTAGTCACTAACAGTCTCCAATAACAGCTATCCACTCTCCCAGCCAGATCATTATTGACTCCTTTGGCAGCCCAACTGTTCTTCTTTCTCTTTGAGCTTTATCCCCGCCTATCATTTGCTCCTCACTCTATCTTCTGCATATAAACTGACATTTTCTGCAGCTACCATCAGTTCTGAGGAAGGGTCACCAGACTCAAAACATTAACTCTGATTTCTCTTCACAGAGGCTGCCAGATGTGCTGAGCTATTCCAGAAACTTCGGTTTTTGTATCTGATTTACAGCATGTGTTCTTTCAGTTTTTAATTTAAGGGCACGTATCTGTTCTGATTGTTCCTTCAAATCTCCTTTTTATCAGTTGTGATTTCTGCTGTCTTACACCCTTGGGAGCTGAGATGTGGCCTTATCATTTGAAAATAGGTGATTGTTCCGACCCAGCAGTGACACTACCCTCGCTGTGCCTGGAGAGGATACTTCAAGGAGGGGGAGAGGAAAGGAGTCCTATGTCAGGAAACAGGACTGCAAATAAACTCCTTAAACACATGAAGTATTGCCTGCACTTAGTTTTAGAAATTTCTGTCTTTAATAAATGATTTGAAAATAAAATTGACATAATTTGATGTGGATAAATACTGTCGTTAATTTACTAATGCGGGAGTTTTAAAATCTGGGTCAAAATACTATATGAAAAGTTATGACCTTAATCAAAATTTATTTTTGTGAAGAAAGGTACAACTAAATAGAAGCAACATTTCCAAATGATTAATTCATTCCGAAACAAATTGCCATGTACTAAGCATGGGGTGTAACTATTTTTCAGTACTACCTACCACAAAGGGGTCCTAATATGACTCCTTTAATAGCCTCCTCATTAAGAAGCTTGATCACATTCTTTTGCCAAAGTAAATATTTAACACAATCTCAAATTGAGAGCCTTTAATTTTATCACTGTGCCAACAGTAGGGTGTAAAGTCCTTGCAGAGAGCCCATTCTCAAAATGCAAATATGAAAGATTATAACATAGTTAAAATGAAATAAAAAGGTAATTTGCATATTGCATTTATTGTTCTGTCAGAGTATGTTTGCTTGAATTAATCCTGTGATAGATTCAATTCTTAGTATTACTACCTCGAAACAAATCTTGAAGTTAGTAATTCTTAATATTTAATGCCTCATAATTGCTTGAAATCTAATGGGGGTAAGTCATAAAATGGATATATTTTTATAAACAAACTCATCCATAAAATGCCACAAAATCATGAAATAATATACCATTTAAACTCAGTTTGCCATTTAAAATTTGCTTTTTCTGCTATGCAGTTTAACATGGTCAGAAAGAAAAGCACATGTGAGCTGCTATACAATGGCGCTTACTCCAAATTCTTTTGTCTTTCTCATTT
The DNA here is from genome assembly GCF_037043375.1 of Chiloscyllium plagiosum. Lineage (NCBI taxonomy): Eukaryota > Metazoa > Chordata > Chondrichthyes > Orectolobiformes > Hemiscylliidae > Chiloscyllium > Chiloscyllium plagiosum. The sequence goes on along the minus strand of NW_028270155.1, from coordinate 27,981,906 downwards.
GGAGGCAACTAAAACCATCAATGCGTCAGTTCTATTGATATAGTAATGCTTACCATCCAGTTCCTTACATTTTATTGATGTAGCAAGAAAACAATAACTGAACCTGAAGTGCTTGGTAAGACTAGGTATTAGAGGAGAAAGTGAGGTCTGCAGATGCTGGAGATCAAAGTTGAAACTTTATTGCTGGAACAGCACAGCAGGTCAGGCAGCATCCAGGGAACAGGAGATTCGACGTTTCGGGCACAGGCCCTTCTTCAGGTATTAAAAAAGATGGAGCAAGAAAATGACCCAAACCTTGATGCGTAAGCCAGCAGCGTGACTGGTGCCAATGCCCAGTATAACATTGAGAAAAAGACTATGGGCTGCAGTTCTCACTTTCAGACTGTGTTATTGTTGGGGTGCTTTTGTTTTTACCGTAGGTATTCAATCATGGCTCACAGTGATTTTTCTCACACTATTTTTCCCTCCTCACTTCATTAGTTAAGCAAACAACCTCTTTGTCATCCTTTTCATGTACTCTCATAGCAGGAGAGGCAAGGTTCCCGCTACTGCCAGGACTTTCTGGTGCACAAGCCGCTGGTACAATACTGAAAGCCCAAATGTACCTGACTCAAGATGATACAAGGCAGGAACTACCTCGCGCACTGTTCTCTTAGCAAACTGAAATGTCTCCGAAAGGAAAGCTGGCACTCTCGTTTCCAGATTGGGTTCTGTTGGATGGGTGGTCAAGAGGAGGTCCATCCTTTACCCAGCAGAACACTATAGGAAGCTAAGGCACCAAAAACAGCCAATCTGGACACAGAGACCGGCTTAGGTCACTGCTGTCACCAGGTTCAGATGGGATACACAGCAGTGCAGGAGAAAGGTCTATGATCTTCTGCATTATGTAGGTTAGGTGCCATTCTGTTTTCTCTGTTACCTTACACTCGCTCTATCACTGCAGACAAACCTCACCAACCCTCACTATTGCATGCAACTTTTCCATTCAATGGCTGTTACCCCCCTCATCCTCCACATTTTGTTTTACTTATTCATGGGCTGTAGATGCCACTGGCTAAGTCAGGGTTATTGCTGACTCCTTATTGCCCAAAGGGCTGTTAAGAATAAACAACATTGCTGTAACTCCGATGCCACATGTAGATAGCAGATTTCCCTAAAACAATGGATGACTAATTCTTTGACATAACCACTAGCCCTATGCCTCTCTAACTAACTTCCCACTTTCCAAAAAGCTATGCAACCCTAGGCAGCCTCCGTGTAAGTGCTGAGAAACATAGCTAAGATCCATCCTACTCTGATAAATGAGATGGTTGTGTGCCCTTGGCAGGAACATGAACATCAAGGGTGTCCCTGAGCTCCAAAGTTATGTCCTGAAAAGGATTTTCTCTCGGTCTGAGGTCAGCTATGATAATATGATGAGGCTTGTGACTTGACAATGCTGACTGGGAGGGGGATGCTGTCCATGGAATACACATTTGTGAAGGGACATTAAGGCCTGGAAAGGCCAGAACAAGCTGCATTCACTATGGGAGGTGATAGTCTAATGGTATTATCACTAAATTATTCATCCAGAAACCCAAGTAATTTTCTGGGGACCTGGGTTCAATTCCTGCCATGGCAGATGGTGGACTTTGAATCCAATAACAAAAAAAACTGGAATGAAATTTTTGTCGGGAAAAACCCACCTAGTTCACTACTATCCTTTAGGAAAGGAAACTACCAATTGTACTTGGTCTAGCTTACATGTGACTCCAGACTCATGAAAATGTGGCTCACTTTTAACTAGACCATTATGGATGGGCAATAAATACCTTAGTCACCGTAAATGAATGAGAAAAGGTAACTGCTCTGACTTTCAAAGAAGGTGCTGGTGTTGGACTGGGATAGATAAATTCAGAAGTCACATGACACCAGGTAATAGTTCAACAGGTTTATTTGAAGTGATAAGCTTTTGGAGATATCATCTGATGAAGGAACAGTGCTCCAGAAGCTTGTGATTTCAAATAAACCTGTTGGTCGATAACCTGGTGTCATGTGACTTCTGACTTTATAAAGTTTAGAATTGTCACCCTTGGCTTCTCAGGAGTGAAGGGGGAGAACTTCAAGCTCTACATAAATAGGGCAAGTTGGGCTTTTAATAAAATGCAAATGCATGCAAATAAGATACTTGATGCTTATCAGTGGAATTCTTACCTCAGTGATGAAACTGCATTGCATCAGCTTTTTAATTCTCACTGTATTTTTCCCCATTTCTCATCATTGGTCATGCTGTTCAACACATGGGAGAACTTCACCTCAGACCCTGCACTAGAGTGAGAAAGTTGATGCTCCCACAACAACCTTGGAAGATCATCTGCCTCTGTGCAAATGAAAATGGAACATGGGAGGTGGGGAACAGGAGGTGCAAGTGAACAGCTAAGCTGTCCTTCTCGCTCCTGTTACAAAGGCAGTAAAACATTCATTTTCAATGTAGAATCCCAACTGTGTGGAAACAGGCCATTCGGCCCAACAAGTCTACACTGACCTGATGAAGTGTAACCCACCAAGACCTATTCCCTTACCCTATTACTCGACATGTCCCCTGACTAATGCACCTAACCTACACATCCCTGTACACTATGGGCAACTTAGCATAGCTAATTCACCTAACCTGCACATCTTTGGATGGTGGGAGGAAACTCCGGAGCACCCGGAGGAAACCCATGCAGACACATGAGAATGTGCAAACTCCACACAGACTGTTGCCCGAGGCTGGATTTGAACACATGTCCCTGGTGCTATGAGGTAGCAGTGCTAACCACTGAGCCACCATGCCGCCCCAACATTTGTGGATTTATTTCACGTTACAGATAAACAAGTAAAGAAACTGCTAAATTCAGTGTGTATCAGATCACTGATGCAACATGTGATAGTGCCTAGGTTGGGGTGATCGGGAGGAGGGAATCACTCGAAACACAAAGGAAGAGAAGTTTCCTCTGTAATTAACAAGCTGCCATCTAAATCACAGGGAAGCGCAGCTTTGATATTTAAGATTTTTGAGGATGCATTTCTGTTCATGGTGGTTAATTAAAGAGAATAAAAGGTGTCCTCCTGTTTTTTTTCAGAAGAATTTCACCCCCAGGATAACTTGACTGTAATTTTTTTCAAACTGCCTTCAATCTCCAGGAGCCTCTCGTTTTAAAATTGCTCAAAGCAGATTGGTGACTCTATGCAGCTATCATTTCGGACAGCATTCTTTGCTGAAAAACATATTAATTCTTCCTGTGGTGCACATTGTGATAGAGCAAAACACACTGCAGCTAATTCCAAGAACTTGCCAGTACCAATGTCTCAGTATGTAATAATTCTTTATTAATATATTCAGAGAGAAGAAAAAACTAGCTACTGGGAAATACTACATGGATACTTTTGTATGCATTGGAGCACATCTTATCAAAAGAATGATAAATCAGGCAGAATTCTGCTTCAAACGTTTGCAATTGTGTATTGACCACATATTGTAGTGTTCCAGGAAGAGCTGATAAAACAATGTTGCATTCAAAAACTCACTTCTTTGTAAACACATTTGCCACTGTCAGCAGCTTCTCTTTATTGTGTACAAGTGTTGCCGAGTACTGAGGAGAATTGCCCCAAGGATTGCTACGACACTAATCAAATGGGTATTTGTATCTTACTAGGTCTGAAATTGATCAAAACAATCAATCGCAGATCAGTTCTACAAGGCCTCATTAGCTTTGTGCAAACATAGTTAACAAGTGTTTTTCAACCAGTTCCACAGCCCAGACGGAAATCATTCAATTGAGTTGGCTTTCCTGTTGTTGAAAAGAAGTTACGTTGTGCTGCCATGGAGACCATTTAAAAATAGGGAAAATAGGTAACGGTTCAAACTTTTGTTAACAATTATCAGGTCCATCAGATATCTTTGTAAGTTAGACAAACACCGATCAATGCATTTTACTGCCTGTCACAGGCATTGAGTTATGAGTTAATTCAGAATTGGAGTGTAATTTAGTGCCATATTAAAGAATTCAAATTACTGCAATGTGCTAAATACGAACTCCCAATACAGTCAACAGCTTTTGATTCCTTTTACAATTTCAAGCGTGAAGAATGAAAAACAGGAAATTTTATAAATCACCAGTTTTACAAAAGATAAATCAACATTCAAAAGGGCATATTGGTGATAACAATGCTCTATATTGGTTGAAATTGTAAAGTTATTTTAAAATCAATCTGTCACGACAAGTTATGACGCACCCCTGTGGTAGGTGGGAATTGAATCCAGGCCTTCTATCCTAGAGGTGGGGTTAACAACCACTGCACTACAAGACGTCTTGATTGTGATTTATGCCAAATCTGCAATGTTGAATAATAATCTAAAGAGCCTCAATTTCTTCTGTCTGTCAATCTTTTGATGAACTTTGCCATCCTTGATCTGTACTATCCCCATACCTTAAATGTTAACTTACTACATTTTGAGTTAAACTTTGGCCATCAGTTCTCAAAATACAGTATAGTATCTTCTGACTTTTGCTCAACGTATCTAGCAATACAATTCACCTTCTATTCACTGCTATATTGCTGATTCCCAGCACTTTGATATGTTAAGTGCCATATGTACCATCAGATACCTTTCCGCTTCCTCACTAGTTATTTTTACACTATCCTTAATATACTTAAATACCCAATTTCCTTCAAATGTTTTGCACTTGTTGGTAATGAATTTCATGTGCCACTGATTTGCCCATTTGTAGATTTTATCTAATTATCTTTGTAGTTTCCTTTTAGCTTTAACCAACATGACTGCCCTCCAGCTTCGTAACATATGCAAATTGATCATTTTGCATTGGATTTCCAAATCCAACATAGATCAACAACAGCTGGCACAGTACACTTAAACCTTCCATAGTCCTGCTACCAGTCAAATAAGGCTCTATGATTTTCTTTGCTTCAGGTAATTCCTAACCAAGTTCAACATTTTACCTTGAATTCCCCATTGATTTCTGTTTTATTGGCAGCATCTTGTCCGAATATTTACTGACGCGATTGAATAGCTGTCCTTTCACCTTTATAGCCTACTTTTACTCTATTAACTGACAATAAGAGTCTTTTTTAAAATGATTTTAATGGCATTTTCAAATGTGAACCAGTCAGTATTACAGTCCTCAAGATAAAAGAAGAAATTAAAATGATAGCATTTTGCTAGCTGAACTAAAGTGAAGACTAAGATCTTCATGATGATTAAAACCTGTTAATAAAGCTAAAAACAAAATACTTAATGACTAAATTGTCTGCAGTAATTATTTATCCCATCCCAACTCATAGCCTGTACAATCTAAACAGAAATATTCAGGAGGGTTGCTCTTCTGAATAGAGGGGTTTAGACATTTTTGGGGGCATTGTTCATTGCAAAGTCAAGGGAATTTTATTTAGTAATAAAGCAATTACTTGCAATATGGGAAAGTTTGGTCCAGACAAAAAGTGAAGAAAATATTCACTCCTGCATTGTCAAACAATGGTCAAGTACCAATTCTAATAACATATTATAATCCCAGTGATAAACTAATTCTTAACTTCTACTTTTAAAAATAAGCACTTCATGCAGTCAAATAATTTGCAGAATTTGCTAAATTACTTGTTGTCACCTGATGCCTGAAATCCTCCCACAACTGAGGTGCTATTATCTGCAACAGTAAACTATTTCTTTGTGCAACAACCGGTATTTCAACTGCTCATAAAGATAGTATTTGTTTTGAAAGTTAATTCTTTTTATTTTACCTGTGCCTGGATTTTTGATTATGGGTCCTGATCTTGCTATCAGCAGGAAATGCAGATTAAGAATCCATACATGTAAGCATCATAGGCAATTATGGTAAAGGGGTTCCTGAGGCAGGAGGCCAACAGCAGCTGCTAGGAGATCAGCAGACCCAACGTCAGAGTGGGAGTTGGTGATCCAAGTAGGGGAAAGGAAGTATGGTTCAAGGTGGAGGCAATTTCTGAAACACTTTAATAAATTGTTTAATTCAACCATGCACCCCTTCACTGGACAGCCAGCAGTCTCAGCTGTAGCCCAATAGATAAAGCGAGTTTGAGAATGTCGTGGTGATGATAAGGATGGTGTTCCTAGCTGGATAGAGTCTGCCTGCTCCTCACATGCAGTCAACGACCAGTCATGTTTTGGCCTCAGTTCAGAATGTGCACATTAAGCTTTCGCCACCTCCCCGATAGCTCCAAAAGCAATTGCCCAAAGAACCTAACCTCAAGGATCATAACAAGAAACTGGCATGTCAGCTGGTAGATGGAAATTGCAGGCCCACCCACTTCTAGTGTTCCAACTCTACCTGAATGAAAGTTTGGCCCCTGATTTTCCATTCTATTTAAAGTAATGTGATCAAAAATGTAAAATAGAATTATTAACAAAGCCAGTGTACAGGTTGCCTGTTCATTAACCTTCTGGAAGCTGCAGATCTGTGAACTGCGAGTTAATCTACTGGTACAGCTAATGACTTGATCTCTAGCAAAAAGAGAGAGATTTGAAGTTTTCACCACTGTGACAATGCTCAAGTAAGTTAAAAGATAATTCAAATATTCTTATACCACAGCTGATGGTTTGGGACAGGCTCCTACTGAGAATAGCATTGTCCAGTTAATCTCAAATTTAAGGAATGTTTTTTCTCTGCTGAATTTCACACTTCCTCCAAGGTGGTGTAATTTCTTCAGTGCCAAGTACCTTTCAGTATTATCTACTGATCATTCTTCAAGTGTAGGCATCTGTCAATTCTGACAACCAATGAAGGCTAATCAACCAGGGTACATGACAAACATATCCGAGTGTGCCCTGATCGGACGTTCTTGCACAGAAGTTTCAGCAGAAGTCACCAGATAACAGACATAAGCAAGAACCTTGAGTTTATTTTTATTTCCCAGAAGCCAGGTAGTAAAGGATAGAACTGGAGCCAATCTTTTACACACTTTGATAAGCATTTATTTCCAACTGTACACATTACAAATGTGCCTCTCCAACAACCATAGTTTCATTCTGTTCCAATTCATAGGAGTGCAAGTGCATCCCCAGTTAATATAAGAAATTATTTGGAGCCACTCTCACACACTCTTACAGACACACACACTCCCATACTCACACATGCATCCTCTCAGAGACTTAGACCACTCTACACTCTCGCGCACACATATACACTCTCTCTCACAGACACTCACAACCCCCGCAGTCACATACACACACACTCCCACACTCACACATGCACCCCCTCACAGACTTAAGACACTCTAAACTCACATACACACATATACACTCTCTCTCACACTCACAACCCCCCAACCCAGACAGACAGACAGACACACACATGCACACATATATATATATGTTTGTGGGGTGAATTTGTACTTGCAGAGTTATGCAGGGCTTTGCTCAAAAACTGCATGAATCAATCTAAACATCATGGCACAGACAGAGAACACAGCGGGTAACACCTTCAACATATTGTCTAGCTAACACCAATTGTTACAGTTAACCTGAGAATGCAACTTTCAAAAAAAAAGTTTTGTGATTTACACATGAAAGAAGTGAAACTATCATGGTATTCGAACAGATGAAAGACTCAACAGACAATCAAGGTATTTTTCAATATATAATTTCAGTTACATCACATTGTAAACTTTTTGCTATAAATTCTGCATCTTACAATTGTGTACTCCACAGCCACCTGATGAAGGAGCAGCGCTCAGAAAGCTAGTGCTTCCAATTAAACCTGTTGGACTATAACCTGGTGTTGTGTGATTTTTAACTTAATATAAGAAAGATATTGTGGAACTTGAAAGGGTACAGAAAAGGTTTACAAAGATGTTGCCAGCTATAAGGAGAGGCTGAATAGGCCTGGGCTATTTTCCCTGGAGTGTTGGAGGCTGAGGGGTGACCTTCATTTTTAAAATCATAAAGGGCGTGGATAGGCTGACTAGTCAGGATAGGGGAGTCCAAACCTAGAGTGCATCGGTTTAAGGTGAGGGGGTGGGGGAGATCTAAAAGGAACCTGAGGGACAACGTTTTCATGCAGAGGGTGGTGTGTGTATGGAATGAGCTGCCAGAGGGTGATGGAGGCTGAAACAATTACAACATTTAAAAGGCATCTGGATGGGTACATGAATAGGAAGGGTTTGGAGGGATATGGGCCAAATGCTGGCAAATGGGACTAGATTACTTTAGGATATCTGGTCAGCGTGGATGATTTGGACAGAAGGGTCTGTTTCTTTGCTGTACATCTCTATGACTCTAATGTCCAATACAGTTAAACCCAGTTCATGTACAATTTTGTACCGCCCCACACTAAGAACACTGAGGCCAAATGCATTGTGAACTGAGATCAGCTAAACCAGCACAGACTTAGAATTAAAATTAGGGTCTTCCTGCCCTCTCAGATTCTGCCATTTACTATTTGAAGCAACTGAATCAAGATTCAATATGGCTTCATTGTGTTCTCTGGTGTCCCAGTATTGACGTCCTCAATGTGTGGCTGGTTACAATTAAAAAGAACAAGAAAAACCATTTGAAAATGTTTTCATCTTATTAATGTGGGCTGTGCAATACTAGCATGCAAACAAATCTACTATTTTAAGGGATTCATTTGTGTTTTTAAAATAAAATCCTGCATTAACATAGTAACTGAAGGAAGACCTATGGGTGTACAATTTAACTTATTTCCAAAATGTAACATTGAGTAAACATGTTAGTTGTAGCTCAAACCAACTTGTTCTTTATTTAAAATTTGGAAAGTAATTGGACAGAGTATCAGCACTCAGAAAGAACAATGTTAAAAAAAACTTGCTTCGGCTGCGTGCGATTCTGAACATATTTGTCCTAGAGCTGGATATGATTAATAAATCAAAGAATGCTTGAAGGAAAAGAAATATACATAGAAACCACATATAAGCAAGTATTTGAAAAAGAAAATTAAAACAAAAAAAGTTACAAACCAACAATTGTTGCCAGGCATAGTTATTTGGATGTGCACATAATAATATAGGAACTCTACCAAGAGCCCGGGGCCTCACTGCATGTACAATAACCACAAACCTTTTGAATGACTCATGTATTTACAAACCAAGACATGTTGAAATCAAAGGAAATACCACACAACATAATTTGCATCAACATGTTAGAGCCATTACAATTATGTGCTAGGCCACAACAGGTGGAGCCATACATCCCTCAACTTGTACACTGCAAAATTACCGCGGTTAGATCACTTTGAACAACTTCCCTTATTGTAAAATAATTAAAGGGCAACCCATTATGACAGATCATTGATAGAGTAGAACAGCTTCAACAAATTTATTTGTTTGGATCACATTGCCAAACAGGAAAACACAGAAGCTAAGTTGCACTCCCAGCTTGGAGAATAGCCAAGGGAATGCTTCCTCAACTTGTTAAAATTTCTCAGCCCCTTTGCCCACTTCACCTTCCAGTGATGATACATTTCATATTCTGCAAAAGCAGCTGAAGAGCATATATCTTCATAGTTTTACCTCGGGTATCACATTTCTGCTAGTTGGTTCATAGTTGCAAGTTTGGCAGCCCGGGCAGAAAGTAATAAAATAAGACTGGAGGATATCAAACAAATTGATTGACAAGATTTTTCCCTGGGGAAAGGTGAGAGGGGAAAGATTTGAAAGGGACCTTAGGGACAATTTTTTTACACAGAGGGTGTGCATGTATGGAATGACCTGGCAGAGGAAGTGGTGGAGGCTGGTACAATTACAGCATTTAAGAGGCATCCAGATAGACATATGAATAGCAAGGGTTTACAGGGGTATGGCCCCTGTAAATGCTGGCAAATGGGCTTTCTGGTCATCTGATATAGGATATCTGGTCAGCATGGACAGGTTGGAGCGAAGGGTCTGTTTCCATTCTGAATATCTTTATAACTCTTATGCTGTGTTGCATGCTGTTCACACACTTTTCAGTAAATTGTGAGCAATGACTATTTAAGAGAGTTGACATGATAGCTCAAGCAACACCACCTTGCATTTATATCGAGCACTGTATGTTGTAAATCATCCCAAGGCTCCTCTGGTAGTGTGAACACACTAAAACTCATACTGAGTTGGAGAGGAAAGATTAAGACAGGTGAACTGAAATTTGATCAACAGAATAGGTATTAAGAATATCTTAGAGAGAGGTATAATTTACAAGCATTGGTGGACCATTCAACATATGTTAATATTTAAATATTTTAAATAATTTAAAAGTTCTTTGTGTCTCTCAGCTGTCTTTTGTTTCATCAAAAATAAGCTGCTTTCTCATCATTGCCAACATTTTAATATACTGGTATGTCACTGCTTATTCTAGTTGTAATTGGTGCTGTAGGACCAGTATAAAATGCCTTCATAAAACTAAGTTCTAAAGGTATACCAAGTCAAATGATCAAATTTACAGGTTTGCAATTAATTTCATAACAGATTGTAAAAAATGAATGGGTTTATTGATATCACAATGCAGGCCTGGACTCTGCCAAACATATATACTGGTACTCAACCTAAACACATATCCCTGATTAGACCTTTACTAAAGGGTTATAATGTTATCATATTCCCTCAAATGTCCTATCTGCATGGTTAAGGCACAGTCTCAATTGTAGAAAACTGTACAAGGATACAGATATGGGTCAGCAGCCTGGTTGACAATATCATTTCTGTGGTTAGTATACAAGAGTAAGGAAATACCCCTTTACACTTCGACCTGTTAAAAATGACAGTGAAGTTCATTGGCATTTATACACAAGTGCAAGGGCAAATTCAGGCGGGGGCATCTACAAATCCAACAACCATTGCCTAATTTGTATAACTTTTGTTGTTAGCTTCACAAATGCCGCATTCAGCGGTCTGCCATATGACTACAATCAGCAGGGTTAAGAAATTAGCTATGCAGCAGATTTAACCAAAACTTGCCATAGAGAATCAAACCTTGTCATTTCAAGTACAAGTTCCCTTTTAATGACATGCTAAATTAATCACTCCTAATTAACCTCATTGACACCGAAATTTAACTAATATAAGTATGAAGTCTCATTCCTTCAGTTTTTAATTGATGTTCCGGTTTTCCAAAGGTCAAATACACATTTTTTGCTGTAAAAAATGACTTTGTCTTTTTACACATATCCCACTTTTTTATTTTCATTTCTGTACCTGATTGACACTGAATTCACCCACACTAATTTACATTTCTTCTTCTGAGTCAACATTTTGATCATAAGCTCTTTATCAGGAATAAGGGGGTGGTCCAAGGTAGCTGAGAGGTATATGAGAGAGATGGGGCATGGGGAAAGGTAGCTGGGAATACAATAGGTAGATGAAGGTTGGAGGTGATAGTGATAGGTCGGAGAGGAGGGTGGAGTGGAGAGGTGGGAAGGAACATGGACAGGTAGAACAGTTCAAGAGGGCGTTGCCAAGTTGAAGATTGGATCTGGGATAAGTTGGGAGGGGGAGGAGAAATGAGGAAACTGGTGAAATCGACATTGATCCCGTGTGGTTGGAGGGTCCCAAGGCGGATGATGAGGCGTTCTTTCTCCAAGTGTCAGGTGGCTAGAGTTTAGCAGTGGAGAAGGCCCAGGACTTGCATGTCCTTGGCGGAGTGGGAGGGGGCATGAAAGTGTTCGGCCACAAGGTAGTGGGGTTGTTTAGTACGTGTGTCCCAGCCATGTTCTCTGAAACATTCTGCAACATCCTGTCCTCCATGCCAAACTCTAATCTCCCGACGCCTGGAAAAAGAATGCCTCATCTTCTGCCTTAGGACCCTCCAACCACATGAGATCAATGTTGATTTCACCAGTTTCCTTATGTCCCCTCCCCCCACCTTAACCCAGATCCAACCTTCCAACTCAGCACCACCCTCTTGAACATGTCCCTTCCCAACTATCCACTCCACCTTCCTCTCCAACCTATCACGTCACCCCCCTTCATCTACCTATTGCATTCCCAGCCACCACCCCTTGTGCCACCCCCTCATTTCTGATGAAGAGCTCATTCTCGAAACATCGATTCTCCTGATTCTCAGTGGCTGCCTGACCGGCTGTGCTTTTCCAGCACCACACTCTCGACTCTGATCTCCAGTATTTGCAGTCCTCACTTCTCTCAGTCTTGTTCTGTTTATTTCACAATCCTTCAATTTGCTTTGTTAGGGAGATAGACAGTTGCTTGCCTTGTTCATTCAGATGCCAAATGCTCTGGTCCCCTTGCTGTGCAATCATTAGTTCCCACTGATCTATGCAAATGCAGTTGTAACTAATATCAGACTCTAATAGCTGCCCTGCTGCAGTAAGTTAAAATTCCTTGTGTTATCAAACTGCCCATAATCATAAGTAAGAACAATTTGAAAAACCTGTCAATTTATATGCTGATATTTGTTTTGAATTATGAGTTAAAATTATTTGATCTCAAGGTTTGTGTAACAATGGGTCAATAACAGTTCCTTCAGTGTCATTAGAATAATGAAGAGCAGAGAAAAGCAAAAGTAGAGAAAAGTGTCCACTCCCGTATCTATCCAGTGACTAGTGCTGGAGCATGCATGCATCTGAATGTGTAATAAGGACAAATTAGGTCCCTTTGTCCACTGAAAAAACATTCCAAGTCATCAAACAATGACCATGTCTCATAGAACTGTACCCAAAAATATTTACTGAGGGGAGATGGGGAGAAAAAAGAAAACAAAAACAAAAATTAAAGGAGGGGATCCTTCTAAACAAAATTTCCTCTAACCTGTCTGCCATTCAGCACTCTATATGGTAAGCATTAAACCAGACTTTAAAATTTTGATTTATTAGTACTTACTGTTTTTATACAGTGTTTATTGTACCCATGTTAATATTAAATACAGCAATTTCTGCCAGAGGTGCCAGCAGAGGCTTAGCTTATAGCACAACAATCCTTATATATGCTTCGAACTTCCTAACTGCTGCTTCATTACTTGGAGCACATTAAACAACTGTGCATTGGGAGTAGAAAATGAGACTGTTAAACCAACCTGATATAATTCTCGTCAACAAAGGAAAAGTGTATGGATCAATTAAGCTTCCACAGTGTAGCAATGAAGCAGATATGTGAAGCTGTGAGACTTACAGGAATTGACTGCAGAAGGCATTATTGGTCTATAAGTACATGAGAAGCTGCTTTAAAGACAAACTGAACTTTTACATGTATGTGTGACAGAAGACAAGGGTGGGTGTGCACAGACTGGGGAAAACAATTGGATGTGGGAAGAGACAACTTGGTAAGATTTGTCTCTTGGATGACTTCAAGGCTTTTAATGCTCAAGACTCTTGACAGCTTTTACCATTAAGTCTATCGAATTTGAGGTCAAAACACAAAAACAGCAAAACATGAATGATTTTCCACAATATCTATATTCGCTATATATCCTCATACTGTATTATCTAAATTCTGTCAATATCATACACACTGTTGTTACATGAATTGCAACAGCTCACCTTGAGATTTTCTAATTAATAAAAGTAACCCACAGCCTGGGCAGAGAATGTACTGCTGTAGAGTCTATGTGAGCAGGCAGTTAATCAAATGACTAATAGATCACCTTGAGTAAATGTGTTCAATAAAATGTTACTCACAGTATATAATAATGCACTCTTGAAAGTGAAGTGAGTGTATCAGGAACACATCTGGAAATATTTCACAGCAGAAATGCTGATTTCCTGTGTATGGACCTCTTGAGTAAATACCTTCAATAAAACATTAGCCCTGTGTTCATCATAACAATAGCTCCCTGTAGTAAACTGCATTCCCCAGGAATGCTTCCGGGTGAAAAAAATGTCTCTGCTATAATTTTCTTCAGTGTAATTACACAGTTTTTGCTCTTAACACTCTTAAATATACTGATTGTGTTTTTAAAATAGCACTATACATGCAGGTATGTAAAATGTCTAATCCAACCTCAGAGCTTCTTTGTAACTGCTCCCAAGCAACATAGCACTGGCACATTCCCCTGCATGACATGCTTTCATTAAAGCATCCCTCAGCTCACCCTGATCCCAGCCCAATTTTGGAGGTAGTTCAAACCACCACTGAGAAAAACTTTTATCTTTAAATATTCTGATGTACATCGAATAGTTTTATATCCTCACTGGCTTTGTCCACTCCTTCTGGAGGATTTTCATTAAGTGTTTCGATATTTTTAAATCAACCCATTCAGACATGATTCAGAGATGCCGGTGTTGGACTGGGGTGTACAAAGTTAAATATCACACAACACCAGGTTATAGTCCAACAGGTTTAATTGGAAGCACACTAGCTTTCGGAGCGACGCTCCTTCATCCACAATCACCTGATGAAGGAGCGTCGCTCCGAAAGCTAGTGTGCTTCCAATTAAACTTGTTGGACTATAACCTGGTGTTGTGTGATTTTTCACTTCATTCAGACATGGTATGACACATACCTGGGACAGGTGGGACTTGAACCTGGATCTTCTGGCTCAGAGGGAAGGACATAGCCATCATGCTATAAGAGGCCTTCAGTGGGAATTTCGGTGTTTTAAATCAACCTGTCCAGATGTGCTTTGAAGCTGTTAGGACTTGAACCCAGGTCTCGCGGCTTAGAGGTAAGGGCATCATCAATACGCCAGAAGGCTCCTAGATATTTGTACTCAACCTGTTCAGGCATGTTACAACACACCACTGGAGCAGGCTGGACTTGAACCTGGGTCTTCCAACTCAGAGGTCAACTACTTGAGTCCTGGATATTTTCCAACCAACCTGTTCAAATGTGTTATTGACTCATTTCTGGAGCAGGACCCCAGAGTCAGGGACTCTACCACAAGTCACTTACCACAAGTATCCTTGATATTTTCCTGATCAACCTGATTCGGGATGATATTGCATACTTTCTGGAGCAGGTGGGACTTGAACCTGGACCTTCTGGCTCAGAGATAGGGATGCTATCATTGCACCACAACAGCTCTCTACTAGGGTGCTATATTTTCTGATCAACCTGTTCAGAGATGTTATAACATATCTCTGGAGCAGGTGGAACTTGAATCCGGGCCTCCTGGCTTAAAGGTAGAGACAATACCACTGCACCACAAGGATCTCTACAAGTGTCCAAAATATTTTCCAACCACCCTGTTCGGAGACGTCCTGGCTCAGAGGTAGGTACACTACTTCTGCACCACTAACAGCCCCTATAAGTGTCCTAACTTGCTGCCTTTTAGAGAAATCACCCAATTTTCATTTAGATTAGATTAGATTAGATTACTTCGGCCCAACAAGTCCCCACCGACCCGCCGAAGCATAACCCACCCCTACCCCTACATTTACCCCTTACCTAACACTACGGACAATTTAGCATGGCCAATTCACCTAACCTGCACATCTTTGGATTGTGGGAGGAAACCGGAGCACCCGGAGGATACCCACGCAGACACGGGGAGAACGTGCAAACTCCACACAGTCAGTCGCCTGAGGCGGGAATTGAACCCGGGTCTCTGGCGCTGTGAGGCAGCAGTGCTAACCACTGTGCCACCGTGCCGCTCACCAATGCCACATCCACACAGCTAGTTTCACACTCAGACAACAACCTGCAAGTATGAACAGACAGATCAGGTGAGAGACCCGCTCCTCTAGCCTGCTCCACCATTTAATAAATTTATGGCTTATCTGAATCTGGCCTCCACTTGAGTTCTGCCTATCCCTGAGAGACAAGTAAGTCAAAGGTTATCTCAATTGCGTTTACTAGATTATAGTTTACAAAGAACTTGGATATTTGCATCCAAAATAAGTCAGTCCTCATTGTGACCATGGTGACTATAAACATGGACTTGCTGCAAAGGTCAAGGGCAGTTTTCAGATGCAAGGAACCTACATGATTTCTCCCTCTCTAACCCAGGACAATGGGTCAAATGTCATTGATCCTATTACCACTCACTGAAATAAGTTAACTCAGTACAAAAAGAAGCCTTTGCAGATTTGTATGGCTTGCCAACTCAGTAGATAAAATTTAAGCCTTTGGGATCGTCTATATTACAATTTCTATTTAACTTTCACAAACTGGAAAAACAGATCTCATTAGGGCCTCTGTAAAGGAGATTGTTGATGGTGAGACTAATGGATAAATTTCTAGAAAACATCCTATCCGTTATGGTAATATCTCAATAGGTTTGTATTTCTATTACCAGATAGCTGAATAATCAAAAAGATTCATCTAAACTTTGAATCCGATTCTGGCATTGTGTTTGGCAATAATGTTCAGTTACCATTTCTTCGTATTTAATCTATTATGTGGTTATGTTTGACACAGAATTTAGTGGGTTTATTTACTTAACCTGAAGATCCAAACTTCCAGTTGATCAAACTCTTAATTTTTTGGACGAATACCTAATATGAAGTTCTAATATTTAAACAGGTTAATAAATGCTGGCACTAATAACAAGGGCTTTCAGAAATAGCCAAATGAACAGAATAAGAGATCCCAGCTCCTGAAATCCTCTCCGTGGGGAATTATTTGTATGTATAAACCTTCCATTAAGCGAACTCCATTTTAACAATGGGAAAGATGTCTGAATGATAAAAAGCTTGCATCAAAGTAACAGATTTGGATTCCAAGAAAGAAGAGAGTTATATTCCTAAAGATGAACTTATCAAGAGCTCCATTTATCAATCGAATAACAAAATATCATCTTCGAAATATTTCTTTGGATAGGAGGTTATCAATCACAAAGTGCTGCATGATAAATCACTGGGCTGAGCATGATTGGAGGGGTCCAAGCTTGAACTGTTATATAGTGACCTAGTCCAGAATTCCAGATGTCACTCAGGGTTGGGTAACTTTCAGCAGCGTCATACAGGGCAATTAATCTCTCTGAAAGAAAATGTCAGAAATCCAGCTGAGGATTGCAGGACCCTCCACACTGTTCAAACCTGTAAATTAAACTACAAACTTCATTCAACAGAAAGCACTTGGCCCATTCATCATCATAAAACAATGTTTAAATCTTCCATCTTTCAAGGTGCAGCTTATTTGAATCCAAGCACAACAACTGAACAAAGCATTAACACCCACCAAGTTTATAATTGAATGGGGGCAGTGGGGGTGAGGCTACCTGTTTGACTTATGAAACATTCTATCAAAATGCTAGAGATGTCAAATTGCTCAACCACGCCAAAGTCATTGTTTCAGATATTTGTGACTATTGAATTGCTTCAAATGAAAAACAAGAGGCATGAACAGAAATTCCAGTTCGTCTCCTCGTTCAGACCTCGAGATTAACTGTGAATATCCTATACTGCTGAGAACTGCTTGGATGGCTAAAAAAAATCAATTAAAATGGGTTACATTGAATGTCCCTGTAATCCAAATTTCAGTCCTGAAGTGACAGGGGGTTTGAAGTTCTATCACATTTAAATATGGCAATGTTGCTGAATGGAAACAAAGTAAGTCTAAAATTAAAACATAAAAACACATTCTTGAGGTCAAAAGGATAGGCATTTTTGATCAAGGTATTGTGGGCACTGAAAGCTGATAGATGTATTCATTGTAAATCTAACAAGCTGAACCCATTTTATCAATGTCTGATCTGAGGAGGGACCCTACAAAATATTTCAGAGATCAGTGGTGACAATAGAGCATTCGAAGATAGCACACTTAGAATGCAAAGATCTGCAATGCTCCAATTCCATGACTGAAGTGTCCATGGAAGTACTGTTCTTCAAAACTTGAATTAACCATGAGATGTCAAGGGAATGGATTGCAGATAACTGCTCTTCACACAGGATGCCAAACTCAAAGAAAGGTACACTAGCTAACATTTCACTTTTCAAATATTTTGTAATCTTTCAAGTGAAAATCACCATCTTTGCTGCTTTTAAGTCATTTTTAACACTGTCTCACCTCTCGAGCCCTGTAACCACTGCAGTAAAGGAAACAGACAGTAAATTAAACTCAGTGTTTTAACACCTCTGAAACTGAAATAAATTGTTTATATTTGCTTGATAGTTAAGCAGTTTTTGCCATTTGAGTACTCGAGTTGTATAGGTTTGGAAGTTTCAGCATTGAGTCATGCCATGTGATTAATTGATTAATCTTTGCTGGAGTCAAAATAATATGGATATTGGACAAAGAAAATTTGGCTTCAATGTCCTGACTATCATTAAAGTGGTTGAATGTCACTGAATATTATCACTTGAGTGAGGTACCACAGAGAATCTGACACATCAAAGAAGGAATGCCTTCTCAATCTGAAAGTAGCAACACAATGACAACAGTACAGCATCAGGTTTGTGTTATATGAAGGTCCTACCATTATATATTTAATTGAGGCCCCAACTGACAACTTGATCACAGGGCCTGATTTAAATGAAACAATTGTTACATCTGTGCATGTTTCCCAGCTTAGATCAGTAGGCCCCAAACAAAGAGGGAGTCGCTTCTGGCTCAAGAAGGTAAGAGCTTTTTTATTTTGCAGCAATCCTTGTGGGCCAGAAGGAGAAGCAGCAGGGGTGCCAACTCCCCCTCCTTCCATTACTCCCAACATTCGTGATCACTGAAGGAAGTTTTGGGATTCCCCTCCATCAATCACCGCCTTTCTTGCCATCCTGCCAGAACAAGTCATCTCTCTGTCTACAAAGTGAAGTCCTGATTCGTCACTGTTGCCCAATCACTAGGGGTCACCAGTCTCTGGTTGTGGCCTCCTGTTGCAGATTTTTCCATCCAAAAGAGTTGCCAGTTTCTCAATTTTCCCAGCTGTTCACTGGGAAACAGAAGAAAAATAAAGAGTGAAACACAGCTGTTAATTTTTTTCATCTGGTCAGATTGGGGAGGAAGGACGAAATTACACGGACGCTTCGTAAAAACCATTACAGCACTATACACCCTACTGATCAATGGTCAATTTTAGTTTTGATAGTATTGGACACAACATTCAGATTAGCTTTGGTAACTGAGAAACCATCACTTTCCTATTTACAGCTTTAGGCTTCTGGGAAACATTACCTCATGTACTGAACTATCTGAAAAAAATGATGACAGTATAATCTGATATCTCAGGTCAAACAAGTGAAAAAATTTCTTTCCCTAACTGTAAATCAGTAGCTTTCATAGTGGTGAATGAAAGCAACAAAGAGAAGACAAGTTACCAGAACAAGGTTCCTAACCAATAATTCAGGATTATTATTGCAAAAAAAATACAATAAAACTCTATTTTAGTTTTTATCCTGTTTTTTAAATGAAAAAAGAGCACATATTACCCAGCATACTCATTCTTAACTAATGCGCTCTGACCTAACCTCTGAATGCTATCAGTTTCCGATATAACATCTCTATTAGGTTGTAAAATAAGTAAATATACTCCTAATGACCCAAGTGCTTAATGATGCTATTGAACAAATCAATTCTCTCATTCCCTTTGTCAGTCGCAATCTCTCCTGCCCAGATTTAGCCCTTATCTAATTCTAACACTGAGGTAGCATATTTGTAACTTTGTAAACCTGGAACTTAATACACAGCCAATATTTGAGGCACAATTTCATAACACATTTAAATGTTAAAAATGGTAACATGATAGCTCTGAAGTCCAAAAATACTCAGTCCTTTATATAAATAATAATTCAGTTCTGATTGTCTTTCATTACACTGCATCTGTAGAATGCAGGTTGCTTAACATTAATTTGTCAGTCACTAACTTTACAGAAAAAAATTCATAGGATGTAATTATCAATCGCTGTACCAAGCTTTGGATTCAGTTATTTTACTGTTTTTTTTGTTTGCTTCCCACTTCTCCCCCTCCTCTTACAAAGGCAATGATTATGATTGCCCTTCATAATCCTGTCATACATCAAGTCAGACCGCAGTGGAGAGTGAGGAAAAATTCATATGATGAATCCCACTGCAAAATTTACTGTGAATTTCAACCCTCAGAAAGGCCATTTCTGACTACTCCTTTCATGTATATGTGCGCGTGCGTGTGCGTGTGTGTGTGTGACACGATGTTCACATCAGACTTCCTTCAATGCTGTCTCCCAGGGCAACCATGCAAAAAGTGACCAAAGGTTCAAACAAGCAATGTAACTGGCCTTATGCTCATTTAATGGAGGATGAGGATCTTGTAGTATATATCTCTACCTTCATTAATTCAGTGGATGTGGGCATTGGTGGCTGGGCCAGCATTTATTGGTCTTGAAAAGGTGGTGTTGAGCTGCCTTCTTGAATTGCTGTAGTCCATTTGGCATAGGTAGACCTACAATGCCTTTAGGGAGGGAATTCCACAATAATGACAGCAACAGTGAAGGAACAATGATATATTACCAAGTCAGAATGTGCGTAGCTTGGAGGGAAACTTCCAGGTAGTGTGTTCCCATGTGCCTTCTATCCTTGTCCTTCTTGATTGTAGTAGTCCTGTATTTGGAAAGTGTTTCTTAAGAACTCTTGATAGATTTCTGCACTGCATCTTCTAGATGTGCACACTACTGCTATTGAATGTTGGTAATGGAAAGAGTGAATATTTGAGGTGCCAATCAACTAGGCTGTTTCAACCTGGATGATGTCAAGCTTCTCGAGTGTTGTTGGAGCTACACTCACCTAAGCAAGTGGGGACATTCCATCACAGTCCTGACTGGTGCCTTGTAGATGATGGACAGGCACTGGGGAGTCTGAATGTGAGTTATTGCTGCAGGATTCCTAGCCTCTGATCTGCTCTTGTAGCCACAGTATTTATGTGGCTCATCCAGGTCAGTTTCTGGCACTCCCAAGGATGCTGGCAGTGGATGATTCATTGATGGTACTGCCATTGAATATCAGAAGGTGATGGTTATATTCTGCCAATTTGAATATGGTCGTTGCCTACACTTATGCTGTGCAAATATCACTTGCCACTTGTCAGCCCAAGTAGTTGTTGTTGGAAAGGAAGTATTACCTTGCTAGTGGTCTACCCCTAAGAGACAACCTTGGCTATTTTGGGGTGTGGTTTAAATGGTAATTGCTGCTCTCTCAGACCTTGGGCAAATTCCTCATGTACAAATCATAAAATCATAGAATCCCTACAGTGCAGTCAGAGGCCGTTTGGTCCATCAAGTCTATATTGACTTTCTGAAGAGAATCCCACTACCTCCCTATGCCCATAGCCCTGTACTTAATGTTGTATAATCCACCCAGACTGCACATCCCTGGACACTAGAGAATACTTTTGCATGGCCAATCCACCTAACCTGTACATCTTTGGACTGTGGGAGAAAACCAGAGCACTCGGAGGAAACCCAATGCAGAAATGGGGAGAATATGTAAACTCCACACAATCACCCCAAGGCTGAAATCGAACCTGGGTCGAGGCAGCAGTGCCAACCACTGTGCTGCTGTGCCATGAGATTAGAGACCATAAACCAAAAATCCTTAAATGATTGGAGGATATTTCAGTGAAGTCCAAGCAGATTCTCACCTGTATGTCCACAGCTCATTATATTATTAATCAGAAGCAGGGACTTGGGTTAATTTCGCTTCCTCTCATGAACTCAAGACAGTGGAACCAATTCTAATGTCTCTTTTACCACCTTGGAAGATTCTGACTCACACAGCAGAAAATGTGTTTGAGGATAGGATTTTTTAGGTTGATATGTTTTAGTTTAACGTTTGATCACATGTGAGCACTAAACCATTGGATGAATTATCACTATTTTTCTCAAGGGCACATAGTGTCCTGTTTTGTAGATATGAAAATCCAATTTTTAATATATGAATAGGAATTTAGCATCTTCTGGCAAATTCTGTGTCAGGTTAGTAATTCATGGACAGATAGAAGTTAGGTTTTAAAAATGAATTTTGGCAATTCAAATGAACAATGATAGGGCAGTTTAGAGTGCTTTAGTTGAAACACATACAATAGCAGACAACCTAAAAATCTATATCATACAAAGATCTTAATACATATGTAAGCGTGAGAGCAAAATTATTTTCCGGCATTCTAATAGCAATGGAATCTGTTTATTTTACAATTAAAAATCAATATGTGTTGATATGTTAACATTAGATCAATGATTTCTAAATTAGTCAGAGAGCAATAAATAATGCATTCCATCATAGACATTGGATATCAGGGTAGATTTTAGTGAAGAATGACAATAAAAAACATTGCAGAGAATGACACCATTAGTGGAAAATGTCCATATATTCCATAAATCAGTTCCCAATGCTATAATACCAAATAGAAAATGACTTATTTGTGTAAGTAAATATAATTTTGCCCTCCCTAACCTTTCTCTAGCCAAGGCTGAAATCCCTTGCTTATTATGACCTTTTAACGATCAGTAGACCATACCGCTGACCTCTTCCTGTGAGCAATAGCCACCCTTTTTATTAATAAAGTGCATGAAAAATGTAATCTGCAGTCAGTATTGAAATACAGTTTGGTGCAGCAATTAAACAGGCACGGGGCCGAGGGAGCATCCTCATTAAGAGCAGAGCAGGGTCATCAGTCTGCAGCACCTATCAGGCAACCGGACCATAGGATCTCATCAGTCTTACAAAAGCACCTCTGCACTTGGCAGAATTAATGTAAGTATGAATGCTTTAATCACAGAACCGAGCATTTCATTATTAACTTTGGTGGGGGAGGGAGTTAGTGTGGGAGAAGAGGAAGGAAAAAATATCCTTTGTCAAGATATCTAAAGTAAAATCATTCATCACACCAATATTTTGAACTGGTACCTTTTACAAAGTAAAACCACAGCCGAAACTGATCTATTAGGGCATCAGGGCTTTGGTTGCAGAGAGTCAAAGCAGGAAGGTGACAGGATGCTATGCCACATTCTTGAAATAAAACTTTCCGAGCGACCTGTGCTCTGGGATCATTAGGTACACTTGATAAATTACGCCATGTTTCTGCTAATGAGGTCTTCAGTTCATTGTTGGATACCAGTAGCCTCTCCCAATTATACAAACTGTCTTAACTACCCAAGCTATCAAGCACAGAAACTATTTCACAGATCTGTTTTTTTTGGTGGGGGAGGGGCGGGGGGGTGACAGTGCAATTCTTCCAATAATCAGAAAATGCTTTACGATGAACATTCTCAATTAAGTTGGTAAAATGTGATCAGTTTATGATGCAGATAAATTGATGCCTACCATCTCTGTAAACGAAGCCCAGCTTTCTTTTTATACATAAATACCACCAAATATTTGCTAACAAATGCAGTTTCATTAACAATGCATAATGTCACAGTAGAAGTCAAGAATTTGGTGAGTATAAGCTAGAATGATAAGTATCTTCAGACAAAAGGAAATCCCGTAATGGATTTAGGTGTAAAAAGCACAAAAAAAAATGCTGGAAAAAAAGTCAGCTGTTTGGCAGCATCAGTGTCAAAGGGAAATAGATCTGAAACATTTAACTCAGTTCTCTCTCCACACAGATGCTGCCCAATGTGCTACTTACTTTCAACATTTTCACTTTATATTTCAAATTTACAGCATTACAATATTCTGCTTTTTGATATGGATTTGGTAACTTTTTTTGTCACTCAATCATCTGCTTTTGACTGCAGACATGTGCTAAGTAACATATTAAATATCTTCCCACCCTATTGTGCAGAATGTTTGGAGATGTCAGTGTCAGCTTTTCATCATCAGACAATTATCACACATTCAAATATAAAAACACAAACAAAAAGCACTGTTTTCTCATGAGAAAACAAAGAAAAAGTTCCCAGCGCTTTGGTGTTATTCCATATTCATTAAATAAAAATCCTCTGCACCATCCCCTGGGCAAAACTATGCTACCTGTCAAATGTCAAGTTTGCCCAGTTCCTTCGATGAGCTGTTAGTTAGCACGTCTAATTGCACAAACAAAGCTCAGTTGATTTGCAATTCATCATTAACTTTAAGCCTGTTGTCCCAAACTGGGGAGGGCCACTCAATAGTCTTCTATTAAACCCTAGGCTATTGTGCCTCTGTTTCATCAGCTTATTTCATTCATATACTAAAGAGCAATAGGACGAAAATCAGAAGTGCAATATTTTCCCCTCAATAGCACATATAAGACACACACGATACAGGAATATATGCGCATACACAAATGAAGAGACACACATGTAAACACCCAAATGAATGTGGGGATGGTGCTATCTGTGCACCTTTCATTAAATCATTGGAAGGATTGAGTCGCCATGAATTGAAAGGCTTGTCAGTGAGAAATAATTACTTCAAATGTGTCCTTTAACCTTTTTACTGCAAGAACTCAACAATACATTGCTGCATTTTAATCAAAACAGAACGGCCAGTTCACTGAAAACAGGCCCTGGGTGCTTTAGATATGCAAAGGGCAAAAGCCTAGACTTATACACAGCAGAACCATTTCTCATGAGGCAAAGCTGCATTTCATTTCAAATCCTGATGTTTGTTTTAATGTCACAATCTAATTTGTCATCGCATTGATCAATATTTTCTTGGTATTAAACTGCTTGAAAATAATAGCCTTGCTGTTTTCGTTCCTCTAAACAAGACATTTACATTTTAATCTTATGGATTTTTGGAAATAACTTCATCTGTTTATTTGTTGTGTGGCACTATGAAATGAGCTTAAAACTAAAAGGTAAAATTCAAAGCCATTTCTACTACATAGAAAACACAAAGGTAAATATTGTTTTTTCTAATTAGCTGGTCAGTGCTCCATCAATAAAAATGCTAGTTCAACCTTTGCCCTTAGCCAGCTATCAAATCCTTTCACAGGTAATGAAATCTCAGCCTCATTTTATTTGTTTTATTGAAAAAGAAGGCAGTGCGTCTACATTGAGGCTTGCCATTGCTGTTCTTGTGAACTGTCAGATTCAAATCAACAGAATATTTATTCATTTCCTCCAATCCCTTGGAAAAAGTTGCAGTTAAATTTATGGGAAAAGTATTACAATGCAATTTAAAAGATCATTTCAATAAAAATCTTACACTGTGAATTTTGCTAAGGGCGTGGGGGGAGGACTGAGACGCACAATTAATCTGCCCCTGCTCCTTCTGACGCAGTCAGCATACAAATTGTGAATCTGATTGCTGCCTGCAGCCAGAGTTACGTTGAGTAGTTGGGCAGTGGATGTAAATCCATGACAGACTGGTAAGTATCCACGCAAATCCACAGCATTTAAAGCTAGCCTGCACTATCTAAACCACTTAAATAACTTTGGAACAGATGCTGGAACTGTTTGTGGAAGAGATTCCGAGTTGGAGGACGGGTTACTGTCTCCCAACAGGAGACAAAGGTTCTCCAATGCACCACTGGAGAACCTGGTGCAGCTGAGGCACAGGAGGAAGGAGGCTCTCTGTCTACGAGAAAGAAGAATATTTTCCAGGAAGAGGCAGTGCAAGCAGTAAGAGCAGTTATCCCTCATAGTCAAGTTCAGCATTCCAGCCCCGAAGCTTGGAGCAATATTGCAAGAGGTTCCAATGACCTCACACTGAATACATTTTAAAATGCTCTACCCCACCAAACATCCCACAAACTTCACACACTCTTCAATACGTCCCATTACTCACCTACTATTCCTGTCAAGTATGATTCATACATAAGATCCACAGCTTCACCTCATCCTCACACACTGAACACTGCCGCGAAACTCACATTCGCTTCACACGGCTTGAACAGTCTATCAGCTGCTCAGCCATGACAGCAACATTATCCAAACACTTTGCATCATGTTCATTGAAGAAGTTACTGTTTTCTTGCAGGACAAGGTGATGTATAACAGAGGCAGCAGGAGACAACTTCTCTTCCCCTCCTTTGAAGAGGTTGGGCTCATTGAATGAGGTGGTGGCAACAGGGTATTAACGGCTGAAGATGATGTCATATTCATACCTAATACTTCTTTGCACTTACCCCTCATCCCACAATTACATCTGATTTACAACGTGCAGATGGTCACAACACATACCTTTGGGCCTCTCTCCTCACCAAGACTTGGGCACATGGAAGGCGAACGACATGAAGACTGCCATCTGGTCAGGAATGGATGTTGCAGGTTCCAGGGTTTAGATCTTTCATTAAGAACAGGCAAGGCAGTAAAAGAGGGGGAGGTGTTGCCTTGTTAGTCAAGGACAGTATAACGGTGGCTGAAAGAACTTTTGACAAGGACTCGTCTGCTGAGGTGGTAGGGGCTGAGGTTAGAAAGATGACAGGAGAGGAGAGGTCACACTGCTGGGAGTTTTTTACAGACCTCCACACAGTTCCATGGATATGGAGGAGAGGATCTGGGTAGGAGTGAAAGGAACAGGGTGTTCATTATGGGGGACTTTAACTTCCCCAACATTGACTGCAAACACTAAAACTCCAGTACGCCGAATGGATCGGTTTTTGTTCCTTCTGTGCAGGAGGGTTTCCTGGCACAGTATGTCAAAGGGCCAATATAAGGGGAGGCCATACTGGATTTGGTACTTAGTAATGAACCAGGCCAGGTGTTTGATTTAGTGGTAGGTGAGCACTTTGGAGAGAGTGAATATAATTCAGTTACGTTTAGTTCAGCGATGGAAAGGCATAGGTACATGCCATAGGGCAAGATTTATAAATGGAGCAAGAGTAATTATAATGTGATTAGGCAAGAATTAGGATGCATAGAATGGGGCAGCAAAATGCAGGGGATGGGGACAATTGAAATGTGGAGCTGGTTTAAAGAACAGATATTTATTGTCCTTGATAGGTATGTCCCTTTCAGGCAGGGAGTAAGTGTTAAGGTAATGGAACTATGGTTTACTAAAGAAATTGCATCTCATGTTAAACGGAAGAGGGATGCTTATGTGACGTTGAGATGAGATGGTTCAGATGAGGCGATGGAGAGTTACAGATTAGCTAGGGAGATTTAAAGAGAGGATTAAGAAGAGCAAGGCGAGGACATGAGCAGTCTTTAGCAGGTAGAATAAAGGAGAACCCTAGAGCTTTCTTTAGGTATGTGACGAATAAAAGGATGACTGGGTTAGGAATAGTGCCAGTCAAAGACAGATTGGGAAGTTGGTATCTGGACTCTGTGGAGATTAGAGAGGTGCTAAACGAATATTTCTCATCTGTTTTCACTCAGGAAAAGGAGAATATTATAGAGGAGAAGAATGAGATACTGGATATTAGACTTCAGAGGAATGAGGTTAGTAAAGAGGAGGTGTTAGCAATTCTGGAAGGAGTGAAAGTAAATAAGTCTCCTGGGCTGGATGGGATTTATCCGAGGATTCTTTGGGAAGCTAGGGAGGAGATGCTGGAGCCTTTGGCCTTGATCTTTGAGTCGTCACTGTCTACAGGTTTAGTACCAGAGGACTGGAGGATTGTAAATGTTATGCCCTTGTTCAAGAAGGGCAGTAGAGACCCAGGTAATTATAGACCAGTGAGCCTTACATCTGTTTAGGAAAAGTTTTGGAAAGGATTATAAGAGATAGGATTTATAATCATCTAGTAAGCAACAATCTGATTGCAGATAGTCGACATAGTTTTATCAATGGCAGGTCATGTCTCACAAACCTCATTGAGTTTTTTGAGAAGGTGACCGAACATGTAAATGAGGGTAGGGCAGTTGGCGTGGTGTATATGGACTTCAGTAAAGACTTTGATAAGGTTCCACATAGTAGGCTGTTGGAGAAAATGCAGAGGTATGTGATTGAGGGTGATTTGGCAGTTTGGATTAGAAACTGGCTTTCTGTAGGAAGACAGCGAGTAGTGTTTGATGGAAAATATTCAACCGGAGTCCGGTTACTAGTGGTGTGCCACAAGGATCTGTTTTGGGACCACTGCTGATTGTCATTTTTATAAACGACTTGGACACAGGCATAGGTGGATAGGTTAGTAAGTTTGCAGATGACACTTAAGTCGGTGGAGTGGTGGACATTGTGGAAGAATGTTGCAGGTTACAGGGGGACTTGGATAAACTGCAGAATTGGGCTGAGAGGTGGCAAATGGAGTTCAATGTAGATAAATGTGAGGTGATTCACTTTGGGAAGAATAACAGGAAGACAGAATTCTGGGACAATGGAAAGATTCTTGTTAGTGTGGATGGGCAGAGGGATCTTGGTGTCCATGTACATAGATCCCTGAAAGTGGCCACCCAGGTTGATAGTGCTGTTAAGAAGGCATACGGTGTGTTAGGTTTCATTTGTAGAGGGATTGAGTTCTGGAGCTGTAATACCATACTGCAACTATACAAAATGCAAGTGCTGCATTTCGAATATAGTGTACAATTCTGGTCGCCCCATTACAGAAAGAACATGGAAGCATTGGAAAAGGTGCAGAGGAGATTTACCAAGATGTTGCCTGATCTGGAGGGCAAGTCTTATAAGGAAAGGCTGAGAGACCTGGGTCCATTCTCATTGGAGAGAAGAAGGCTAAGAGGGGATACAAGATGATCAGAGGATTAGGTAGGGTAGACAGTGAAAGTCTTTTTCCTAGGATGATGACATCAGCTTGTACGAGGGAACATAATTACAAATTGAGGGGTGATAGATTTAATACAGATATCAGAGGCAGGTTCTTTACTCAGACAGTGTAAGGGCATGGAATGACCTGCCTGCCAATGTAGCCACATTTGGGGCTTGTTGTCACTCATGAGCCAGCTCAAACTGTTATAGAGTTATACAGTCATAAAGATATACAGCACAGAAACAGACCTTTCAGTCCAACTCATGCATGCCGACCAGATAACCTCAATAAATCCAGTCCCATTAGCCGGCATTTGACCCATATCCCTCCAAACCCTTCCTATTTAAGTACCCATCCTGATGCCTTAGAAATATTGTAAATGTACCAGCCTCCACCACTTCCTCTGGCAGCATACACGCACCATCTTCTGCATGAAAAAGTTGTCCTTTTGGACCCTTTTAAATCTTTCCCTTCCCACCTTAAATCAATGCCCTCTAGGTTTGGACAGGACCTTCTCTATTTATCCTATGCATGGCCTTCATGATTTAAAAAACTTCAATAAGGTCACACACACACACCACCTTAGTCTATTCAGCCTCTTCCTGTCGCTCAAATCCTTGTAAATCTTTTCTGAACCCTTTCAAGTTTGTCAGCATTCTTTCTATAGCAAGGAGACCAGAATTGCATGCAGTATTCCAAAAGAGGCCAAACTAATGTCCTGTACTGTCGCAACATGACCTCCTAACCTCTGTATTCAATACACTGACCAATAAAGGCAAACATACCAAACGCTTTCTTCACTATACTGTCCATCTGCAATTCCATTTTCAAGACACTATGAACCTGCACTGCTTGTTCAGTCACACTCCCCAGGATTTTACATTAAGTGTATAAATCCTGCCTTGATTTGTATTTCCAAAATGCAGCACCTCACATTTATCTAAATTAAACTCTGTCTGCCACTCCTCAGCCCATTGGCCCACCTGATCAAAACCTTCTTCGCTGTCCATTACACCATCAAGTTTGATGTCATCTGCAAACTTACTAACCATACCTCTTGTGTTCACATCCAAATCATTTGTATTTGTATAAATAACGAAAAGCAGTGGACCCAGCACTAATCCTTGAGGCACACCACTGGTCACAGGCCTTCAGTCTGAAAAGCCTCTACAACCACCCTTTGTCTTCTACCTTTGAGCCAGTTCTATATCCAAATAGCTAGTTCTCCCTCTATTCCATGTGATCTAACCTTGCTAACCAGTCTGCCATGAGGAACCTTGTCAAATACCTTACTGAAGTCCATAAATATCGTGTCCATTGCTCTGCCCTCATCAATCCTCTTCATTACTTCTTCAAAAAACTCAATCATGTTAATGATTTCCCACGCACAAAGCCATGTTGACTATCCCTAATCAGTCCTTGCCTTTCCAAATTGCTGCACATAATGAAGTACTGCGATTTGAACTTGGGCTTTTAGGTGCTAATCCTGCAAGGTCAACTCCAATATCCCAAATGAAAATCAGCACTGCACAAAACAGGCAAAGACACATGGAAAACAGGTACTAGAGGAATGGATAAGAATGTTTTTAGTTTGTGTTGAATATTAACTGGCTTGTTTGATGGATTTGGCTTGATAAATTCACTTTTAGCTCAGCATTGTGACTAAGAGAATGCTTAGATACTCAGTAACAAAGTTGTGGGCATATTGGTGATTGGGGAATTGCCAATGTGTTCCAATCCTAACTGTAGTTGGTAACAATCAGGACCGTCCAGCAAGAAAAAGACTATTGGTTGCCTCTTCCTATCTCCTGTGCTTCATTCTCAAGCTTGTATACGGCAGGTGGAAACGACAGCATCCTTATGGTGTCAAGGTTTTGCAAATTGCAGCATACCATGCTCCAGAATGTTCTACAGTACTCCTTGCTGTGTGGTCCAGGCAGTGGGGGTGTTGATTTTGTATTGCAATGATCTACGTTTTGACTGACAGCATGGCTCCCATTGGTTGCAGCTCCAAGTCATAAGCTATATGGTCAGCAGTCACTCATTGCTTTGGTATGGTGTATCATGGCAATTGAGTTTATGAGGGATTTGGGTGATAGCTATTAATTGATGTATGCAGAGGAAACAGCAGGAACTGGTGGAGACAGAGTCAACTGATACAGTCAATAGAAGCTCAGCACAAGTGTAATCCACAGACAGTACCTTATACGGGTCTGAATGACATCGACAGATATGTGGCACAATCAAATGAAAAGTCCAATAAGGCCTATCTCGACTTTGGGAGCATCTTGCTGCATCTTTTGTGCATTTCCCTAATGGAAAAGTAAGTTTCTTGCTAGGCTGCGGTGGTGGATAATTAAAGAGGGTTAGAGCTTGTTAAACACCTTGTTACTGCTGAAAAGTACCTTATTAATATTCAGCTTCCCATCTTATCAAACGTGCCAAACAAGCTGGATGTTGAGAAAGCTCAGTGTGGAAGTCAGAATGGGTCCCTAGCAATTTCTGCTCAATGCTTGCTCCAAGTTTCTTCATGTTGGACACTGGTCACCGACATCTCAGGGCACATGCATCCCACATCCAGGGATATTGGAATCCAACACATGCCAGTCTCTAAGAACCCTCATGACACATCTCTGATCAACTCACAGGATGTTTCTGCAGTTCATTGCTGTACCTCAGACTGCACTGGCAGCTGTCATTATCATGCTGCAGTAAGGACACTGAGCCCTCAGGCACATGCACCCAGCTCATGGACTGGACCAGGTTGCATCTTTGGCCTATCTACATACTCTCATGATGCTCACTCCCTCTGAACCTATCCAGATGCTCACAGCATTCCTACCTTGCATTGCCTTTATGTGCTTTGCCCTCCTCGCCAGCACTCAATGGTGACACGGTGGCTCAGTGGTTAGCACTGCTGCTTCACAGCACCAGGGTCACAGGTTCAATTCTAACCTTGGACAACTGTCTGTGTGGAGTTTGCACATTGTCTGTGTGGGCTTCCTCCAGGTGCTTCGGTTTCCTCCCATGGTCCAAAGATGTGCAGGTCAGGTGAATTGGCCATGCTAAATTGACCGTAGTGTTAGGTGCATTAATCAAGGGAAATGGGTCTGAGTGGTTACTCTTCGGAGGATCGGTGTGGACCAGTTGGGCCGAAGAGCCTGCTTCCACACTGTAGGGAATCTAATCTAATTTCTGTCTTGCCTTGCTGGTTAATACAGACACAAGCCAGAAAGCTTGTCATGATTGTCAGCAGGCCTTAGTCCACTCCAGGAGAAAGTCTTCATCCAAGGTGTTCTGGCACAGTAAGGCAAAGGCAGCCTCTGCTATCAGTCCAGGAGCTTGGACATGGTCAATCAGCCAGATTACTTGTTTTTTACTTATTCGGGGGACGTGGGCATCGCTGGGTGCCAGTATTTATTGTATTAGTTGCCCTTGAGAAGGTGATGGTGAGCTGCCTTCTTGAATCGCTGCAGTCCACCTGCTGTAGTAGACTCACTTGGGAGGGAATTCCAGGATTTTGACCCAGTGACAGGGAAGCAATAGCAAGATATTTCCAAATCAGGATGTTGAATGGCTTGGAGTGGAGGTTGTGGTTTGAACAAACAGAATCATTTGCACTTGTAGAACATCTCTGAATTTCCTTGCAAAGCCGACAAACTGGCATGTCCATAGTCAATGTCATTCTGCTCACTCCTCTCGTGCTGTAGTACAAGGAGTATAGAAGCCAGCAAACAGTCTCAGCCAAAGCCTTCAACATATGCCACCTGAGCCCCACAGATGCTTTCTCTGTTCAGAAATGTTGTTACACACCTCTGGGAAGGTGGGACTCAAACCATAGCCTTCTAGCTCAGAGAAAGGGACATTACTACTGGGTCACAAGAGTCCATCTTCACCCTCCCCCCTATGATCTTCTGCTAACTCAACAGCAGCCAGTAACCTGCAAAAAATTGATTGTCTCAGCCTGCCCTGGAGGTATGCCAGAATATGTCTGGTTGAGTTGATTAAAATAAGTTAGCGCAATTAGGTAACAAATAGTGCATTAAACCAGTACCTCTTGACTCGATATCATGGTCTACATTCAGTGCATCTTCCCAGCAACCATGCTGATCATTCCTCCAAAAAGAAGGCTTACAAGGCTAGCCCAAAGAAATGTGTGCACACATTTGGTCCCAAAATAGCACCGAAAATTATGGGTGCTATTCAAGAGAACATTTGGCCTTAATTTTTAATGTAATGATATTTTTCTTCAGAGGCAAACGTATAGATTACAGTTCATTTCCTCTAAAGTAGTCATCCTCTGTCACAATTTATTTGAAATTCCTTAATCATTTTGACAAGAATCGACAAATAAAAGAGAAGGATCTAACTGTGACAGTGCTGAAGTGCAACCTATTAAGGCTCTAGAAAAGGGATACTGTCTCTTTAAATAACTCTTCCTTTAAATATACTTTAGGGCATGACAAAAATTTCCTCATTTCCTTTTAAGAGTGCTTCACTGAACACTGTAGTTCAGAGATCGATGCAGTGATTGGCAGCTAATGTTTTTCCCCTGTTATGTCTTAGTAAATTCAGTTTGACAGCTGTTCCTACTGATCAAAAATGGCAAAGGTTGTTTGATCTTGTATACAAAAAACTGGAAAACAGTGCTGAAGAAATGTCTTAATTGCATTTAATGATTTAAAACAGCAAAAACAAGCAGGTGACACTTTTAAACATTGGTTGCATTTCCCAAACTTAACATTGCTTCCAAAGAAGGCTTAAGAATCAAAACAAAATTGTGTCCAAACATTTCCGCGTATTCCAGCTTTGATAGAATCCTGACACAACCAAATTCAAGTTACTTTGATTCACACCAACTATTGTCAGATCCCAATTCTAATCTTCCGTTCTGCATAGCATATAAAGTGATATTTGCAACACCCTGTCCCATTGCAACATTGTGTTCCACCTGATCTGTTCCATTTGTGAAATGAGCAAACTGTTTGATATTGATTAGTTATGTCAGGGGCTGGTGTATAAGCAATGAAGCTGTGGATTAGCCATTCTGATCAGCCTCCTACAAAGGAATAGGAAGAGAATCAAATGATGTCCCATGCAATAAGAACACAGTTATGTTGAAAACTACAATACAGCATGAAGTGGTTAAAGTCAAGATTAAAGTATGAGAATGGAAAGAATTTATTGTTGTGGAGGGAGCAGTGAATGGCTGAATTTGCCAGAATTACTGACAGGAGCCTAAAGTTCAGTATAAGAGAAGACTTGCTAAGGTGCTTTGAGAGTAACTTCTGATGTCTTAGATGAAAAAAAGCATTGTCATTTTAATGGCATTCCAAGGTACAAGTCTGGATAAGGTGAACAATAGCAATTCAAGGATGTTAAGTATTTACATTGTGTGATGTGCAGAGGAAATTCAAGGCAGAATCCCCTGGTCATGAGACAAACCAATTTGCCATCTTCAAATTTAAATTATCTGTTGGAATTCATCATGGTTACAAAGATTATCCACCATATGAAATTGCATTCTCACAGACAACTGGTGATGCTGGATGGAGTGGGGGCAGAGAGTAAACTTGTCTTTTTCTTCTGGGTTTGGATTCCAGTCAAGCTCAAAATGTACAATTCGGGTTTCTATTGCCTACTGTAAAGACACCTTAATAAAGTGTCAATATTCTTGAGCTGACTGCATAAAATTCCCTACAATCTGGTAGATACAATCACTGAAATATTATTGTTACAGATAAAAGCAGAAGAAATGCCTGACGTAGGAAATAGAATTGTCAAACTGGGGAGCATGTGGGGGGCTCCTTTAATGATGGAGTTAAACTTCATTGTTGTGACAGAGTTTGAAATTATAGTTAGCTCTGCTGTATCTGAACTAGGAATGCTTGATGTTGACACTGAATGCCAAAAATATAAAGATATTCCATTCCCTAGCACTGACATCCCTCAACTTAATAAGGATCATTTTCCCAAATTGCTGTCTTGTCATTTATTGAAATTCACTATTTCCATAATTTCAATTTAAAATATAGATTAAACTTTTAACGATGTGATATAACATATTTGCACTATTGATTTTGCAAATTATCTTATGTACTGCAATTCTTACTTTTCATCAAACAGTCAGACCAGTCATTATATATTTAATCACAAGTGGGGGAAGGGGTATGAATGACTTCAACATTAGTCACTTCCGTAATAATAGGTTTTCTTATTTGAGATGCTGACAGTAACATAGCCATTCACAAACAACCTCAGATTTCAGAGCTAGGAGTAGCAACAAAAGGTGAACATTGCTTTCAAATACAGTAGTCCCAATCATTAATATTTGTATCATTGGTTAACAAAGCACACATCTGTGGGTCTCTCGACTTTCTATTGACAAACTGTACATATCCAACTCCACTTAGAATGAGCACTAATCAGCAAACATTTGTGGAAAGTAAACAGAAAGATTTCCACTCTAAAGACAATTATTTTGGAGATCACATGAAAAACTTACTAATATTGATTGTAAATTCCTCATCAGAGAGTAAAAGATTCAGCCACATTAAACATGCAAGATCTTTTGTGGGGCTAGAAAATTTCTTTCCAAATCATTTATTTATTCTTGTCTTTTGTGAAATCAGCCCATAGATCATGTATAAGCACATGTGTGGTTACTTTAACTTCATAAAGACTGTAGTAAAGTTTTCCCTTAAAAGTAAAGAACATAATTTACTAAGCATTTGATAAATATTCTAAATATTTCTGCAATCAGATTTTTGCACATATCTTGGTAAAATGCATCAGAAGGAATTGATTTGTAAATATTCTTAACCGGTTGAACCTCTTGTCAGTGTTTCAAGTGCCTATGGCACCAGTGCAAGTGGATCAGCTGCAAGATTTGTTGCTAAGTGTCATTTCGTTCCACCTACAAAGCTCTCAGGCTCAAATACAGGAACTCAGTCATTTCCAAGTATATTTTACATCAGCAGACAGCAAATTGTACAGAAAGGCAATTAATTAATCACCCAAACCAGTATCCAAGCGTTTTAAAAGAAGGCATTTAAATACAGTAAACAGACACTTGAGAAGACAATGTATGTGAGGGCGGAGTGGCGAAAGCATTTCAGGATTTCATCTTTGATTGCATTTTCTCTGTCCTTAGGGACCAATCTTCTCCTGCCCTAAGTCCCTTAAAGCCCTTGGCTTGTGAAACACTTCCCTCACAGAAATAGGGCAGACTCCTCGCTTGGAGCTGGTATGGTACGTGGTTTTCTTTTAAATGGTCTTTTAACAAGCATCCGATTGAACCCTCAAAGGTCCACTAGTACCTTTTAAGCACTTGGTCAGGAAGAGACAACATTTTCAGAATTCAAAAATATTTTCCTATTTTCAACCCTGGCTTGCTATAAAGAGGGAGTTAACATAGTTTTATTTGAAAAGTTCATGTTTTTAAAAACACTACTTTATATTATTAGGTTTCAAGATTACAACAGAAGAAAGAATTCAAAATAAAAAAATGCAACAGTGAAGTTTACCACTTAAATTGTGTTCCAAAACCTGAAGTGCACAGACATCTGGACACAGGATGCTTTAGGTGTTACAGCAGAGACATCCCAGATTTTAAAAGGTAGTAGTATTTATTTTGTATCATGTCTCACCCCGGCATTAGTATTACAGCTGGTAATTCTCAGCATCTTCTCAGCATCTACACTTGTAATTTTTGCTCATTATATCATTTGACTGACGTGCTAACGGAGGCCAACTCTACAACAGAGGCCAACGGAAGAAGAGCAGAGACTGTATTTTCAATGGGACCAAAACTTCGCAATGAGGGCAACAGTTCTGTACTTTGAAATACACCTCTATTGTTTGCCTAACTCACTTAGGTTTGTCAGGGGAAAGGAGGGAAAGGAGAAAAGCAATTATTTTTGGTATATGTCCTGGACTAAAAAGTGGACTGCTTCTGTCTATAAGGATGGTATATTGCCTAATAGGTGATACAGTGCAGTGACCCTTACTTAGTGAATGCTAACAATTCAAAAATAACAAATTAAGCACATTGTAGAATTAGTGACTTAAGTGTCTTCAAGTACACTATGCATATCTTTAACACAGCACCCAAAAATATAAAATTTATCTCAATCCTTTTCTACAACTCTGGACAATAAACTCCTTTCACCTTCATTTTCTTATAATACTCCCCCTCTGTTTACCTAAGTACCGCCATCAGCCCCCAAGGAGCTGTCCACCACCGTATCTGTTATTAACAGCCCCATTAACAAATAGCATTACCGGTATCCTGGAACTTGTGCTAATATGGATGGTCCCTCAGAGGACCATCTTCTGTCCCCAACACATCAAATAGCAACATCAGTGTCGAGGGCTTTGCATAGCAGAAAACCCTCATACGAATAAACAAGGGAAGATTCTCCTGATTTTATTGCTCTCTTTTCACAACAATTTTTGATACATTCATAATCAGATATGCAGCGTAGTCAATTTCACAATAGAAGATACTATGTTAATGACCATTTATTTCAGATCAAACAATATTTTCTTAAACCTAATTGACAGACATGTAGTTTGTATAAACTGGTCACATTTCTCTGTTAATCAAACGTATTCGCTTGTGTAAATTTCCATACTCTATTCTACATGGTTTTGATGAAATTAAACAAGTTTCAGCCAAACTATATAGTGGTGTAGAAACAAATAGAAATGGCATAAAAAGACCATGTTGGTGTTGATAGCTCTATGAGCTTACACAGCAATTGACTGAGCTATGCAAGCAGAAAGATCTCCGTTCCAGTTACAGACAGAATGGCATTAGGAGTAATGTATCTACTTCACCACCTTCAACTTGGGAGGAACAAACCGACTATGAAAAAATTTAAAAGGCTGTACCCCTTTAAATGTAGCCAAAGTAGTCTAACAATATGGATGGTATCCCTTTAATCCAATGGAAGTGTAAACATTATTTATACATCTGACTACAGTGTTTGCAGTACAATAACCTGCTGCTTCTATAAAATGCATACGTGCGAAACCACTGAAGTGAGAGTTGTCTGACCTCTTTTAAGCATCTGTGTCTGTTAAAAAAAATGGAATTCACAAACCCCCTTCTGTTTACCTGCAAATTTAATGACCTCCTCTCTTAAATCAAATCACACGGTTCCTATAAAGGTACTGTATTCATTTTAAAAAAATTTAAAAGAATATTTCTTGATGAGAAAACAAGGTGTGAAGGATATTTTCCAGAGCAACAATGAAAACCAGATGACAATCTTTCTACCACAGGAGAGCTTTATTACAAAAGGATGTAATCTTCAAACACTTTTCGGCTGCTTAGGAGCGAAAATGGAGAAAACATGAGCACACAATGGTCGGTGATTTATAGACTGCAGGCATGCCGAGCGAAAGCAGCCAACAATTAGGCAAAAAATTGTTATTAATGCACGAGAAAGGTCTAAAGCATTGCAAGGACACAAAATCCAGACCAAGAAGAACAATAAGAAAATAAATTAATCAACATGAAAATATTTGGAATATTTAAGACATGTTGGATGAAGATAGAAATGCACAATACAGAAATATTATACTGGTAATAATTTCAGGTCTTTCAAATACATATTTCCCCACTTCCCTCCTTTTTTAAAGGTGCTTTCATCTTCTCTCCCCAGTCTTTTCTGAGTAACGCAATGGGAATCTGTAATAAACTAACAAAAGGCACGGTTCTATCAGAAGGTTAAAGGGGAGACAAGAAGTGAAATATCATTCCAATCCTGAGCTACATGTGTGATATTCTATTTCTTTTACATCTGTGACTTTTCACTGTTATCCTTTTGCTAAAAAAAATTGGGGGACACATTGAGAGATTAATGGGCAGATCACATTCCATACAGCTGTTATGCACATGAAGTGCAGCAAGCAACTAGTGTTGTAACACTCTCCTCCAAGTGCTACCATTGCCCTACAGTGAGAGGTTGAGAGTGCATCCTTTGCAGAACAAAATGGCTTTTTTCTTACATGGTGAAATTGATTTCAAAGGAAATACACAGAAAGCTAGCTTCATTCCTCTACTGCCTATTCTGCCAGCTGGAAGAAAAATCATTGTTTTTCTTTTAAATCATGGAGCTTGTTTAAGCCACTTAATTCAATTTGGAAAGAAAAATAGAGTGCAACCTGAAAAAAAGAAGTTTCTCATTTAACTAAACTGACCTCGCAAAATGATTTTGATCTACAAGGCACTAGTTCAACTATATCTGTAGAATTACCATTCCTTGTTCTCCCTTTATAATTTTGAAGGTTTGCAACTGCAACCTATCCTCCTTTCTTCTTCCTTGTCTTCCTTTGCCATTTCTCCAATTTTTCTTCCATCTTCAGATGGCACTTTATTAATTCATTTTCATTTAAAATGTGGTGCTGTTCCAAAGGTGCTGGGAAGTCAATACTAATTTGCCTTTTTTTTGTTTAATCTGCCAATTTATTGGTATACAGAGGTTTTTATTGTAGAGTTTAATCCTACATGCAGCCACTGTCTACAGACATACTTTGCAGGAGAGGTCAGTGGATAATAATTAAGGACAATACATAAATCAATCACTGTCCTCTGTGCACTGTAATTTTACTGACTATTACTGCTTTCACACTCCAGAACCATTTTAGATCTACTTTTCCTTTTTAAAAAAAAGGGAGGAGGGGGAGGAGTAGGAAACACAGAAACATCCAAACTACTCAGGACTTGTTTATTTAGCTTTATGTATACTGTGGAATATCTATTTTCTCTTCCATTACTTCCCTCACATTTTCTGTTTTTTTAAAGGTCACCGTATTATACCTCATGCCAATGGAACCTTAACATCAGCCTTGAAAATATGTGACAATGTACATGCCATTCAACAATGTAAAAACACAACTGTCGGATATAGATGTGAATACACTTTAAATTTTCAAACAAACTCCTCACTTAAATTATGGGTTGCTCAAAACCATAAGCCCCACGGATTGATAAACAGCAGCAGTTTAATACCACGCCCTTTAAGGCTTCCACTGAAAAATAAGTGGCTTTTATTTAATTCCACTGTGTTGAACTTCACACTGAGTACGCCATGAAAATCTTACTTAGAGACACTGAATTAATTACTGAATTTGAAGGGCCTGTGAATGAAGGCTGAAGGTTCAATAATCACCTTCATTACAGTAATGCCTTTAATAGTTAACACCCATTTACATGGTAACCACACAAAGCAGCACACCAGAAGTAAAATATTTTTAAAATGTCTACAAATGACATAAACGAGCTGGCATTAAATCAAATCAGCAGGATTTTGAACACTCAGGCTTCCTTTTTGTTTTTTTTAAACTTTAAACATTCATGATCAATCCTTTAGCTTGGGGCTTAAGGCCGAAGTAAACTAGTTGTGAACAAATTAGGAGATCATAAAATTAAATTATCCTCATATTGTAAATGAACATTATTCTTAAAAAGTTATACGATTGTATGGGATGGTACAATTTACCGAACTGTTTAAAAGGAGCACTGTCATATTTTTATAAGTTATTTTATATTTGTCTGAAGAAATCAAATTTAGGAAAACAGTTCTTTCAATATACTCTTCTGAATCAGTTTCAAATCTTAAAAGTTCTGTTAAAATCAAAATACTGTTGATAAACCTTAGCCTCTTTAATTATACAACCTATATTTCAAAAGGTTCCCTTTTTATATAAATGTAATGGTAATTGATGTTTTGAAGTGTCTTTTTAACACTAATGAAGCTGAGATTGATTTCTTTTATCCTCTTGCTTAGGATTTTGATATAAATAGCAAACACTCAGATTTTAAGCCTGATACATTAAAATCTTCCACAAACAAAAATAAAGTGAGCTAAACATCTAGAATGTTACATAGAAACTACTGCTGTTCAGATTTAAGGATTACCTCTAACACAGGCAGCATTGCATCTGTTTTTTTTAAACTTCTTTACAATTTTAGGTTACCATTTAGCAAAGAGCTTCCCCGAATAAGAACAAGCCTGTTACTGTTACACACTGTGGTTCATGTATGTTAACTGCACTTAGTACAACACTTTGCCTGGAAGGATTGTGTTTTTCATTTACCTGGAGAAAGAGATCTAAAGTACAATTTATACATTCAATTAAAAAAAAACTACAACACAGAACTGAGACAGAGTTACAGAACAGAACTTTAATTCAACAATGCTGATGACGTCATAAAGCACCAACAAAGAAACCTGAGTCATTTATGAACTCCCAGATTTCAGTATTGATTTAAGCACTGCTCTTTTCAATCTAGTTGAATTTTCCATTTTAAAAAAAACTCTGGATTTATTTTTCTTGCTATAATGTTGTGGCCACTCAAAATACAGCAAATAGTGCACATTACAGATGATACAATAAAAAACTATAAGTGACATGGGATGTAAAGCCACAAATCATATGATTGATATGCCAATTTTAACGTTTTCTTTAGACAGTAGATTGCCAGGATAATTACTTAATTGTTTGTTAGTAGGAAGGCAACTTGTTTTTTTTACAGTAAAAAACATCAATCAAAATTTTTATTTTGCAGTCCTGAAATGTAAAGGTGAATTTGGTACTCACTTCTACCTCTTAAGAGTTGTTAAAACGACACCATTTTACATCTACATCCTGCACTCCTACTTGGTTTTATCAGATTTCATGGTATAGGACTTAAATCGGGATTGCTAAACATTAAACTTTAAAACAGTTCACTCATATCTACAAAAAAGACATCCTGTAACTTTGTGACAAGCAAATGCCAATTTTGTGCCCTGTGTGTCGCATTGTCTTCAGTCAAGAGACTCATTATACACCCTCACTGGAGTCACATCATGAGGTTTGGAAGTAGTTTATAAAAAAAGTATAACATTGTCAGGAATTTAAGTCTCTAATCAACAAAGATATTATTTTGGCCTTAAAGCTTTGCTGTTGCATTGATATGATCAGGACATATGCTTACTGCTTCCTTTCCCTATTCACTTAAAACATTGACAGAAAATAGGAACTATCCAGGCATTTAACAGAAAATAAAAGCATTTCTTGTGGCAGTCACCTAACTGTTTGAACATGCTATGCTGTTCCCATACACCATATTATTACATCAGCCCCACATGGATCTGGAAATCAGTTTATTTGGCAAAATCTGGTGAAAGTGAAACAAAGAATAAACAAAAGATAATCACCGCCCCTTACTCCCACTTCAAATGACATTCTCAATAAACTAAGGATGCTAAAGGTGTAGAACACACTACATTTTAGGAGTAATCAGTACTATGGCAAATCTAGCATCTCAAAGTAGCACTGTACCATATCTTCTCAAGAGTGATTCGGGATAGGTAACATATGCAAGCATTTCCAATGCCAATCATAGTAGATAAATGAAAATCTAAAAACACTGCATCCTTTTGCTACCTTAAGGTTCCACATACAAGTTACAGAATAATGTCTAGACATCACCTCTGGAACTATGTTGACATGTAATGATACTGACAGACCACTAAGCTGCTCTCTCTCTCCTCTTTCACAGCTCAAGTTCCAAAGAGACAAAACAATACCGACAACAAGAACTAGACAGAGAAATCTTTAATTTATGAGAGAAGTGCATCAACATGCTCATTAAAGTATGTTTTCAAAAAAAGTTCCTATTATGAGTTAGTGAGCTGATCTTCAGGCTACTTCTGTTTTTTTATGAGAAGATGCCACTGGAAGAGATGCTTTGAACACCGTCACTGCCTTGGTAAAATACACAAGAGCTGTGTTCTATTGTAGTATAGTTCAGATACAACAATGCACTTATAATAAAACTGCTGCTTACTGTTTTCCGATTTTAATTACCACTTTTATATAGTGGCACAGTCACAGAGCAGTTGTTCAGTTAATTACTGACCTTCTTTCAGCATCAGTTTTATTTTTATAAAAGCCAACACTTGCAAAATATGGCTACATTTTTTTTCTGTAGGGCAAGGGCAGTTGTCTGTAGAAAAGAATCCATTTATAGTAAACTGGAACCAAATGTAAAAAATTCTCATCAAATTCATTTATTTTAAGAACTCAATACAACTCAATACAAAATACAAAGAAAACTAACAGCTTATGAGAAACTAGGTTCTGAGAAAGAACAAGATGCATATTTAATCTTTGATACAGGTCAATCAATACTTTACAGTCTATTCATTCACAAAGCAAGAGGCAAAACAATAACAGTTACTTTTATTGGTAACTTGAGAAGTTGCTGATAATATTATGAAGCTACAACTTTTTCTCATTAAAACACTGAATCCTTTGAACCAATTTTTTTGGGTATTTGACTATTAAGAATTTGAACTTGTGGAAAAGTTTCAGCTCTCCAGCTGGGATTAATTTATGATTTACCAACAGATCCACCCACTGCCACCTGCAAAACGCAGCATGGTGACCCAGCCTTCAGATGAAGGTGCAAAACACAGGACTGTGCTCCAATCAAAATTCTTTGATTGCAATATTTACAGCTCATGACAAGATATTGGGCACCATTGATCATTTGCAGCAATGTGGTAGTGTGTTAAATTTTAAAGAAAGACAGAAATTTTACAACCTCTTTTAATATAGCATCAATTCCACAGGTTTTCACACTTAACACTACTGCTTTGCTGTAATGTTGCCCAACAGCTTTCTAACTCACCTATGTGCTTTAGCTTGTCATGTTACTTTCCTGGTATTGAGTCTGCTTATCAGCATATTTGCAGCCCATGACCCAGTTACCAGATCTGAGGAACAAACAGTCATGTCCAATGTGATGAACCTGATCCAACATGGACTGTATATATGGCTCTTGTATGGAAAGCTTAGTGGTGTTATTACTAGACCAGTAATCTAGAGACTGGTAAAGATCTAGGGACCCGGGTTTGAACGCTGCCATGTCAGATGGTGGAATTTGGATTCAATCAAAAAACTGCAAGTAAAAGTCAAATGATGGCTAGGAAACCACTGTCAATTGTCAGAAAAAAACCTATCTGAGTTCACTAATGTCCTTGAAGAAAGGAAATCTGCTATCCTTACCTGATCTATTCTACATATGATTCCAGACCCACAGTAATGTGGTTGACTCTTAACCGCCCTCTGTGCAATGAGGGATGGACAATAATTGCCGGCCCAGCCAGCGATGTCCACATTCCATGAATGAATAAAGAAGGAAAAAAAAACAACACTATGTTCCTATGTGTGACATTGGCTCTGTCATCTTTAGGAGAAAGTGAGGATTGCAAATGCTGG
The DNA here is from genome assembly GCF_037043375.1 of Chiloscyllium plagiosum. Lineage (NCBI taxonomy): Eukaryota > Metazoa > Chordata > Chondrichthyes > Orectolobiformes > Hemiscylliidae > Chiloscyllium > Chiloscyllium plagiosum. The sequence goes on along the minus strand of NW_028270155.1, from coordinate 27,938,252 downwards.
AGATCAGAGCTGAAAATGTGTTGCTGGAAAAGCGCAGCAGGTCAGGCAGCATCCAAGGAGCAGGAGAATCGACGTTTCGGGCATGAGCCCTTCTTCAGGACTCATGCACGAAACATCAATTCTCCTGCTCCTTGGATGCTGCCTGACCTGCTGCGCTTTTCCAGCAACACATTTTCAGCTCTGTCATCTTTAGCCAAATCTATATGCAAACATAAGACAGGCAGAATTGAATTTGTATCATGTCTTGAGTTTTAAACAATAATTCTGAAAATAACTTGAAAACTTTGCCAACTGACAAGCTCTAACATCATAAATTAAGGACATTGGAAAGAAAAATTGGAATTCTATTTCGATTTCCAGATTTCTTGCCAGTTGGACAAAAACAATCATGAGTTAGAAATTGGTTGTGATTTTCCAAATTTGTCTTCTAAGTGTGGAAAGGGGAGCCATAGCCATTGGGACACCCCTACTACCACCATTGAGAATGCCCCAAGTCAAGTGTCTATCAGGCATCTAAATGGTGACCTGGCAGGCTTTATGGAACATCACTTCCTGGGACAGGAATGGCGCAGCTCACCTGAAATGAGGAACCTGGGGCCCGCACCTCAGTAGCACACTGATGGAAGCCATAGCTACTTCTAGAACATCATGCCTCCAGCTCCCCAGGTGGAAGATTAGAGGCAAGAAAGTTTTGTCTATTTAGGAAGGGAGGTTCTGGGTTTGGGAATTTTGGGGAGGAAGTCAGAAGGTTCAGAAATGAGGGCAGGGGTTGATAGCACTCACCTGCTCTAATTCCAGTGACTCATACCAAAGACTGACAGTCTACCTGAAGTAACTGCAGCCCAGATGGGATGAGACCTGATGTCAGTTTATCTCCAGAAGGATATTTTACCTGATGTGGCAATGATTACATTATCCCTCATAACAAAGGAAACTGGAAAAGGATATTGTGCACTGAAGAATCGAACAGAATTTATTACAGATATCTAATATATACAAACTTTACATTCATAAGGACTTTCATGTCTGGGCTAACATTAAGCTCTCAGTAGTGTGTCACATTTCAAATGATTAAGATGGAGTCTGAGACCACTCCACCGTCAGGTCACATGCGACAATATAGTGATCACATTAGCAACATGTCTCATAAAGGCACGGTGACATACTGACTGTGAGACCTAAAACAAGGCTCTAAACTGGTAATTAAGTGATCATGTACGGATGGTAATTGGCTGCACGTCAGAAAGGTTGACCATGGGCTTTCCTGTCCAGAACACAATTTTTGAGGAGGGATAAAGAGGGTGAATATCTCTCCTGTGCTTACCCACCCAATTCCCTGCCCTTTCCAATGCCAACACAGATATGGGTTTAGCAGTGGAATACGGCACCTCAGAAATGCATCTTTCCCCGTAAGTGGAATTTGTGACGTACTATCCCCTTTTCCACTGGTAAAATGTGCACATAATCATGTAACATAACTTAGGACCATGGGAAGAGAAAACAAAGCTATCACCACCATACCCTTTAATATGTCTGCTGCTACATTGCTGTACTTTCTTCAGCATTACATCTGATGGTCAGTGAACCGCCTTATTAATGTATCTGTCATTGCTAGTAAAATTTATAATTACTATAATTATCATCACTGACTGGTAAATTGTAAGAATTTGAAAAGGTCCAAGGTAAAATTGCTATCCTTTTATTCTAAATAATGCCCCATGATTTTGCCCCAAAATTGACTTAATCGTCATTTGATCTATTCATATGGAAAAGAAGAGTATTTAAACTGTACCAAGATTAGTTTAAGGTCTCCCAACATGGTAGTGGGTTAGGCCATTGAAATGGGAATTACAGGTTGGATTCCTGATCAGTAGTAGGGTTGCTGCATTCCTGAGCACTAACCAGAGAGCCCTGTTGAAAACCATGCCTGTGGACAATGGCTGAGGAGAAGACTAACTTCGCTGTGGCACTACCTGCTTATGAATAGCCTCCTGACAATACTTAGATCAACATGTGAAGGCTACTCCCTTTTGTGGAAGGTTTCTGGAACCCTACCTTGGACAGAATACTAGTTGTGAATAGAAAGGAAAGAGAATTCCATCAATTGTCTTATCTCCAACTTTCCTCAAGTATCAGCAACAGGCTTTCAGAATTGATTATTCTGTATGCAAGATACTTAAAAATACTGAAAGATTTGATTCAGAACTACTCAATAGATTGGCCCTTTCCTTTTCCTAACAAAGTATAAAGTCTCAAGTGCCTTGATCCACTTTTTGTGACAGCCACATTGAAATTAACTAATTGTCATCTTTAAGATGAATGAAAATGCAATTTTTGAATTCTCAACAATGGGAATGCGTGTTTTGCCGTTAATTAAAGCTATACTTTGCTTAAGTTGTATATCTTAAAAGCTTTATTTAAAATCAACCAATATTTGTCATACAAACTAATGTTCCGATAATACTCTAGGCACTTCAAAACAACATTAAACTTAGCGACAGCAAAAAATAATTGTACTGTCGAGAGGAAGATGCTAATCAGGAGCTTAGAAGTAGCATTTCCTTTCACAAAATACATGTAATTGTGAAAACATACTTTGTAACTGTTTTATTGACAGAATCTTAACTAACTCAAAACATTCTTGCAACTGGTTTTTACTTTATGCTTTTTAAATCATATTAGAAGTTCTGAAACAAAAAATTGTACTGATTTTTTCTGGACTTCAGTATCTCGGAGCTTTTTATATTTGTCCTATATTTTATTCCACGGACAGTTAATTATAAGTATACCAGAAACATAGCTGTGCTTTGCAGACATTTTCTTAAAATAAAGCATGCAGCATTTTTCAACCTGCCCAAGCTCATCCATGAACCTTGACAACAAGGCCAGTGGGATGCCAAGATGTTTAGGGGGGAAAAAAAAATCAACGTTTTAAAATCTGTATTCATTCTATGTACTGATTGTGAGGCCGAGACCAGGGTCAGGTCAGTCAGAGGGAACCTTGTATACAAAAGAGTGAGAAGCAATGGTCTAATGGCCCTAATCTGCAAGGTGTTAAGGCAGAATGTGGTTGAAAGTTTACACTGAAAGCCCTAAGGAACAGAATATCACTCCACTGATGGAGACTTACTGATGCTCTTTCACATGTGTGAGAGCCATTATAATGACTGCTATTGCATGAAGTTTTTATTTTTGATAGTCTTCAATGTAGTCTTTGTGGTCCATAAGGGTTAGAGTGTGATTGTAGGATTCACAACATTCTGAAGTACGCATGGTGGATAAGTAAGTAACCATTGCTATTCTCTTTCACAGCCACGCGATCAAAGTATAATTCTGGCCAGCAGCTTGTTGGATTTAGCATTTTGAATGAGAACAGCTGCAACACTGATATTGATATACTGTACTTAATTCAGCTGAAATTTCCTGATTGTGAAAAATCCCTGATCCGAGTCTGTTATTCATTTAATCAAAAGGCTTTGTGTAGACCTCAAGTCTGTCAGGTCACATTTATGCCTTTGATGGAACAAAAGCACTTATTACATTCCTAGTGATGAGCTATACCTGTGTGCTATCCAACCGAACACTGTCTTTCCTGACACCCTTTTCACCATACACAGTGTTTTCACTCAAACACACAACTACATCCTTTCCATGGAGCAGACTGGTAATTCTGAACAGATCCTGAGTGAAGGTCTGATTGCCTTCACCCTGGGTTCTGTGGTCAATGCACCTCATTTGACTGCATCTGGATTTTCAAAGCCCAGCATCCCCCTCCTGCAAGAGATTCAGCAGAACATACATATAACACAGAAACGCACTGGGCTGGATTTCACAAGACCCTTGCTCTCCTATCCACACCATCCCCGCAAGTACACTAGCTTAAAAAGATATTCGTGTAGAATACATCTACAATCTGATGGCTGCCCCACAACTAATTAACACTGGTGCAGCATTGAATATTTTAAGGCAAGGCCTACACTTTTTTTGGGCGGACTCCTGCTTTTCTGAGCTGCCAGCGAGTTAGACAGGGAGCTGGCATTCCTGAAGAAGGGCCTGTGCCCGAAACGTCGAATCTCCTGTTCCCTGGATGCTGCCTGACCTGCTGTGCTGTTCCAGCAATAAAGTTTCAACTTTGATCTCCAGCATCTGCAGACCTCACTTTCTCCAGGGAGCTGGCTGTCCCAAGCAGTGGCTAAAACTGTGTTGCACAGACTGAAAGCAGGTCACCCCAAGGGGGTTGAGAGGGGATGAATCGGGTGAGTGGAGGCATTGGAGTTCAAGAGGCTAAGGGGCACGCCAAAAGAGATGCACCCTCCCCATGCCAAATAGCAATCAATACAGACTGAGCTGCTAAGTTTCTCACAGGCATGATTTATGTGGGTAAATTGCTGGTTGAGGCCAGTAGGTGCCATTAATAGAAATTATTTAGTGAATTAATTGGAATTACATGGGGTTCAGATAATTTTATGGACACCCTGCCAATCTTCCATCTATTAGGCCTTTATATGGCTTCTTAAAACTCTATCTAGAATCTCTTTCTATAGGTTGTTACTTCTTCAGTCTGGACAGAGTGTCAGTATTTTTATTAATGCATTTAACTCTTGCATTATTTCTTTAAAATTACAATGTGGGAGACTGACAAAGCTATAGACACATTCACAAATATCAAGTGTCACCTTTCAATTCAAAAGTGATATGTTCAAACAGTTTCAGTGACAAAACATTTCATTATCTCGCTGAGAAGAGAGACATGATGCCACAGGGCAAAATGCCAAAATGTCAAACTTCAAGCAATCACGTGAATTAATACCACAAGAGTAAAGGGTGCTATAAGCTCCCCAAGCTCTCATGTAATTCAAGAAAGGAACAAGAGTTGAGCACATTCCTTTTGTTTCCAGAGAATGGGTTCTACGTATGAATGTATATTGCTTCTAGCAAATGTAAATAAGCTATGTTATAAGCTTGAATTATTATCTTAACTTGTTTGCTATGTAGCTATTAGTGCACTTTAGATTGTTCAGTAAATGCTACCCAGTTATGGAATCATATCCAATAATATTTATTTAGTTTTGGGGTTTGCAAGTGAGGGTTTGTTCAGCATCGTCTGTAGTGTGCCTATTATGAAGAACCAAAGGAAGACGCTGTTTGATCTGGGATGTATAGCTGATGTACCTGGCATTGCATCAGGAATAGACTTCATGTGCAAAGTTGCTCAACTAAAGAATTCTTGTTTAGGCTAATGACAAGACCTGTTTGTGGAAAGCAGCCACTATATAATAGCAGAATGGCATGGTTTGCTTAATGTGTTATTCAAAGTTTTGAAATTTCACTATCTGTGTTCAAAATTAGGCTAATGCAAAACACTGGAGAAATCTTACACAGGTTTAATGGAGAAAGGACAAGTTTGGAGAGGGTGGTGGGAGGCTGGTGATATTACTTCTATGGAATAAGTTAAAAGTTTTCCTCGTCTCAGAAGTTTCAGCGACATTAGCTTCAACCTAAATTATTTCCACTTTAAAAGAAATCTCTTAATGATTAAAAATCTCATGGAATTGTACGATTGTACCATTTTGATTCACTGTGCCAAAGAATGCATAAAATTAATTAGAAGCAACCCTCTTTGAAAATGTATATCCATTCCCTGTGTATGTCCAAATCATTTACAACCTTCACTTTCTAAAGGTGTTTGTTTTAAACTATACGATTTAAGATATAGGAACTCTATTGTTCAACAGTTCAAACTGAATTTAGTACAACTACAAATAAACAGAATAAGCCAACTTTAGCAACTGTGTACATCAGGAAAAGGGAGAGGGAGTATATTAGAGATTTCATCTGTGATAGGACTTATGCTTGTACTCACTCTGTAACTGGCATCTGGAGCGGATTTGCTACAACAGACATTGAAGAACTAGATTACATCCAGTTAACTGAGCTCTAAACTGATTATGCATGTGCCAAACTAATGGATTACATTTGCAAGAGGAAAAATAACATCCAATCAATCTCAATTACTGCAGACCACACCAGCCCAGATAAACTTGAAAGTATCCAGCAACTACCCACAAAGGCACCTCCCCTCCCCACCAATCGTTCTGTGTATCAGGCTCAGGATATTAAGCCAGAAATAAAAGTAGCTGATGACAAAATGCCATCAGTGTTGCAACAAGCATTAAAAAGACTGCAACCCTTTCTGTACATTGTCTCTCCCAAAACTCACTAACTGGAAAAAAAAGCACTATGTTCTTCCAATTCCTCATTTGCCTCAATATTTTTAGTATTTCAAACAAGGGGTCTTTGATATTTTAGTGAAATAAACTGATGTTGTGCACATTATGATAGATGGAATGAGGTTGATATTCAACTTTGAGACTTCCAGATGGACTTCATCCCTAGTTATTCAGGATAAAGTAATTTGTTTAGGTAAATTGGGATGAGACAGTGGGGAATCATTGGACAAGGGTATATAGGTGTAATTCAGTCCCTATTTTTAAAAGTTATATTCTATCCATGAATTTATATTCTATTATAAATGACTTCTGTTCATATGAATATTGGGAACCTTACCTATGCAAACTTGACAGGCTATATAATTCGTAACATCTGGTAATCATAGTGCAGCAATGCCTTTACTGGCAGGAGAGTGAAATTACAGTATTGCAAATCTACAGAGGTCATCAATAGGAATGAAAATGGACAGGAAATGTATGCTGATGCAAGAATTTTAATATTACCAATGTCAAATTAATTTGAGTTTTTACAGAAGGGACATTTTATACATGGTTGGCTAAAATATTGGTTTGACAAAACCTGAAGTTGCCCAAAAAATGATTGCTTTTAAAAACAAAAATAAAAAAAACAGGACTTTGGAAGAATAGAGCACAGACATCTTAATTAGAGGCACAGGTTCAATTCCGAACATTAACACTTATAGAAGCTTGCTTTTCCCTCAATAGGTCAATAGTCCCAGCAAGCCACCAGGAGGAGCACTTTGTGCTGGCAGAATGTTCTGTCCACAGGAAAGATGCAAGGGAGGACATGAATGGTCTTGTAGAAACCCAGAGAGTAAACTGTCCCACCATCTATGCAATAGGGGTGGTTAGCTGAAGGAAAAGAGAAGCAAAGACCCAAAAGAGGGAAATATAAGCTTTAAATAGTTGAGCATTTGGAATGCCTATACATTCAGCAATGTCGATGATAGATTAATAGGGTATTTTGTGTTATTTATAAATCAACATATGTAGTAGTTTGCAGGTTCAGGAACAAAATATCAGCACCAAACTTTTAAGTTTACACAATATTATAGGAAATTTCAATTTAAATAGATGTGTATACGAATGCACACACAAATACAATGGAGAAGGAAGGCGAATACATGCTTCCAAATCCATGTTTGGGCATGAGGCAGTTTTCTGCTTATGTACTAACCTGTACCAGGAGAATGGCACAACATGAAACAATGGAAAATCAAGGTAGAGATAAACAAATGTGATCTATAAGTTTTTTATACCAATACTGAAATAAATTATCGACATACAATAAAATTTACTGAAAGAACAACTTTACACATCTTGGTGGAATACATTCCTCAAGCTTTTAGCTCCCCAAGTTTTAAACTGTCTTTACTAATTTCCAAATCCTGTTCCCAGTAGGAAAACCCTCAGCCTGAACTCTCACTCCCTCCCACAAAAATTCTCAGCTCTGCAAACCTGATGTGGAAGGAATTTCTCTGGAGCTTTGCATTTCTATTCACGGGGTGATGGGGAATGGGCGAGCTCTAGGAGTCATGGTGAGGGAACAGCTCCAAGGTTCCCGGATGCCAGAGTGGGAGGCAAGCCTCAGTGCACTGTCACTTTGTTAAAGTTATTATTACATTTAAAACAAACCTCCTTCAACCCTCACCCTCACACATCAAAACCCACTCATGTCTTATCCACTTCAGGCCCTATACAGCTGTTATGCCAATCATGCCTCCACCCACTATCCTTTCTCCTTACATTTACTATGCCAAAATACACAGTGTCTCCATTGGCAGATATCAGAACCCATGCTGTGATGAGATAAAGTTCTCAAGTAGAGATTGAAGAACTCAACAGCTAAACAAAAACCCTTGTCTCATGTTGCATGATCTGGGCCCATCTTTTGAATATGAAAGAGTTCATAGCACTATCTGAGAAACAATGAGATTGGCCTGGTCAACATTTATCCCTCAACCAATACCATAAAACACAAATATACTTAGTCACAAGAAAAGAGCACAGAGAAGTTAAAATGTTTGAGTCTTCAGCCCGATTTCTCAAAGTTAGTAGAAAAGCCCATGAGACGTATTCACATAATGTCAGAAATGAGCAACCAATCATTTGCCTCCCTTACTTTTTCCAAATAACAAAATATTTAGTATGATAACATTACGTTATTCACTAATGAACAATCCTGAAAAAAGGGTGTTCTGAAGAAGGTCACTTGAATCGAAACGTTAACTCTGCTTTCGTCCTCAGATGCTGCTGAACCTGCTGAATTTTTCCAGCAATTTTTGTTTTTGTTTCTGACTTACAACATCTGCAGTTCTTGGGGTTTTTGTTTGTTCAGCAGTAAAACTGGAACCACCTTCTTTCGAGAAACAGAAATGGCACCCAGCACTAGTGCAAAAATGTGAAACAAAAGTGAGCAACAGTGGTACACCTGGTCTGAAGTTACAGCTAGAGCAGACAATGGAGCAGCAGCATCGTCAAAACAAGAGAAAAGAAAGCTGCAGAGATGGAATGGGGTAAATAAACAAGGCTGCACCACCCAATCTCAGGTGAGGACCAAAAAATATCGCCAGGAAAAAATCAGCAAATGTGATTGGACAGCCCAGTAGCAAGTGAAACCTTGATGCAGCCAAACTCTGGGGGTCTGTGAGATCCAACAGACCCCAGTGATAGGTGGAAACAGGCAAAGTGTGAGCCAAAACGAGCACACCAGTAAGTGAGACCTGAAGGCCAGAAACTCTAGCCGTAATCAGAACTGGTCAAGACACAGGGCAAATGGGCCCAGATCAAGCAACAAAACAGGCAGAGAGCAGCAGCCAGTGAAAACTACCACTGGTGACCCAAACTGAGATGTTAGAAACTATTATTAAAGATGTTTAAGCAGGGCATTTGCAACATTTCAAAGTAAACAGGCAGGGTCAACATTATTTTCTGGAAGGGGAATCATATTTAAACAATTTATTGGAGTTCTTGAGGAAGCAATGTTTGTTGGAGGTAAAGTGGAAGCAGTAATGTATTGTGCAGTCATCTGATTAGGTACTATATCAAAGATTATTGTGGAAAGTAAACCCCATGGTATAGAGACATGTTGGCATGGATGAGAGATTCACTAGCTAACAGGAAATAGTGTAGGCATAAATCAGTTCATTTCTGGTTGGCAAGGATGTAATGAGTGGTGTACCACAGGGGTCAGTGCTGGGGCCTCCAGATTTTACAATTTATATACATGCCTTGTATGAAGGGACCAAATGTACAGATGCTAGATTTGCATATGACACAAAAATAGGTAGGAAAATAAGTTGTGCAGAGGATAGAGAGACTACAAAGAGGTATAGAGAGATTAAGTGAGTGGCCAAAGATTTGATAAGTGGAGTATAATGTGGAAAAATGTGAATTTGTCCATTTTGGCAGGAAGAATAAAAATGAGATATTATTTTTAAAAGTGGTGAGAGATTGCAGAACTCAGAGGTGCAGAAAGATCTAGTGTCTTTGTGCATGAATTGCAAAAGGCAGGTACGCAAGTGCGGAAAATCATTGGGAAGCTAATAGAATTTATTGCAAGGGGAATTAAATACGAAACTCAGGACATTAAGCTTTTTCAGCTTTTTTTATATCAGATCTGGATTACTGTATACCTTATTTGGTCACCTTATTTGGGAACGATGTAAATACGTATGAAGTAGTTCAGAAAAATTTACTGGATTAATCCCTGGAATGGGAAGGCTGTGTTATGAGGAAAGTTGAACAGATATCAGAAGAGTAAATGGGGACTTGACTTAAACATATAAGAACCTGAGGGGACCTGACAGGTAGATGTGAGAAGGATATTTCCTCTCATGGGACATTGTAGAAATAGTTGATTAGATTAGATTACTTACAGTGTGGAAACAGGCCCTTTGGCCCAACAAGTCCACACCGATCCTCCGAAAAGCAACCACCCAGTCCCCTATGTTTACCCCTGACTAATGCACCTAGTACTACAGTCAATTTAGCATGGCCAATTCACCTGAACTGCACATCTTTGGACTGTTTAAAAATAACAGGATGTTCATTTAAGATGGATGGGGAGAAATGTTTTGTCAGACAGTCGTGAGTCTTTGGAACTCTTCCCCAAATCACAGTGGAGTGTTTGGGTATTTTTAAGGAAGATGTAAATTGATTCTTGATAAGCAAGGGGTTGAAAGGTAATCAGGCAGTTATGTGCTGTTTAAGTTACAATCAGGACAGCCATGATCTTCCTAAATTGAGTGGCCTGTTCCTGCTCCAAGTTCATATGCCCATATGCCCTTTTGAAACAACCATACTTGTCAGTGAGCAGGGAAGTATGCATGGTCTTACACTGGTAGCAAAGAAAATGCAACCCATCTGTGGACAGGTAGACAAACATGCAGGCCATGGTACCACTGACCATGAGCAAGCAAAGCATGGAATCTTTGAATATTCCACGAGAGAGCAAAGGAGCACATTCACTAAGGCACCATGAACCGTAGTGGCCAGCCAAAGGAAGAAACACTCGAGCTTTCAGAGCTGTTCAAGGATAGCATGGAGCAGGTGAGTGCCAGGATGCCACAGAAGTGACACAATGCAAGGCTGCAGGAGGATCTTTCAAAGATTTTGAGAGTATCCTCTTTCAAAATGACCCTGCTCTTAGACGAGATGTAGCAACAACCAATGCAGAATCAACAGGAGCAGCATCAAATTCCAGAAAAAACACAGCTGAGAGAAAATAAGGAGCGAACTGAGATGACTGAAGTATCTGAGCCCAAAGCAGGAGCCAGGAGGAACCAGAGCATCTTGTGCCACCGAAAGCCTGAATAGGTGCCTCAAAGATGTTGTACAGCTGGAAAATGACTTTAGCATGGAGAGGGGGAGCTGCAGATATCTTTTTAATGTCACCAAACTACAAATCTAGTGGCTGAGGCTAATGTATTTGTACATTGGTTCAAATCCCATCACAGTTGCTGGTGGAGAATGAAGTGACCATGAAACTACTAACAATTGTTATAAAAACCCATCTCATTCACTAATATCTTTAGCAAAGGAAATGTGTCATTCTGCTATTGTTTGGCCTTCATTTAACTTCAGACTCATAGCAATTACATTGATTCTTAATTACCTTCTGGAAAGGGCAATTAGGGAGTGGCAACAAATGGCTTCCTGCCAGCAATGAAAAAGTGAATGGTTTGAATGCAAAGGAACTGGAGACAAGCATGATGAAATAGATAGGATGAGTTCTGTAGAACTATTCCAAAACATAAAAACCAAAAGGGAGGAGATTCCCTCCAATCCAACCACAGAGAAAGACACCAAATGCGTCAGTCAAATTTAGCTGAATGTCAACTGAATGGGGTGGGAACACAACAAACCATTTACTCCATTGGCAGGAGCAATGCCTGCTTTCTGCTCTGGAGAACTTCCACTTGCACTATGAAGAGTCAATATTCACCTTCACTATTAAGATGGAAGCACACAACTAGTGCCAATTCTGCTCTGCCTCCAGGGGCCAAGAACACAGTCAATGTTAAAGACTTGTCGTAAGTGGTTAAGTGGGTTACAAGTTAGTAACAGAAAAAAAAATCGACATGTTAATAATGAGAAAGGGTAAGTATTCAGCAACAGGATGGATTTTTGCAGATAGGTATAGTATAAGGCAGCAGCTATCAGTAAGATAATTGATGGCATCATGTATGTACCATACTTTGTGGGTAGACAGACCTGCAGTGCTCACTTTCCCCTTACTCCAAGAATCTCCCTGGCTCTGTACATAAGTTATAACGTTCAATAAACAGTCCTGGCTTTGAAGATCTGCTTCATGTCCTTCTCAAGGCACAGTTGCTTATATGCAGCTAAAATTGAATACTACAAATGTGAACGCAACATGTGAGTGATTAAACCATGTGAGTTAACCATTTCCATTTCACAGGTGAAAAATAATTGATGCTTTTATTCTCGGGATGTTTGTTTCCACAGTAAAGGTATTTATTCTAACAAAATTCTGATTATTTTAAAATACTCTATTTCCAGAACACATATTAAATATGGTCAGTTTAGCAATGGATATGATATCACTTCTGAGTTTTGACAAAAGGTCATTGACTTGAAACTTTTCTATCTCTAGATGCTGCCAGTTGTGTTGAGTATTTCCAGCATTTTCTGTTCTTTCAGCATACTCAGCATTTTGCTGGATGTAAAATCTTTATGTCTTCATACATTTCTTCCAACATTTGTTGCAGCACCACCATCAGTGGTAGGGTGTCATTACAACATGACAGATTTTCGTTCTAATTGGGGGGGGGCACACTTATTTTATATGAAAACAGAAGAATCAGGGAATAACATTTAATGTGAAAATGGGATATAGAATATCCCGTAGTGCCTGACACAAATGTCCTTTTGGCTCCTAAGCATGACTGTAGGGTCAAGAAAAGTATTAGGTAAATAAAAATTTCCCCACAAATTTTCTAAAACATTATACATTTAAAAATCCTTTTATGACAGGAAGACTTACTGTATTGGGCCATACATTTCTGACTTCTTAATAACTCTTCCTAAAACATGAAATCACATTATTTAGTGCAGTACTGGAGTCAGTATTTCATTCTGGATTCCAGCAATCAGGCCTATACAATGACATTTAAAGCATGTTAAATGATAGAGCTATGTTGTATGGCTCTCCTCTGACGCACTATGCAATCAAATTGTGCACAGAAACTGTTCCCAAAAACACAGCTGTTCTGTGATTCTATCTTTTTTTTCTTTAAATGGAACAGCTTTACTGGCAGGAAAGCTGGACTGAAAAAAAAATTGTCCCAAAGCTACTGCCAAGTTGGGTTAACTACAAGTCTGTGCCTGACATTGAGTGGAAGGTAAGTGGAATAAGGCTGGTAGATTTATGGCCATTTGTACCTGATTGTTCATACTAAAGCCATTATGGAATGATTAGAGAAAAAGGTGAAGCTTTAAGTCCAGTGAAAATCAATACAACTGTCTACAGCAATTCAGCTGCCTGAGTCGAGTACCATTAACTGGATCTTTATCCCGTCTTAGGTTACAGCGAGCTGGGTACAGACTTACTGCATGCCTACCTGAATAGTTTTTTGAAATCAGGAGGTTAAGCCATCTTTCTCCACTTCCATAAACAATGATATTTGCTCTTGAAAGTTGCCACAGATTTTATATTACACCCAATATTATGAAACCTGTGTAGAAACTGTTGAAAACTACATCTTGAAGTTTGCCAGCACTCCCCACTCTTCTATTTCCCTCTCACTGTATCACCATATGTCTAGACCAGAGCCTTTTCCAAACTATGATATCATAATATTGACACCCTCTCAAACCAATACAAAAAGGAACCTGAAAGTAACACTAAATATCCTCAATCATAAAAAAAATGTAATTAAGTTTCTGATTTGGTATTGTGCTTTGTTTCAGATCTCAATCACACATTTTTTGATAAGCACATTTTTGGTATTCTCCTCACTGGAAGGCTTTAAAACACAATCTTTCTGTCTGGACATTTTTTGTTTCAGCAGTAAATTTCTGTTCATGAGGATAAGGAGGTTACAAAGGAGTTAAGAAATAAGAAATGGCTTCTTGCTGAGGCAGCATCAGCATCTGCTCAGGAGACAGCAAACTGGGAAGTCAGCAGGAGACCTGCGCTGCCTCATCCAAGGAAAGGCCTGCCAACTCTAATCTCAATCAGGCATTGCTGAGGCCAGAGGCAGACTTTCATCTGGAATGAACACCTTGGAAATCGAAGTCACACTCAGCAAGAGGCGCAGACCAATCAGAATACAGAAGTTCTTACACTCAGCAGCACCACAGAGGGTGCTGTCACTGCTGCGTGTCAAGGGGTCTTTTGGAACAGAACAAAGAATAATGAAAATTACAGCACAGGAACAGGCCCTTCAGCCCTCCAAGCCTGCACTGATCCAGATCCTCCATCTAAACCTGCACCAATTTTCTCAGGATCTATATCCCTCTGCTCCTTGCCCATTCATGTATCTGTCCAGATACAACTTAAATGACGCTATTGTGCCCGTCTCTACCAACTGCGCTAGCAACACATTCCAGGTACCCACCACCCTCTGCATAAAGAACATTCCGTGCATATCTCCCTTAAACTTTTCCCCTCTCACCTTGAACTTGTAACAGGGTCTCAACTTGTGTCAGGTTAGACAGGCCAGCCTGAATGGAGATTTACCCCATCCTGAAGTATGGTTTAGAGGAAGTGCGAAGGGTGGCGTTTGGTTATACCACCACCCCATCAGCCCGACCCGTCTTCGAATTCACCAATTCAGGAGCAGAAGATTCTGTCCTTGGTCAAAAAGTAATTCCACTGAAGCCTTTTACATTTATTCTCATATTCTCCAAGTCCCATCTTTTTAAGAGAACTAACTTTCATGGTGAATAATATCATAGATCAGGATTGGCACATACACGGAAACATGCAGCAAGTTAATTTTTACCCATTCAGGTTTCTTAACTCTTTAAAGTTCTGTAAAAAACAATCATCCACACAGTGTGGTCGAGGATGTTTGTTGGCCTATTTGTAGAACGTGAGCTGTAAAGGAGAAATACAGCAACTGCTTCTGCAGATGAGTGGAAACTAGTTCTTAATTCATACCATGTGTGATCTTGAAAGAAGCTGAAAACAAACAGTTTGAACCTTTGGGATTTAAAGTGGGACTCAGCTTCTTTTGGGCAAAAAGCTGTCCCAGACCTCAAAGAGGGAGGTATTTCTGAGAAGTCTGACCTTACATTTGCCAGAAGAATAGACTCCAAATGTGTAGTACTGCATATTTATATTGCCAGCAACAAAAATAAATTTAACATTAGTTATTTTTGCTGGAAGTTCCAAAACCTAAGACCCATATTTCTCAAGTTCTAAAAGCTGCAATTTCAAGACTCTAACATCTAGGCACAAACAAAAATGCAACAGTCTCCTGCAGGGTTCCCACCAGAAAGGTTTGCACTATAATTTTATATTTCACTCATCAGTCCTAGCTATGTCAAACCCATTCATCAATCACAACATCACATAAGGAACATTAAAGTTAAAGAGAGCACAGCATATTAGATTTTATGCTAAGTTTAAGCATTAGACATTTTTGTCTAAGGAAGAGAGATTAATCTTGATTAATGGCATCATCAGATTAATATTACTCTTCGCTACAGGCCAAGCTGACAGGACCTTTTTTTAAAATTAAAAATATTAGCATGTTCATTTGAAATGCAATGACATAAGCACTTGAATGTACAGAGAGACATTTAAGGTTACGGCACATGAATAGTGTTGAGGTCATCTCCAATTTTAATAATAAAAGGCCAACAGCTTCAACAACAGTGTATGATGATTCTTACCACTTGCCAAGAAATTGTCCTAAACAACCATATCAGACACATTTACCTGCCCTCCGAAAAATAGTTTTGCTTTGTCCACAAGTTTCTTTCTCAAAGTGATAAAGAACAGAAGAGAAAAAGACAGGAAAGTGTAAGTAAGATAAGAAGTGAGGGTAAGGGTAAAGGAAGAGAGGGAAGCAATGGGCAAGGCCAGCAAAGGAGAAACAAGAGGGAGGTTAAGAGAATATTCCAAAGAGAGCATAGCCACAGGTAGAAATCATTGCACAAGGGACCATTACACAGCACAATTTTCTTGCTAATTTCTGAAAATCTAACAATGTGAAGAGAACTCCAAGTGGGAGCTTCTTGATTTTATAAAAACTGCAAAACTGCGGTTGCTGTAAATCAGAAACAAAAACAGAAATCTCCATTGGGACTGGGTTCTGAGGAAGGGTCACTCAACCCAAAACGTTAACTCTGATTTCTCTCCACAGATGCTGCCAGATCTGATGGGTTTTTCCAGCAATTTCTGTTTTTGCTTCTTTATTTTAAGTAAGCAAAATGGAGCATGAGAGGGGTGGACATAGATACATATCAGGCAAAAGAAAAAGGTGTATCACAAAAGTCAGTCTGGGCAAGGACAGCATTTTTACCCATCCCTTGTTGCCCTCAATACCTTACAGCAGTTTGATACATAGTGGCTTGCAAGGCCATATCAGAGAGAAGTTAAGAATCAAGTACGCTGGAGTTACCGAAGTCACTTATACAGACCAGATCATGTCATGTTAGTTTGGGCTTTCACATCTGACAATTTCAAGTTCAGTTAAATGAATCAACTTCTTTTCCCAGATTTTATTTGATCTGAATTAAGATTCTCAGTTCGCATGGTGGGATTTGAACCCATATTACTTGAAACTTGCATGATGGCTACAGGAATCAATTATGAAATGAGAGAGGAAATCCCAGCATCAGTCAGGGGAAAGGACAGGTAACATCAAGAGTGATTTGGATGAGGAGGAGAGGATCAAAAACATAAAACTAGGAGAATATGACAGTGAACAATACATTTCTGATATATGTGCCACACTAAGTGCTATAGAGTACTCTCACTTGGACCCAAAAGCATAAAA